>NC_045638.1:4902233-5225805 GCF_009829145.1 Chiroxiphia lanceolata | reverse complement strand
CACTGCCTTTATTGCTATTGAATACTTTACAATGTTAGCAGTTTATGTAAACATATGTTGTGCTTTCCAACATTTTTATTATCATATCATAAAAGTTTCCAAATACTCGTTCTGTAAAAGACTGAATTCCTAACAGTATTGAAGTACAGTTGAAGGATGAAGAGGAGTTTTATTTAAATAATAACTGCATTTAAAATGGACTTTGGATATTGAATGGGTAAGAAAATCCCCTCTGTGCATTTTTGGCATTTAAACACTTCATCAAGATCAAGAGGTTGCATTATCAACTATTTCATTTTTATGTCCTTTACGATTTCAGGAATAACAACCCCATTAATGAATCAAGCATTGACTTGGACCAGTGAATAAATTGAGTCACATCAAATCCTAGTCCAGCAACCCTCTGTCAAATCCAGTTCCAATCCACCACTAACTTTTCCAGAACCTTCCCTGTTTTGACTCTAACATTTGGTAAAACCTGAACAACTTTGTTTTGCTACTAAGTTTAGGCCCTAAAATAATCTGTTATTTTCTTTTCAAAATGGTGATTAAATAAAAATCCTTCCTTTCCTGCCCCACTCTGTTTCCCACCTCTCCCCAAACATCAGTCCTCATCCCATCAGGAGCAGGACTGCTGCCTAAGTGTTCTGGGGTTGGGGGAGAAGCACAGGTAAAGAAAGACTATTTAGGATTAAATTTATCCATCCCTTACTGCTGTGGGACACATCATGTTACCCACTTGGTCCAGAGGATGACTGCACAGTCAGGGGACATGCAAGGACCAACAGACAGGAAAACACTCAAACTACATGGAATATTCAGATAATTTAGTTAATAAATATTTGTCCAGTAACATACATCAACCAGGTTTTCCAAGAGCTTATGATTTGTTGAAGTTTCTCGAGGAACAGCCACATGCTCCATGTGAATGCTGACCTTCTCTCTCTCTCCAGAACTCAACTGTTGATATGCTCTAAAGTAAGAAGCATCCTCCTTTCCTTTAAATTAACATATCTACTTTCTCTTAAAGTCATTTTCAACATGCTGAGTCATTTAAAGTTGCTGGAATAACCCTGCTCAAACATATTCACCATGGCAAATTTCAGTATGACAAGGAAATAAGCCATTGAAAACAACACCTCAAAATAACAATAACAATAAAAAAATAACCAGGCAATCTTACTTTTGGTATTGCTACTATCACGGCCTAGAACACACAAAAATGGGTTAGAACACGTAAATTAGGTGATTATAGACTGACCTGGAAGTTCAGGTTCTTTAGTTACAAAGAACATGCAACAGAGCACTCACATTTTCATTCTCCTGTTCTCCAGGCATGTTAAACGTGTAAAAAGCTCCAATTTTTGTTCTGTGATTGCCTCTGTTCCCTTTGAATATAAAAGGCTTGGACTTTATTTTTCAGTAAGCATGCTAATATCCTTTCCCCTTTGTTTTGTTTGCTATGTGATTTGAAAAAAGCCAAGCAGGATGTGAAGTAGAGCCACATTTCCTAGCTTCTTCAGCCCTCAAGAAGAAAACCACAGGCAATTCCAAAAGCTCACCAATAAAATATAAATTGGAATGTGTTAGTTTTAAAAAATGGATCCCTCTTTTATTACACCAGCAGTAATCTGCCATATTGTCCTACTTTTTGCCTGAATTTCCTGCGAGCTGCAGAAGACACAGTTGCAGCCCCCTGGGCACAGCTGGGCCAAGGGACAGTCTGTGATTATCACAGTCAGCTCCCATTTTTGAAAATCACCTTCTGACTCTCTATTTACTTGAATGGCCTTCAGGTTTACCAGCAAATACCTTTTATACACCTGTGTAGAAAACAATGGGAACACCATGGCCTGGAGCAGCTGCCATACTAAAACCCGAACAGTGTGTTCCTACGAAGGACGATAACCAACCACGTGATGACAAGAAGAGCTAAGCTTTATTTCCACTTCCAACACTGACTTTTCCCTTTCAGTGACACACATGATGTGGTATCCCCATGCTGCTGGCAGGGCAACCAAGTTGCTGCCCCTCACCAACTTCATAAAAACGTGGCACTGCTCCATAACAACAAAATTTGCGTCTCCAGATCTGCGGTGCCACTATTTTATTTCCTATCCCACCCCCAGTTCCACTTGATGAGTCCCGTGTCCCACAGTTCTGGTATGAAACAACCTCAGTGAACAAAGTGAAGAACTTGCTACAAGAGTGAATATTTCAGTGCTCAGTTACCTTGGGGAGACGTATAATGGTCTGGGTAAAATATTTCGGTAACATCTGGCACCAAGTAAGCAAATGAAAGAACTCTATCAGCAGCTTTTTCTCCTTGCTCTTGGAATCCTCTTGCTTGGAAGAGCAGTAAGTTGCTTTACATTTTGTATAGCACTGAGCTGTGGTAAAATAACCCCCCCCCAGAGAATTCTCATTTTTAAACCTACAGACTCTTTTAACAAGTGAGACTAAAGTAACCAGCTGCTGCTGAGAGAGAGGTAACATTTGTAGAATTTTAAATTTAACACACAAAAAAAAAATGAATTCAGTCTTACTTACACCAAAATAAAAATATTAATCTGCTTTACTGTAAGCTTTCACATATGTGCCAGTTTTGCAGAGGCAACATTTGGCTCCCAGACCACAACATAATATTCTGAAATACAATTTGAGTTGCTTCATTCAGGACATTAACAGGGCCATTAGAACAGGCAGTTCCACTACCACAGCAGTGGTTCTGTGGATCATTCATCCTTGGCCACTAACACAGGGCTTAATAACACCAAAGAGTTACTCCTTTCCAGGAAATTGAACTGCTCCTAAACACTTCCAAACTTGCTGTGGTAGCAATTAGAATTATCAGGGCTTTATTAGAGTATTTACAGCACAGAGAAAGGTATCAGAGAAATATAATAGGAAAGCAAAATTCTGAAGAAGAAAGTACAGCTTCTAGAAGACATATCTATTTTATGAGACCAAAGTATGTAAAATAAATTTAAACGTATATTTCATTCATTCTAAACTCCTTTCAGTCCTACTAATGGAAGGCTGCAAGGACTCAGTTTTAAAACGTCATTTTTACATAACCCAAATATTTAGAATTGTATTGAGATTAAGAGTACAAATCAAGGCTGTAAATTACTTAATATCAGATTGACTTTTTACATGCCAAAGTGGAATTTCCAAACACAAAATAAAATCCCAACCAACTCCAACAACCACATACACAAAATTTGAAGAATCCTCAGTTTTCCTATCAGCACACATTAAATATAGTAATGAGAAAAATTTCAGTCCACAAAGGACATTAACTACATGATAATAGGACCCACTTCTTACATGAGACAGGTATTAATACTGAATTTATGTAGAGGATACTCAAGCACAGATTAAAAAAAAAAAAAGCATGGTCCAAACCCACTCAAGGAGATCAATGAGAAATGATATGAGGTCTCCAAAATCTCAGTGCAGTGCCAACAGCCCCTACACTTCCCTGTGACTGAAGCACACTGAGCTCTGCCTTTCACCACTTAACAGGAGATTACCTTAAGAAGACACAGTGAAACCTACACTGAAGTTTTCCTGGGGATACTTTAACCACAGGATGGCAAGAAAATATGACAAGAAAATATGTCAAGGGGCAACAGTCAACACTAAAAATAAACCATAGAGTTTGTAAAGCGAACTGAAGATAGAACATACATGAAGAACTCCATCAGAATTGCTTATTTTGAATATGTGAAATATTTCGGGGGCTTTTTCCTCAGAAACTTAAGAAAACTTGAATGCAATGATTCTATGAGTTATCCTCAGAAAAGGGTAACTCTGCAATTTTATCTGACGGAAAAAAGCACTTCAAATGGATTTGCTGTTGCTTGATACTGTAGCAATGACACGGTCTGGAAATACAGGGAAGGATTTCTGATACAATCACGACAATTTGTTTCCTTGTTCAGTGTAATCCATAAAATTCACACCTGCACTGACAGGGAGTAACCAGGACTCTATCCAGCTGCAGAAGCCATCTCACTTTAACCACACATACAACTAAAGGGATATAACCCCATAAGCACAGGCAGATCATAAACAGATTATATCCCACAGAGGAAAGGGAACAACCTGTGAGTGTATCCACAGGACAGAGAACAGCAAGATGTGTGGATCTCTTAAGCTTCAGTTGTTACAATTTCCCTCATCAAACAATCTACACTGGTGAAACTTCGTGCACAGCACGCTCAAGAATAAAATTAGAAACTTTGTGCATGTTTTTTTGTAAAAACTAAGAAAGAAACTGTTAGCTTTAAAAAACAAAAAGCAATTAAATGAGACATTTAGCATACGCTGAAAATCATGCACACCTTCCTGCTATTCTCCACAGGATCCTGGCCCAAGTGTTTTCCAACATCCAGGACATATTGCCCATGCTCCCTATTCCTGAGATGTGTTTAATGGAATGCACAAATCATATTCCAAAGAGGGGTAAGGAAAAAAATTAGTCTTGCCTGGGCTGCTTGTAAGTTCATGTGGAAAAAAAAAAAAAAATTAAAAATGTAATTCATTGCAAGGCACAAAATTTTTTTAAAGGGTGTCATACCAGATTTAGAATCTCATATTAGGATGAAATTGTTTACTGTGAGGATGTGAGGCACTGGCACAGGTTGCCAAGAGAAGTTGTTGATGCTCCATTCCTGGAAGTGTTAGGATGGACAGGGGCTTAGAGGAATCTGGTCTAGAGGAAGGTGTCCATGGCGAGGGGTTGGAACTGGATGATCTTTAAGGTCCCTTCTAACTCAAGCCATTCTGTGATTCTCCCTCCCAAAATCACACTCATCATTTAATTAGACATAACTGCAAAAAGGGACCCAAAACCACTTTAAAAAAAATTAAAAATACTGTGACTGTGTCTCTAAAATTACACTATACGTCACCATTTAAGAAAAAAAGAAAATATTTAATGATTTTTTAAAAAACCCACAACAACAAGTTACACAGAGAATTATCACACAGATGTATTAAGTACTTATATTGTTATATTGTTAATTGACAGGCTGCCGTGGCGGGAATGAGGGAAAGCCATGGACTACTCCATGGAGACCCGGGACATGTGGCTAATTGAGGCGATACTTCAGGACAAAACCAGCGCTTGATTTATTGTTGTTTACACACTTCGCGACCCGGGGCCTCTGGGCAGTGTCAAATCTCAGCTCCTAATCGCGGCCGCGTAAACACCCGGGAACCCCCGCCCGGGTGTCAAGGGGCTGTCTGCCCATAACCGAGCCGGGAGACAGCGGGGTCACACCGAAAACGGGATAAAAACGGGGAGAAGCCAACGCCGCCACGAGCAGGCTCCGCTTTCTATGAATCGGGGACAGGGGGGAGCATCCCCAAAACCGGGGGCTGGGGGCACCTCCTGCATCCCCTTCATCCTCCTCCCGCGGCAGCGCAGGTGCGGAGGGAGGGAGGGATGGAGAGAGAGGGAGAGGAGGAGAGAGGGAAGGAGGAAGAGAAGGAGGGAGGGAGAAAGAGAGGGAGGAGGGAAGGAGGAGGGAAGGAAGGAAGCAGCTGCCGCGGTCGGAGCCCCCGGTCCGGCCCGGTGGGGCCCGTGGCGGCGGCGATGGGCGGCGGCGGCGATGGGGACCGCGGAGCGCCCCCCGTTCCCACCGCCACCCCCCCTCCAGCCCCTCCAAGGAGCGGCCAACACGGCGCTGCCCCTTTAAGCATCACGTCGCCTCCTCCTCCTCCCTCACCCCCCCCATCCCATCGCCCCCTCTCCTCCTCCTCCTCCTCCTCCTCCTCCTCCTCCTGCTCTTCCTCCTCCTCCGCGCGGACCCGCGCGCGCTCCCGCGTCCTCCCCTCCTCCCCGCGCGCGCGCCCCCGCCGGGACACAACGGGCGCACCGCGGCCCTTTCCAGAACCTTCCTCGCCCCGCTTCCCCCCCCCCACACACACACGCACCCCCGCCTTCCTCCCCCCCGTCTCCTTCCTTCCCTCCCTTCCCCTCCCCGCGCCCGCCGCCACCGCCCCTTTAAAACCCCCCGTTCCGCTACGGGCGGCGCAGCCCCGTCTCTCCCTCTCTCTCCCTTCTCCTCCCCCCCCCCCCCCCCACTCTCCTCCCCCCTCCTCCGCCGCCGCCGCCGCCGCCGCTCTCTCTCCCCGCTTTTTTTCCACCCCTCCGGGGAAGCCGCTCTGGCGGCTGCCCGTGCGGCGGGCGCGGCGGCGGGCGCGCCGTGATGGACGGCGGGGCTGGAGCGGGGTTTGAGTGACAGCGCCTACCTCGGGTGCCAATCTTCGTCACACTGACAAGCGGCTGCAGCAATCGGGACCCGCACCGCCGCCGCGCGCGTCACCGCGCGCCGCCGCTCCCGCCCAATCGCCGCCCGCGCCGCCCCGCGACGACGCGCCGCGCCCTCATGCATATTCATGAGCTCGGGGGGGGGAAAGGGAGGGGGCTCGGGCGCACCGCCCACTCCGCGTTGGTTAGCGGTCGTGAATATTAATTAGTGGGCGGGGTTAAATCGGAGCCACGCCCCCTCCTCAGCACTGTGTGAGGCGGGGAGGGGGTGAAACCATTGCTGGCGGGGGGGGGGGGGGGAAGGAGGGAGGTACCAAGTGACTCCGCCATGAGGGAGAGGCGGCGGCCGCCATGGCGGGGTCTTAGCGCCTTTCCCCTTTACTCGCCCTGGGGTCGCCTCAGGGGTCACTCCCCGGGCTCGGCAGAGTTCCCTGCCTCCCTGCGGGTCACCCCGCCTTGTGGGGGACCCTTGCCTCCCTGGTTGGGGCTGCGGGTCACCCCGCCTTGTGGGGAACCTTGCCTCCCTGGTTGGGGCTGCGGGTCGCCGCTCCTTGTGGAGTTCACCCCGCCTTTGTGGGGTGTCCCCCGGGAGTATCGGCCCCGAGGAAGTGCCGAGTGTGCGGGACCTGCCGTGCTGGGGGCTCCGCAAAGGCTGTCCTAGAAAGTCGGGGGGAGGTTCTCGTTTGCCAGGTGTGGGGTTAAAGTGCCCGGCAGAGCTTTGGGACCCTTCCAGCCCCGAACCCGCGCCCCCCCTTGCTCCTCCAAACACCCCCCAAACTGCGCGGTCTGAGTGAGGGCAGATCCTGTACTATCCCTAAGGATCCTGCCCATGGATCAGGTCCTCTCCTTGGACCAGGTCCTGGTCAGGTCCTGCTACGCTCCCCAATAAAGCTGCTTGCTGGGCACACATGACTTTTCTTGTACTGAAAATCCACTTGGAAGAAACCACCACTGTCACAGCTCTATCCCTCCTGAGTTCAACATTCCCCCTTTCCCCCAAGCTGTTCCTCAGGAAGGGGCAGGAGAGCAGCAGGAATGTGGTTTCAGACAGGTGCCCTGTGGCTTGGCCGTTCTGCCGTTGGGATATTTAAAAGGTTTCTCTGCTGTGCAAAAGGGCTTGAATGCCTTTCAGTGGCGTCACAGGTGATCTGTTGTCTCCACCTTGTTCCTCACTCCCAAGACTTCTGAAAGATCATCTCCGCCACCCCTTGCTGTCCTTGAGGGCAGAGGTTGTCGAGGGGACAAAGAAGCCGACACATACAGACCAAATCTCATCTTAGGAAGCTCAGTTTAAAACCAAAGCAGGCTTAGTTTCAGGTTTTGTAGCCCTTCTGCACAACAGCAACTGTGAATCTACTTGATCCTGTAAACTGGGAATACCCTACCTGTTTTTCATGGTTAATGCCACTCTTCCTGATGGTTTTACAGTAGCAAGTGACCTGTTTTGGTTTTTTTTCAATATATAACACTTTCCTGGGCCAGGCCACTTTTTAAAAATCTGGGTAATAGTTTGGCAATAGAAACAGTTACATAAATGTTCCTGTAAGCCAGGTCTGCCCTCAGTGCTGTGCACATCACTGCTGTGTCAAGACCCTGCTCAAGCCAACACAGTTGCTTCAGGAATCTGGTCACTCTGTTCACACTGCCACCATTTGTCCACTGACAAAACAGTTGCTCCATCCTCAGACCGCCTGGAGCCTTTACAGGAGTTCCTTTTCCTGCCATTTTTCCCCCGTACAGTCAGAACCGTGCAGGCATCAGGCTTGTCAACAGAGAGGGAACAGAGAGAGTGGGAATGGAAATGAACCGTGCTCACCCAGAGTGCTCAGATGGCTGAATTAGGGCTCAGATTTAATGGGAATGATTTATATAAACAAGATTAAAAAAAAACAAACAAACAAACAACCAAACTCTTAGTTTGTCTCATTCACAAGAGTCTCTTTCTCTGTTTCCGCTCTTGTGCCGTGTAACAACACCTCTAATTGAGTTCCTGTGGCCAGGTTGGCATCTTCTGCCACAAGTTTCAGCTCCCATTATCCCTGACACATTCATGAGTGACACATTCACTAAACAGTGCTTAAAATTAACTGGCTCCCATGCCCAGACCTGCCTCTTCTTCAAATTTGATTCTCCCTGCAACCCCTTTGTTCTCTTCTGCCTCGCCTGCACTTCTTTAGATAGGAGTTCACCGATTTCTTTTGAGAATGTACAAATTAAATTCAAACTAATTTAGTTTCTGTTTCATCTCTTCTCCCAGTGATCTTTAAAGCCTTTCTCGATGCCTTTCCTAACTTGAATTTTCTTCTCCTGCTTCCCATTGCTTTTCCTTCCCTTCCTGCCTGCCACTTTCTCTTCCCCAGCTCCCCCCTCACACACAACAGGTGTAGAAATTCCTCATCTGCTCTGCTCTGTTTCCCCCTCACCCCAGTAATCCCATCTTCTGGTCTCCTTTGTAGTTAAAGTTACTCCATCCTTTACTCTCCTCAGCCTCTTACACATTTTGTGATCTCAGCAGATGTTTTAACTCCCTCGATCTTAAAGCATGTGATCAGAATGAAGAACGCCTGGTTCCCCACACATCTTTGCCTCATGGTTTTTTACTTTAGGGTCTAAGGTAAAAGCTTGAACTGAAATCTCTTCCAAGGTTGAGATGTACTTAAGGTCTCTCTTTAGACAGAGGATGCTGTTGCCTAAAAAGCTCCTGCTGCAGCCTTTCCATCATTCAGGGAGTACATGACACATCCTCCCTGCTCCACAACTTATTTTCATGAAACTAAACTATTCTGACAGCTTTAATCCTGTCTGGAGTAAGCCACTAGGTTAAAACGTTATTAACCGATGGACACACCCCAAATATACCTGTACCTACATGACATGACTGTATAAACCTCACTCCCACAAGAAAGTAATCTAAAAATCATTCTTGATCCAACTCGTGCCTTCCAGCTCGCTGAAAGAACTGACCCCACCCGCTGTCAAGAGGTCCTTGCTTTTCAATTTGTCTTCAGTTGTCTCTGACACAGCCTCTGCAGGCAGGAAGGCTAAGCTTAAATTTTTAAAATGTCACAGCTGAAATGGCTCCAGGAGATGAAGATTTAAGAAAGGCACTAGAAATTGCAGGGCTTTTGAGAGAAGCCGGCAACTTGGAAAACAGGAGCAGCAGTGGAAAAGGATGATAAAGTAACTGATGTGTGGTTCAAAGGCAAACAATAAAAACTCCCAACAGAAAGGGATAGGACAGGTGCCCTTTTCTTTCTCTGTTTTTGATTGTTCAAACTGTGTTGTCCCTCATCACTTCTGCAAAAGAACAAGAGTCCAACCCATAGGATGGAAGACAGCACTCGTGAGGAAATTCTCCATACTACACATCTTGTAAGGATTATTACACAACTGATGAGTTTTATGCTCTGAACTCCCATTGGTATGGGTGCACTCACTTCAGTGCAGCGGTGAGAGGGCTGCTTTTCTTTCTAAAAAAGCAAAAGCCACATTCCAGGGTGAACAAAATGCCATTTTAATATTTTGTAATAGCAAGTTACAAGTACGTAAAAATGAGGTTGGGTAATATTCAGGCAAATAACAGAACACTCAGATTCTCCAACTTCTGTTACCTTCTTTACATTGTACATATTAAATAAGCTTATAAAATATAGCTCATTACCTAAAGCATGCCCAGATATGTTTGCGGGGTCAGGACCTCACTTGGTTACTGAGAACAGCCCCTAATATACAAGAGCATTCCTCACAGTTGGCCCAAATATTTGCACACACTAAGCTCACCAAACGAGACAGGCACTCTCCCAAATCTGTTCACTGAAACACACTTTAAGTAGCAATTTAGGGACAGGGGGATTGTGTAGGTGTATTGGAGGGCAAAACTGTATCCTACATAGAGCTGCTAGAGGAATTAGGCTTAGTCTGACCTCCTTCAGTCATTTTCAAGATCTGAATATTACAACTGCGTGCATAATATAACATTAACATGCACTTAACCTGTTCAGAAAAAGATCACTTCTTATGGCTCTTGACTGTGTGAATTGCGACTCTTCCATAATTAAGTTTTCAAAGGAAATATTTGCATAGAGGTGAAGGGATGGGCTTCCATACAGGTGGCAGTAATCTGTACTCATAACTCCTGGAATAGAGATTGTAATTGCAGTGATAAGACTGGAATAATCTAAACAGAGCAGGGTTTTCCCCAAATTTCCATAAAAATCAGGTGAGTTTTTGAGTGTTGATCTCCTGACAGTGGGAGGCCTCTGCAGAAAACCAGTTTCTCCTTTCATCACTCCAAGGGAAAAAAGGATGTAGTAAGACATGTCAACAGCTCTGATGTCCTCTGGCTGTTTGGAGAGCATTCCAAAGAGCAGCCTTGGTGCGCCCTGTTTGCAGGCACAGCACATTCACATCTGCAGCCACAACTTTACGTGGTCTAGGAGGAGCCTGGGGAAAAAAATGTGTGACTTACTTTATAATGGATATAGCTTTTAAGATTTTAAAGCCGAAATTAATGAGTTAACTCAGTCTAAATAAATGTCAAGCTTTGCTTGAACTAGATCATGGAGATCTGCGTAACTCAGCCGGGAACACTCCCTCTGGAGAAATTAAGAGCTCGTGTCCCACAGCAGGACTTGGGCTCAGACCAAGAGCTGGCACTGCAGTGCAGCACTACTGCATGGAGTTTCTGTGTAGGGATCAGGATGCCATCCTTTGGATGAGCTGTTATTCTCTTATGTTTTTCCACCCTCTCTATTCAGCAGAAAAACTTAAAGTCTCCTTCAAAAAAAAAAAAAAAGGAAAAATTATAAATGTCTTACTCAATATTTCTCCTCATGTTAAATCAAATTTGAATTTTCCAGAGCTGTGCATTAGCTGAATCACTGGCTGCACACTACTCGCTCCATCTGTTTATATGGTTGAGTCACTGCCTTACCAATATTTTAACACGTTACTTGGAAAGAATTTTCGGTGATCTGGAGGATAAACCCCCAGAGCTCTATAAGATAATGTTCCCTTCTCGGTGTTCTGTAGCACCATGCTCTACATTGCTCCCTTTCTGCTGTTGGAGATGTTAATTGGAACAAAGTGCTATTTTGGGAAGAAGAGCTTATCGTAAGAGTACAGCTTCCACTTAAAGGCTGGAGACCGAGCTGTGATGTAGAATTCCACTGTCACCTCCCCACGTGCCATGGCCTCGCCCTGGGAACTGTGTGAGGAGTTCCACGGTGTTGGAACAAACACCTTTCGCCACCCGAGGTATCTTTTTGCCACTTGAGACACTATAAACAGATCACCTTCTGAGGGCAAACTGTCTGCTTTTAGTGATGCCAAAAGTTGAGAGTATCCTATTGTTTGACTGCAAAGTTTCTTAAAAAAACGCATTAAAAGAAATTTTTATTCACCTCACTGGGGGAGAGGGGAGGCAAAAAGACAGAGCCAGAAGGACAGCGGTGGAATTGCTAATACACATCTTATTTTATGAAAAACATAAAAAGAGAATATTTTGAATGAATGTCACCATGGAGGACTATGAATGCATTCATGTTATTCTGGGAGTTGAGAAGCAGAAAGTGAAACCAACTGAAATAAAAGAAAACCAGCGAGACTAGTTTTACTTTTCAGACCAGGGGTTAGATTCAGCTCTTGCAGAAGTCAGCGGAACAGTTCCCACCGGCTTGAGCAGGATTTGGATTCAGCAAAGTGAAATGCAGAAAAAATAACCAGGAAGCATTAATGAGAGGTTCTCAAACACTGCTCTACAGAGCACTTTCTTCAGCCTATAGAGACCTGACTTTCCTCTCCATTACTCACTTACTTCCAGCTGCTTTTATGGGTTTCTAGGTTTTGGAGCCTAGAAGGACCGAGAGGTGTTGGGAACAGGGAATGAGAATGGCCGGCCAGCCGAGCCAGATCTTTTGCAGTTGGAAGAGGAAAGGATTCAAACTGCTGAGCAAATAGGGAAGAAATAAAGAAGGGACTATCTGAAGGAGCAGAAGGCCATTAAGCTGAGAGGATTAGGTGGCTTTCAGTGAGGATTAGGTGCTTTGCTGCCTAATGCAACTGTCTAGCCAGGCACCTGAGCTTCCAGCACAAAGCAAGAGAAAAGCTGAGCTCCACACAGATGTCTGTGCAGAGCTAAAAGCAAATAGGAAATGCCAAGGGCAGGAGCATTCCACAAACATTCCCCTCCTCGTCTCTGCCAAGCTGGGATTTGTGGTAACTGCCATGCACTCCCACCCCTGGGCTGAAAGTAGCCAAGGCTGTCTCTGATGGTCCTCACTGCACCATATCCTCCAGGCCCACATCCACACTGTCATTCCAGAGGTGACACACGTTTCTACCACCACATCTAGCCGAAGCCCTTCCTCTTTGGAGCAGCCAGGAATCTGGACCAGGCTACGGATCAGCTGATGGTTTATGCTTGGGGCAGCATTCCCATTAATGCTTTCAGGCTCTTCCACAACAGAATGGCTGCTGTCATCTGAGTACAAGGATACCACATCCAGGCATGACAGATCAGATGGACAAAGCTGGCACCCAGCTCTTAAGTGCAGGGCAACCCTTTCCTCCACATGTACATGTGGGTCACATGGCCCTGAGTCCAACAGCACCCAGTAGTTAAGTGCTTTGTGAAAGAGTGACCACAACTGCCTCAGCCCTCCTCTGGTGTATCTTAGAGCTCCTGGGGTTGATAGTTTACAAAGTCACAGAATCATTTAGGTTGGAAAAGACCTCCAAGAACATCGAGTGCAACCTTTGACTCATCCCCACCTTGTGAACTTGACCTCAGCACTTAGTGCCACATCCAGGCATTTATTGAACACCTCCAGGGATGGTGACTCCACCACCTCCCTGGGCAGCCCCTTCCAATGCTTAACAACCCTTTCCATGAAGAAATTCTTGCTGATGTCCAACCTGAACTTCCCCTGGTAGAGCTTGCACCTTTCTAAATCGGAAGTTGCAATCAGACCATCATATTCCATAGCCACTGGCAGACTCCTCCTCCATTAATTCCTTTATTCCTTTTTTTGAATCCATTTACAGATTGCAATTCTGTAATGCCCTTCTGCCTGCCAGTGGCTTATATTACCTAAGTTAGCCTTTTTTCACAAGACAGAGGAGATACAAGAGTCTTTCTGGACAATTTTTCTAAGATTCATTGTTGAGAAAATATTTTAGGAAAGCAAGGCTTTTGTCAGCACCTTGCAGAGCAGTAAGGTACAGAGATCCCCATACTGGCTCTGCATGAAATAGCTTTGGACCTGGAAGCAGTAGGAGAAATACCAACCTCACGCTGTGCCCTGGTTAGTTGGTGGGCTGGGAGGCAAACTGGCTTGAGCCTGAACGCTCTGCCAGCAAGGCAGTGCTGCTTCTGGGATCCAGGCTTGTATCCCTGCCAAGGTCTGCTTCTCCCTCTGAGAAAACCAGCCCATTCAGCCCTGGATTGGGGATCAGCAGCACAGAGATGCTTTGTGTCCCAATGGCACATCCCTGGGGGCTTTCTCCCAAAGCTCTGCAACGCCTGGAGATACAGACCCGCCTCCCCCACGGAGCATCTAACAGGCAGGGTGAACTGCTTGGTGTGCCCAACACCACTGGGACACACTGCTTCCCACCCATGGGACCTTCCTGAGGTTCTCCAGCAGACCTTGCTCTCCTGGTCAAGACTTATCCAGATTGAACGAGTAACTCTGGTCTGGTGAGCACCACATTTACTAGGGAGAGGGGACAGCTCGGCCCCAGCTCACTTCCCCAGTCAACAACCAGTGCAGTCATGCTGGGGGGATTTTTTCCTCTCTTATCCAAGGAGTTTTGCCCAGAGAAATTGTGGATGCTCCGTCCCTGGGACTTTGAGCAACCTGTTCTAGTGGAAGGTGTCCCTGCCCATGGCAGAGGATTGGAACTGGATGATCTCTAAGGTCCCTTCCAACCCAAACCATTCCACGATTCTGAGCTCTGGAGAAGGGACTTATTAACAACTCACTCCCTTTTACTCATGTAAGGCATAAGTCACATCAGTAAGGGCTGGAATTTCCTTTTCTTTTTTCTTAAATCTAGTAAGTTAAGTTTGCGTAGATTGTATATCTTTTCTAATAATCTGTATATTTTGATAGATTTACTTTCATAAATATGGCATTGATCAGGGTCAAACAGAACAGTGTGAAATCAGCAGAGACCTTTCAAACAGTGCCAGAAACAATACTGCTTATGGCTTTGTAGCTGTTCATAGAGAGCAGGATCAGCACTGAAGTCCATTTCATAACTAACCCCTACACTCTACAAGTAGTTTAAAGCAACAGAAAAGGCAGTGATGAAATATGCTCTTCATCGAGAGGTGACTCCTTCTCTGCTCCCTCACCATTTCAGAGATTTACAGTTCAGCTGCCTCCAGGGTTTGTTTCCCTCAATTCTCCTTTCTGACTATTATCCTCGAACCCAGTCAAAATTGTGCTTTTGTTTTGCACTGCCTTCTCCAGTTCTCTTCTAAAAATGGTCATGTTTCTGCTTTTCCAGTCACACAGGAATTGAAAAGCTGTGTCAAACCCAGCTTGTTTATCTCAGTACAACATCCCACGTACAAAACGTGTGCCTATTTTGGCTGTCAATCTTCATTATTTTCTCTACTTCAGTCAGACCCAGGAAAACAATCACAAAACACTCAGGGGATTTTTTTTTTCCCTTTCCTCTCTGTGCATCCAAAGGATGCTGGCATTCCTTTGGCTGCTAAGTAAGTGTATTCCCTGACTTCACAGCCTCTATAGGCAGCAGTACAGCTCCCTTGCTGCACAGTTTGTGTGACAGACCACGTTTGCACATTGAGATTCAATCCTGTCTCCTTGGAGGGACTGGGGCTGCCTTTTTCTCTTTAAAACTTGTGAGCAAAGTTTTGCATTATCAAAGGTTTGGTGTTTTGTGTTCCCCCCTCACCCAATTAGTATAACACAAGTTGCATGTAGCCAGAATCTGTGGTGACTATAAATTCCAGCTGCTCCCCTAGCAGACCACGGAATGGTAGGACACTACTGAGACAGTTAAACATGCAAAAAAAAGGAAGCTTTCAGAACCCCCATTTTCCTGTCGTGCCTAGACCCAGCCTTGCCCCTTTCTCATACTCCAGTTCAGTTTTGTATCACCACCTCCACTGCTGACAATACTTTTTTCAATGGGAATATCAGAGCCACAGCCACTGCCAGAATCTCTTGGCAAACGAGCTGCTCTCTGAGTCAGAGCCTAATGCCATTACAAGGTCTGCAACAGCTGCAGCAGTCATACATCTGCAAGTCATTTGAACATTTTATGATGAATAAAAACTATCCATTACATAGAACTATACATTATATATTAACCCTAATACTTATTCAGTTACACTAACAATAACCTTTTCCCTCTGCATGCTGTAAACTTCTTTGGCTGCAGCACATGTTAACAGAGGGACTCAGAGCTCCAGTCCATGGTGGAGCAGTCCCTGTGTACATATTACCTAACTTTTCTACCCATTTAAACACAAAATGATGGAAGGAAAGAAAGAAAGTGAATGCAAAGCTATAAAAATTCATACCATGCATAAGGAAAGCATTTTTATATAATTGTATGAGACTGCATACACTCGCAAAAATAGAGAGGACACAAAACAATGAGAAATGCAGAGAACATGGACTCAAAGTGTCTAGTTAAGAGATCTGATTATGCTATGCACAGATCTCAGACCCATCCAGATGTCTCCAGCCAGCAACACGATCCTCAACAGCACAGCCAAGATCTGAAATCTACAAAGTCAGAATTCCGACGGCGGGGCAGCAGGGCTCATGGAAAAAGAAACTGGAATTGTGAGGAGTTAAAAATCCTTTAAAATAATAACGAGAACAGAGAAGCATAAATGTGGTTTCATGAAGGAAATGTATACAGAGCCGCAAATTATGAAGTCAGCCCTCCAGGACATTACATTCCTCGTGGAAGCTGCTGAGCCCGCTCTACATAAATAGGTGTAAAATACACTCACCGGCTTAGTGACTTCAAGGATGGAGTCCCATATGTGATTCCCTACCAGTGAGTCCTCTACATATGTACACTTTTACAACAGTAAATGCAAACTGGGCAAGACATACCTCCCTATGAGTTTCACCATAAGAGTTTTAAAGAGACAAGGCGAAAGTCTGGCGTGGCAGAAATTATCATAAATTTTCCGTGATATTCACCCAGAGCCAGAATTTTACTCCCAATCCATATGCATGTCAACGTGATTTCATGTTTGTTTATTATGTATCATTTGCAAACTCTTTGGGGTTTTCAGAAATACATCCCTATTGTTTCCCATTCACTTTTACTCTGTGTTTCATGGAGCAGTTTAGTGCCCATCATAACACCAGCATTGCTTTGGAAGCACAGTGTCCATTAACTTGCACTTTCACACCGAGTTAAATGTGTAGATTAGTAAACTGCAGAATAGTGTAGGTTTTAAGTAAGAATCAGCCATTAGACTTGCCTTACAGTCAGAGAAGTGACTTTTAGGAAATGTTTTCTTGACTTGATCTGCTTCCTCAGTGCAGTCAGAGGCCAAACTGTTTATTTTACTGGGAACCCATCTTTATTGCTTCTGCTGGCTTTAACACTGCCATTCAGACAATCCACACATTAAATATGAGAAGGATCCTAACATCCTAAAATCCTAATAAGGTTACAAACAGTTCATTTAAAGGGGATTTGAAAGGAGTCCAGCAGAGATCTTTCTTTTTGAGGGTCAGAAAAGCACTATATTTCAGGGCTGAAAAACCACTTTGCCCCCGATGGATGGGACACTTTACTTAACACGGCCAAATCCCTGTGGGCAATTTGTGGAGCACCTACCTCCCACCAGAAAAAAAAAAAAAATATATATATATATATATATAGAAAAGGTGTGGGGGGAAGTCCTGGCTCTTCTGATCACAGAGATAACTTACCAAGCCTGACGTGACGCAATGATGTCTTTCTAAGTCAGCAGCCAGCCAGCTGTCTCCTTGCTGCTGCTCCTGCTTTTCCCATGCTCCGGCGGAGCGGAGCTGAGCAGCCAGGCCAGTTGCACAGCCGCTGTCGAGTCAAAGGGCAAGAGCAAAGCTTAGAATAAACACGTTGTTTTCACTCGCTCGCTTGAAGTGCTGCCAAATCTCTTAACATCAGCACACGTAAACCTCGGGCGAGTATCACGAAGCCCGAGGCCCGAGCAGCTGGAATCCTGGAGTGGTTACCTGGGATCTCAACGTCCAAAAAAATAGCCTCCCCATTCCTCGAGGCTGTGTGGAAAATCTCAGAAAACACAACCGTAAAAGCGCGACTAACATCAAGGAAAAGAGCCCCCAGTTACTTCTTCCTTCAGTTCTCTTTTTTTATGGTCATCTCAAGTTTTCAGGGGTGAGGGAGCGGGAATGGGGGCGTCTTTCTGGAGATTCTTAAAGATGCTGGTTTTCCCAGACTGGGCAGAAGAAAGCAGTCATTGATTCTGGAGATAAATCCTGAGGTTATTCAAGGGGAGGAAGGCTATGAAGATAAGGAGCTCAGGGCCCAGCAGTAAACAACCAAACAGCAGGAGCAGCTGGAGGAAGGGTAGACTGGTCCATTTTTCTCTGTCCAATGGCGACCTTCAAGAAGCAGGAGTGGGGCAGAGTAGTGATGTTCCTTCCCTGGACTCCGAAGCTCAACAGCTTTGAAACAGTTCTTCAGCAAGAACTTGAGAGAAAAAGCTCCTTCTCCATATCCAGCCCAAGAGAAAAGGAGTTGAAAAACACCGATCTCTTATGGCTAACGGGAGGGCAATATAAAAGATGGAGTCCATTGACTGGTGTCCAGAGACAACAACCTGGTATGAATTCCAGCACCATTCCACTTCCCAGCAGCTGGATTTCTCACCAGGGTGGATTGCTGGTTTTGGACACCTCCCCATTTTTTCCTGTCTGTTAACAGTCTTCCACTAGTAAGTATTTGGAACAGTTGTAAAGCTTTTTTTGTATCTCAGCGGCCTCGCCATTGCCTGAGCGCAGTTTCAGAATCACTGGCGTTGCTGTGCAGACTATCTGAAGTGTATTTTTGTCACGCTGTTAATAAGGGTTGTGTCTCCTGGGAGAACCTCAGCTCGCTCCGAGTTCCTGAACGACGTGCGCGCTTGAGACAGGAGATGTGAGGAAAAAGGCTTCCCCATTTTAAACTAGTTTTTATTCTGAGCTGCTTGCTAAATACATGTGATGTGCAAAGAAAAAGCTGGGACCACTCTCCTCATCTATAAAGCAAGGATGAGAACTCAAGGAATTATGTGTCTTGCCAACACAGGCAACCAGAGGTCTCACAAATGATCCAGAACCAGCCCAATACCTGAGTCATAAGGACCATCCTTGCTCTCAGTTTCCACATTATCCTTCTGTATACTGTATTCTGAATTTGTTCCCAGCTCCTCTCAAGTTTTTCCCAGCCCTCAAACAATTGGATACATCTCACTTTCAGGAATACCCCAGGAGAATTTGGGAAACATCCATACAGTTCATGATGGCCTTGCCTGGCATGATTTTAAACTAAAAAAAGAAGCATAGGATATGCTTTTCGGAAAAGGAGAGCGTGGAAATGAGCAATGAATGCATGAAGGGGTGGCTCTCTCAAGTCCCTTTCCAAGCCTCCAGGGAAAAATAACTCTTGCCCCCTTCTTTGAGACAAGACATGAGCATTTTCCAAGCACAAGGTGTGTTGTGGTTTGCACGTTCCCTCTCCTGTGCTAGACAGATGCTGTCACAGATTTTAGAAACCAAGCGTACCCTCCACTGCACAAACAGCCAAATGGAATGCCAAGAGCATCTCATAACCATGGAGAGAGATGAGACAGAAACAGAAAACCAATCACAAACTCAACCAACAAAAAAAAGAAAGCATAAATAATCTTAATTAGGTCATTTTTTACATTACTGTGTGTTAACTGCATTAGGAACTGACTAGCCAGGCTTGATATCTCAGATTTGGAAAGGGGCACTGCCATTTAACCACATTTCAGACTGGAATAACAAAGACAACTAAGAATTTTAGGCGTTAATTTTAACTAAAATACATGGCATAGGTTCTGTGAGTATTAGAAGTTAACTTGCACAAAGGCTGTACTCTGTGATGCTGCAGATTTACTGAACCATGCTCCTGCTCATCTATTTCTCAGTTAAAAGTTTGTTGAGAGCGCAGGAGAGACCAAAACAAATTTTGAGAGTTGACCCACTGACTCCACACACTGAGCCAAAGTTTTGGGGATATTTTATTATAAACACACATATTTATGTCCCTAAGTTTGCATTAATGCAGTCTTTTCTTCTTTTCTATCCCAAAGCTGCCACATATGCTAAGACTTCCAGAGGTGGGTATGAATTTCCAAGTGTAATAGAATGTGTGTAGGCAAACCAAAAAGAAAAAGGAGCTCAAAAATAGTGTAGTTTGTATGAGGAGTGGTACCATCCTGAGCTGAACACTAAGGATAATATATAAGCACTGAGACCATGGAATCATAGAAAAGACAGTAAGTATTTACAATTCAGTGAAGTAAAACTACTTGAGAGGAGAAAGACGATCTGGAAACCTGACGGGATATTTTGTTTAGAGTCCTAAGTTTAATTAATATTACTCAGAGTTTAGAGGAGTTTCTCTTAAAAGGATAAAATTAAAACAAATAAACAAACAAAGCTGCAGTGGGAGAATGCCCTGGTTGTGAAGTTGATCACTCAGACTTCCAAAGGGCCTGTATTAATCCTTGTTTTAGCTCCTCGTGCCTAACTCTGTGTGCAAACAGCAGCAAGGAAACCAATCTGGAATAGCACAGGAGGGCTGTAAATCCCAGGCAGATGGCAAAAACTTGGGCCAAGAACGATTCCAAGATTTTTTGTTTGTTTTTACAGCAGAGGGGACGTGAACCTGCCCCTGCAATGCTGTCGCTGCGGAGCAACTTGAGGAGCAGGAGTCCCCCAGGTTTCTTCCCAACCGCTTTAGTGTGGAAGATTCCATACTAAAAATTAATAAAAATTAATATAAGTCCCCTTCTAGCATGTTATACCTTGAAGCATAAGCTCTGGGGAGCTCTAGGGAGATCAGAGACCACTTAGGCAACCTATGTTGCTACAGAACAGAGTAGGACATGCTGGAGGTACACCGTGACCACACAAACACACAAATGGGACTGGAATTTGTTGCACAAGATGAGCCTGAAGGAACAGGAGTTACCTGGTCTGAAGAGGAGAGTAAAGGGGACCTTATTGCTACCTTTAACTACTCCTTGGAGGGTTTAGAAAAGAAAAAAGCCAGGCTTGTCAAGAGGTGTGTAGTAAGAATCAGGAAACCAAAAATTGCAGTTAGATAACAGGTAAAGGTTTTGTTTTCTGGGTTTTTTTGTCTTTTAAATCATGAGGGTGTCCAAATGCTGGAGAAAGTGACCAGAGATACTGTAGGATCTCCATCCTTGAAGATATTCAAAACTCAGCTGGTCAAGGTGCAGGACAACCTGATCTAATTGCACCTGTTACAGAGCAGAGCTGATCATCTCAGGACTTCCCTTCTGACCTCAATTTGCAGAATTCTGCTACAGGATACTCAGGATGCTTTCTGCTCACTGCACTCATTGATTAGACTCACCAGGTATTAAATCTGTTTGGAGCAGACGAGCAGTGCAAGCAGCTTAGGTGATGGCATCTCATGTGGTGAGAGAAAAGACAGGTTTTTAGGGCTTATTGAATGTGCTTTGATTGTTGAACGTTGGGGACATACCGTGGAAGATCTGTAAGTGCACCTAGTTAAAAGTCTAATTTCCCAAATTTAAAAGAAATCTTGAAGAGATCCTTATATATTTCAGTTCTCATCATGACTGGAGGCAAAAGCAAGCACCAGAAGGACCAAAAAAGTCTAGAACTAAACTGATCACCACAAGCTCTGTTTGCATTATAACTTCTGGACCTCGGATTAGTGGGTTTTCAACAGGTGTCCAGAACCTTCTGGGCTCCAAGTTACTTCAAAAGATCTAAGTGGAAGGGAATTATGAAAAGCAATTTTATTAGCACTTTGCTACACTTAAAAAAAAATAAATAAATCGAGGGATCTAAAGTTTAAAAACCATTCCCTTTGAAAAGGAAAGTGGCTGCTTCCACTTTCAAGATTTTTCATGTACTCCTCCATTAACAATATTTACATTGAAAACCTCTCTTCTGAAATTTGTGTCGGTTCTGAAAAGCTGGTTTTCACAATAAATAAGCTGAGACAATTTCTTTCACAGCTGTGGTTTTCCAGGCATTATGTTAATATCCTGGATTCTACATTCTTCCAAACAAGGTCCCTGACTGTATCTAACAAGTGCCCAGCACAGCAAGACAAAGTTACTAATGTTACAGAATTTGAGCATTTTGTGTCACACCCTGCTTGAAATGTTAGCGTAGGACTCAAACACAGCAACATCTGATAATGGCCAAGGACAAAAAAAAATGAAGCCTTCTTCATTGAAGTCCAGGAAAACACAACGGTGGGAAAAAAATCTCAGTGCCCTTCCTCACATTATCTGTCCCTCCCAGAGCAGATGGGCTCACTGAACTGAGCAAACCTCAGACAGGCACCACCAGAGTTGTGAAGTTTGTTAAGACTTCCAGCTTCATTTTAGAGGTGCAGAAAGATCACTGGAAGACACAGAGGTGGGATTGCACGGATAGGAAAGGCATTCACTGCTAATTTCTGCTGTGATCATGAAACGAGGGCAGCAAAATGCCCAGCCCAGAAACAGATTGGAATCTCCTTAGTTAAAAACACAGCTGAGGAGAGAGTAGGAGTTGACAGGAGGAGCCCTCTCTTCAGGAGAGGACTGAAAGCAAGACACACTGTTTCAACTCACTCCTGACTGCATTCAGTCTCTGTTTATAACACCAACCCTCCTTGGAAGTAAAAAGGCCACAAGGTGAGCAAGTCTGACTCCAAACTGCCAAGAGTCACAGCTACTGGGGGCAGGCTGAGTAAATACACATTTCACTTTTACTGTTTAGGTTCTGACAATTTGCAGCCTCCTTCCATAATCACAGAACAGTTCAGAACACAGCTCAGCACCAACACAGCTCCAACCCAAAGGGCTCAGGTTACAATGTGGAGTCTCAGGTAATAACAAAACACAGCAGCTTCACTGGGGCCCTTAACAAGGGAAGACCCCGATTCTTTCATGTTTTTAATGTCAAGAGCAAGTTTCTCTCCCTTTTACAAGCACAGTGTACGTGGTACCACTGGTGTCTCCAAGTGACTTTCTGCTCTTTATTCCCCAGCACGTGGGTTTACACGAGCTGATTTTTAAATTTCAGTTAGAGTCAGTAACATGCTTTTGAGTTTTTACAGGACAATAAAATTGCTTGCCAGGGGTTTCTGACTTAAAAGTTCTACACAGCAGATTGAGGTAGGCCTCTTGATCCTCCTTACCACATTTTTGCCATGTTAGAGTATAAAATATCTGTTCTACTAATTGCACCCAGGGATTCACATCCAATATCCAGATAGACTCCTAAAGCTGACTCTGTTTACCCTTTGATCTTGCCTAGTCTGTTGCTTGAAAGAATACAGACAGGTGATGGGAAACGCTGGAGCTATTGCAAGAACTGCTTAAGCACTAATTAACTCTAAAAAACCCAGAATGAACAAGAAGCCAAAATGGAACTAAACCCACAACAGCTGGTGGTCATCAAGGCGATTTTCCCAGAAGGCAGAAGACTGTTACTAATAGGATGGAAATACAGAATTTACTGAGACCAACTGGAACTGCTGATAACATATATTGAGAAATGCCTCATTTCTCACATTTTCTGCAGAGCAACAGTGAGGCTGAACAACAATTTTAACTTTCAGTGTGGGAAAAAAAAGTGGAAACTGAAACACAGTCCCAGCAATTAGTACCAGGAACTAATTTTACTGTAATGCTATTTTCATCACATTTAAAAATAACGTTCAAGCGTTTTTATCCACAGAAATACATTTTTTTTCCTCAGAGTTTAATCAATGCAGTATAGTTCATCAGAATCTGCCCACTGAGATTCTCTTACATTTTAAATTATTTCAATTACTGCAGAACCTGGATGCTGGAACCCCCAACAGATGATTAAATAAAGTTGTGTGTTCTGTTCTCCCTTTACGACAGTGGAGGTTTTTGAGATGTTTCAATCACATTACATAAACCTGCATTCCTCCAATAACACAGAACATTCACTCACAGGAGACAAATACTTCTTGTGCTGCTCCCAGCCAATGATTTTAACTTCAAATCCAGAGTAAACATAACCTCTTCAGAGCTGGGGACATGTTTGTGTGCAAGGAGAACAGCCCACTGCACTCCAGTGATAACAACACCAAAGGAAACCTTAAGCATCTGTCAGCAAGTGAGGGACTCTCAGAACCAGAACTGCTCAAAAGCCCAAGTTATTATGCATTTATTTATTATTTATTATCTATTATCTGATTTAAATTACACAGATGAAGCAACAGTGCTAAATAGAACAATTCATCACTCTGCCTGGGCATTTGCTTTAAACGTGGTTCTTTCAGTGCCTTGGTGATGGTCTTCCAGAAGATGGCTGAGGCTGCCTGAACTTTGAGAGAACAGTAATGTAATCAGCAAAGGTGTAAGTGTGATACTCGTGGTGCTGGAGGTTCTTGTAGGTGGAATTATCCATTTCCTCTGGAGCAGGTTCACCGAGTGCTGTGGTCTCTGTGAAAACAAACAGTAAGTGGTGACTATCAGGATGCCACACCAGAGGACAATGTTCTTAAGCACAGAGTCAGCCTTCTTACACTGCCAGATCCCTCAGCCAGTCAACTTTTAAAAGAAAAAACAATCAGCAACTACAACAAAAGGAGAATTTAGTGAGTTCTGCTGGTTCCTTGTCTGGTCCTAAAGCAGCACATTAATGTGCAGTGGGGAACAGGAATCAGTACAAGGCATCTAATACAGCAAGGTCTTAAAACCCAAACTACCACCTAATGCTGGGGGTGAACAGGGCAGAACATTTCATTTATCTTTTGAAGGCATATGTCTGCATTTCCTGGCTTTTTCCATCGTTGCCTTGGTTTTCACTCCAGCCAGAACAGTAGGTGACATTCTCAGCAAGCCAGGAGAGGCAAGGAGCAGTACAAATGATTTATCATCACTCCAGACCATGAGATAAAGCCATTAGAGCTACTCTACAGACTGAACTTTTTCCATAGGGAAAAGTGAGGGAATTAGCAAGATCTCCACAGTTTAATTTCAAATGTGGTTATACCAAACAGTGATACATCAAGAGCCTTTGATGTGAATTTCCTTTCTCCTAAACTTTGTATCAGCTCTTCTTCATAAAAGAATAACCCAATAAAGTTATTTAGAACTCCTTACTTCATGTTAAAGCCAACATTAATTCTTGTGCTTTTAGACTATTGTGCAAATGGGAACAGAATCATTTACATAAAAGGTTCCTGGTGTAGGCTGATTTTACAACCAAGGAAATTGCAAGAAATAAAACTTTACTTCCCAACAATAATTTATTCTCATATACCCAGAGTTTTAACAGTAGGCAAGACACACAATCTAGTGAAAAGCTTCACCACATAAATTTGTATGTGGTGGCTTAGGTTAGATTGTATAAAGCTCTTTTCGTAATGTGTCCATCCATAATAAAAATACAAGAACTTGAGCAACTGAACACCAGGGTTTCCCTTTGCTTATGACATAATTATTGCAGTGTAAAGTGATCAGATTAAGAGCAGAATCCATAACACTTAGCAAGACTTGCTTATAAATCCCAATGTAGTAAGCCATGGTTTCAAAGCCTGTGACAGGAAATATCCCTGTGCCTACTGCTCAGCTCCTACTGAGCCAGCTCATAGGAGACAGCACTGCAGAGAGAAAAGCCAGATGAAGTCTTTGCTGCAAATAGCCCCAAGAACAGGCAAGCGTAGGCAAGTGTACGTTCAACCTGCAAGAGACAGTTGTTCCAAATCAAGAGGCAGATGCTCAGGAAGAAAAGCAGATGGAGTCTCATTTTTCCTGCCCAAATACGCTGTACTTAGCTCCTAAAAGGCAAAATTTATTCCCGAGTTCATCCTCCCCACACTTCAGTCTTCATCTCTGCTTTGTCTCTTAAAGAGCAAAGCACTTCACAGGCTGTTCTTCCGAAATGAATCACAGGCACATTTCTGAATTACCACACTACTACTTTGCTACTTACTCAGCAGTTCAAGTCAGCAGTTTTTGCTGAGTGCTCTACAAAGGGATGACATCACCTGAGCATCCAGGTTTGTAATGAGAAAAATTCCTTGTATGCCTTCCCTGTGCCTGCTGCAGAGTTTGGAGGTGAGCAAACGAACACATGGACGGGACAGAAGCACGAATTACAGGTGATATTGTGAGCTGTGAACATTAAACACGGAAAAGCAGAAGCTGCTCTCAAAGAAGGAAGAGAGAACTGGATACATCTGGAGACAACAGTGCTGTTTTTGAACACAGTGTAGCTGGATTTGAGCTGGGACCCTCTGGCACCCACAGACATCCCACCAGCAGTGCAGACCTTGCCTGTGCCAACCTCCAGCTCTCCTACAGCCACTGCAGCCACTCCTCTGGCACTACCCAGCAGAAACTTCCCTGCTGCCACAGCCTGACCACCTTCACAGAGCAGAAGTGCCTTTTTTAGCAAAGCCAGTCCTACCACCCAAAAAGGTTTTGCTGGTGCAGTGGTGATGATGGGTCTGAGGCACAGTGGGATTATTGCCCTGTTGATACAAATCTGCAGGAAAAGTTTGTCATGTGGGCCTGACCTTATTCTGGATTTACAGCATCAGAGTAGAGGAGGCTGTTTCATAGATCTGCGATGTGTCATAACCTGCACTTTTAATCAGTAGCACATTTTAAGACCAAGTCCTCCCTTACCTGAAGTTAACTGAACTCACTATTTGTGTCTTTGTATTTCTTTCAATGTGGAAGAAAAAAAAAGATGCTTGAGAATCTAGAATTCCACTGTGGATGAACAGGGAGAAAAGCATCATCTGTAGATAAATCCAAATAGTCCTTCCCAATTTTTTTTTTTTATTTTTTTAAAGAAAGTTTCTGCTGCTGGCTGCAAGGAGGAACAAGCAAATTAAAATATCACTTGCAAACAGCACTGCATTTTATTATTTGAATCACAGAATCATTTTGGTTGGAAAAGACCTCTGAGATCATCGAGTCCAACCTTATACTGATCACCACCTTGTCAACAGGACCAGAGCACTGAGTGCCACATCCAGTTGTTCCCTGCCATCAGGGAAGAAGTTAAGCAAAGAAATCAAATTAAGAGCCAACGAACATCTTAAAACAGAAGGCAGGTCTTTTACTCAGCACTATCTCCTGGAAACTGATGTACCAAAGCAATTATTTGTCACGTAACCTGGTTAGACACTTCAGTCACAGAATGGCTGAAACTGGAAGACACCTCTGGTCCAACTCCAAATTCTCAAGCAGGTTTAGCCAAGAGCAGAATGCCCAGGACCACATTCAGTGGCTTTTGAGTGTCTCCAAGGATGGAGAGTCCCTCACCTCTCTGGGCAACCTGTGCCCAGAGTCCTACCACTTTCACAGTAAAAAAAAAAGTGTTTAGTGATGTTCAGGCAAAACCCTGTTTCAGTTTGTACCCACTGTCTCTTGTCCCATCACTGTGTACAACTGAACAGCTTTATCTCTGCCTTCTTTGCACTCTCCCTTCAGGTATTTACACATTGATGATATTCTGTCTGAACCTTCTCTTTTCTGGGCTGAACAGTCCCAGATCTCTCAGATCTCCCCTTTCCTCACAGGAGAGAGACTCCAGTCCCTTCATCATTTCAGTGGCGCTTTGCTGGACTCCATCCAGCAGCTCCACATCTCCCTTGTGCTGGGGAGCCCCAAACTGGACACAGCACCCCAGGTGCCCCTCACCAAGAAGGAGATGCAGCTCCCTCAGCCACAGTCCCAACACAACCCAGGTCACCCTTAGTGGCCTTTGCTGAGAGGGCACATTCCTGGCTCTCGTTTAACTTGCTGTTCCCTTGGACCCCCAGGGCCTTTCCCTCAGGGACATCACTTGAAGGATGATATACAGCAGCTTTACAATTATGCTGCTTTTATTCCAAGTAGGTAAATTCTTCAATTCAAAGTAGCAGCAAGAAGGGGGGGTCTTAAGAATGGTATTTCTATACTGCCTAAGTTGAAGGGCAGGAATGGTATCTGTGACAGATCAGGAAAGAGGGGCATCTGCTACTGAAAAACACAAAATGAGGTAGGTTAACAGGATGGTAGTAAATAAGAAGGGTAAATTAGGTAGAGAAGCAAAGCTAAGGAGATGATTATATGATGCATGATGGTCTTTCCTAAAAACATACTTCTGTCTTCTCCCAACAAAAGCTAACTCACTGCTTCCACACTAGTTACTTACAACCTTCCAGTCTCAGAATCAACACCTGTTTCTGGCATTATGCTATGATTTCCTGAAGTCTACTGGAATCTGAAACACTGCAAGACCAAAAAAAAAAAACCCAAAGCCTAATGCAAAAAAAACTCAAAACAAAACCAGAAAGACAGCAGAGTTTAAGCAACACTCAGATGGCCTCGAATTCAGGTCATGAGACAAATACTTCTGAGAAAAAATAAGAGTGAAAAAAAATTTTGTCATATAAAACCCATGATTTTGCTCACAGTGGAAACAATCTTGTTTTCAATTTATAAGTAACTGGTTTATGAAACTATAAATACAGAGAAATGAAACCACTTCCTTTCACAACATAGCTGGAAACTGAGCATTACTGACAGCTTATAACAATTAGCAATGAACAACAATTTATCTTCCAGAAAGTCACTGCCACACTGTCAGCTTCAGCATAAAGATCAGAGAAGATGTGGAAACCCTTTAAAAAAGTCAAACCCTAGCCCAGGTGAATCAATACAGTTCAAACAATTTAAAGTTGTACCCTCTGTTGTGCTGCTTTCTCCAGCCTGGACTCCTGCTTCCTGAATGGTCTCCTCCTTTGCTGTGGTGCCCATCACCAACATTGTGCTTCCAGAAGTCTCTTGCACTTCAGGAGCAGTTACTTCTTTTGCTTCTGACTCCTGTGCCTCCTTCACCTTTTTCTTCTCTCCTCTGGATACCAGTTTTTGCTCTTTGTCTTCCCGTGCAGCTGCTGAAGTTTTCAGCTGAATTGCTGCTACTTGGGTTCCGATGGACTTTTCCTCCAAACAATCAGATTTATGAGTGACACCCGTCAGGTCTTGGCTTCTCACCACACCTGGTTCTAAGACCACCTTCTGCCAATCTGCTGCTTTTGGCGTGGATTTTACTTTGGGGTCTCTCGCTTTGGATTTTGATGTTTCCTGGCTGACTGATTTTTTAGAAAATTTGACCTGCTTTACAGGAGACACAATTATTTCTGGTTGGCGTGGCAGCTTCTTAAGTCCATACTCTTTGTGGGATTTCTGGAACAAATTCTCTTTTGCTAGCATTGACGCCTTTACTGCTATGTTCTCAGAAACGATGGGATCTCGCTTAGGAAACTCAACTCTAGTTTTAACAGCAACTCCTGAATCCTCGTTTTCTTCCTCAGAATCTGAGCTAGAATCTGACTCTGAGCTGGATGAGGACGAAGTCTGTTCCTCAACTAACTCTTTCCTCAAGCCTCTTGTTGCAGGTACAGTGAGGTTTTCCTCCTCAGGGGAGGAAACAACTCCTCGCTGAGGAAATGCAACCACAGTTTTTCTTGACATGAACCTCCTTGTGTCTTCAGCAGGTTTTGAAGCTTCCTCGAGGCTGGTACTAGATATGCTCTCATCTTTGTCTGTGGACAGTAGGAGAGAGCTAGAAGACAACATTTTAGGAAATTCACCTGGTGCCTTGGTGGCAAGCAGCTTGGTGCTTCCCTGTGGTGCCACTACATCTGGGAAACGGCATAAAGAGGATTATCATCATTATATCCCACACTGCTGTTACTCAGTGATCTCAGTCACACAATTCAAACTTTCCAAGACAATCTGGCACAAAAATAAGCTGAAAGGAATTGTTATACTAAATACAGGCACTGCGAAGCAGGAAGTTTAAGACATTCTAAGTTAAAGAAGCTGGAGTTCTAGTAGCACTTAACAGTTTTTGCTGCTGCAAGGCTGAAACTCATGGGATAAATCCTTATGCTCCTTCCTTTGCCAGACCCCTCCAAGAGCCGGTTTTCCCTGTGCTTCTGATCTGCATCACTGAAGTGGTTTGCAGACACCTCCCTACCTCAGGTGAGTGTTAAGATGGCTTGTTAGCCAAGCTCTTCAAATACGCTGCTGCAGAGACAAAACTTGTATGTGAACAAGGCAGCAAAGCAGAAACCACAGCAAACAGACACAGCAACAGCTGCTGGCAATAGTTACTCTGAAAGCAGATGGGAGGGAGGACTCCCAAAAGGCAAAGTACTGGAATAAGAGATACCTGAGGACATACAAGACAATATTAATTGTTCATTGCCCACATGACCTGCCAACTGAATTGTGCCTCCATGGCTTAACATTATTTCCCCAAGAGACTTTAATCTCCTCCAGTCTTCACTTCACATTTTTGATTTGAGACCTCTTTGTAAAACAAGACTTAGAAGATCTCCTGATGCTTCACGTTTCATAGAATCATAGAATCAACCGGGTTGGAAAAGACCTCTGAGATCGTCAAGCCCAACCCTTGACCCAACCCCGCCGTGGTTCCCAGACCACGGCACTGATGCCACATCCAGGCTCACCTTAAAAACCTCCAGGGACAGTGAATCCACCCCCTCCCTGGGCAGCCCATTCCAATGTGTGATTACTCTCTTTGTAAAAAATTTCTTCCTAATATTCAACCTAAACCTCCCCTGGCACAGCTAAAGGCCATGCCCTCTTGTCCTACTGCTGGTTCCTGGGAGAACAGACTGATGCCCACCTGGCTGTGGCCTCTCTCTCTCTCTCTCTCCTCTCTCATGGATACTTGCAGTAAGTTAAATTCTCCAGACAAGGAGAAGAGAGAGCAGCAATTTTTGGGCCGTTTCAGAGAGTACCCAATACCCCTTGGATGCTTGTGCCAATATCATCCTCAAGAGGCTGAGCAACAGCAAATACTGTTGTGGTTATAGAAAACAGGAGTACAAAGAGGACTGGGACCACACCGAGAAGATTCACCATGGCTGAGATTGGCTGCAGTGAAGCCAACTCCATTATGAGTTGCACCACTTCCAACCAGCAGAGTAATCCAACAGATTTCCAGCCTGTTATGAAGATTTATCTGCACAGTTTGGAAAGTCAGATCTACTTTGTAAGACCATAATACACATGCAGTTTTCCCCTCCCTAGTATTTTACAGTAATACCTTGTGTGATTCAAGGAGTTATTACCACATAGTTCTGAATAGAAGCAAGTCTTCAGCAATGTCCAAATGAAAACACCACGGAAAAGACAAACACATGAAATTAAAAGCAAAGTATTCAAGAAAGAAATAAGAGGTTTTATCATAATGAAATACAAATGAAGAAAAGTATCAAGTTTACTCTACAGTTAATATTTGGAATAATTTCAAGCACATACTTCTCTCTGTCAGCTGGAAGGTGCAGGGCAGGAAGGAAGAGCAGAGGGAAGCAGGAGGATGGGAAGCCACCTTTGGAAGAGGTCTGACTCCCTGCACAGCCTGACCCAGCCAAGCAGCAGCCTGGAGGAACTAACACGTGAGGAAACATCACTTAGCATTGAAGAGTTCTTCAAGGAAGCAAACAGGGAGACCAAACTAACACAAGACTGGCCAAAGGGAGGGCAGACAAGGGAAAGCTGAGCAAAAGCTGAAGAATTATTAATGTTAAAACATCCTAAGAAACCAAGAAAGCAGGTGACACTCAACTTGCCTATTAACAGTAGGTGCTACCGTAAAAGTACTTTAAACACTTAATCTTGGATATGTGAAAAAGACAGACTTTATGATTAAAAGCTGATAACATGTAATACAACTGATACAGACACTTTAATTAGGTACTCCAAACTTTGCACCAGCTGATCTGTATTTGCACCACTTTGCCAGAAGAACAACACATCCAACTCAGCAACAGGAATATCATTCCCAGATGCATTCTTCCTGATGCCTCTAACATCAGCATCGTCACCAGAATGTGTTTAAAGCACGTTCTCACTCGGAGAGGTGACAGGCAGGAATGACAGGTCTATTGTCCTTCATTGACTCTGTCTGTGAACTCCACCATTTTATCAAAGCAAGGACAATTTGCACATCCTGTTCCAGCCAGAATCTGGAAAAAGCAGCTGAATCCTTTCCATCTTAGTTAACCTGAAATAATCGCAGGGGAAGCAGCTGGAAGAGGAGGCCTAAGAAGTCTCCTGACACAAATCAGAGCTGCAGGACAGTGAATCCAGAAGCTGAGGTGCATCTTAAATACACTTAATGCAAAAAAATAAATTCTAATAAAAAACAACTTGCTGTTCAATGAAGGTTATATCAATCTATGCAGTGAAGGCTTTCTTAATGGAACAGCCAAGCTTTTATTTGCTTTTAAGAGGATGCCAGAAGAGGATGCATTCAACTCTTTCAGTGATCCTTTCAACAGCAGCCAACAAGGCTGGCCACTCCTACCTATGGCTCCACGAAGCTTTGCTGTTAAAGTCCCTGAATCTCTAATTTGAAACAGGAATCCTCACTGAACCAGTGCATCTCCACTTAAAACCAGCATTTTGTACAAGATACCCTTGTTTGAAATTTGTATTCCTGTTTTGACTTTGGTCAGGGACAAAAGGGGCTCAAAAACTCCTGAATGTGGGGTGCAGTGCAGCACTCAAACCCAGGTTCAGGCATTGCCCTGCTTGGAAAAGCTATGGGGCAGGAAGCATTACAACCACATTTAACACATCAGGGCTGTGGCAGCTTCTCAACCTGCTGCCTTTTAACCCTGATAATCCAAACATTTCAAAGGACGAGAGCAAACATCTAAAGTCGAAAACTAAATTCTGCACCTCATTAAAAAGAGTGACTTGGTACATTCTTTCCCATCAAATTTCAGGCAGCTTGCAAAGCTTCTTTATATTAAGACAAATGTAATTAAATCTCTCCGTAAGTCTGGTCAGGCATCACAGCAGCTAACGTATTATAAAATTACAGAATGGTTTGGGTTGGAAACGACCTTAAAGATCATCCAGTTCCAACCCTCTGCCATGGGCAGGGACACCTTCCACTATCTCAGGTTGCTCCAACCTGGCCTTGGACACTTTCAGGGATGAAGGGGCAGCCACAGCTTCTCTGGGTAACCTGTGCTAGGGCCTCACCACCCTCACAGTAAATAATTTCTCCCAAATATCTAATCTAAACCTCCTCTCTGTCAGTTTGAGGCCATTCCCCCTTGAACACGTTACACAGTTTGACATTGCCCCACCCAGCCTGGCCTTGAGTATTACGGTGGAGGCAAACAGGAAAGAAGTTGTCAAAATCACAAATATATATATATATGCATTCATATTATTTATAAAAAATACATATATGTGGCCTATAAACAGACATATATCCCACATAGCCACGTTCCCACGAGACCTTTACTTCTACTGTACTTTTTACTGTACTGTACTTTTACATTTACTTTTACTATATCGTACATTTTATCAGAAACCCTTGTTTACATGGCGATGACCTTCCACTCCTTGGATTTCCCAGCTTACCCACCTCTCCCGAGACGAGACCATCCTCAACCTCTCCTCACCTATCCCTTTTACTGACACCCCGATACCACTCGGAATCAAAAGAACCCTCTTACTCTTTTTTGGCGGCGTCCCGCTTTGTTTATTTGGCTTCGTGCAGAGCCCGCGCGCCTCCAGCTGCAACACCTGCAGGCCGCAATACAACAAGAATTAAGAAAGCGGGACGAAATGCCCCGAATTGAGTGGATTTGGGGACGGGGCGGCGGAGGGAAGGAACTGCGCTGAGGACCCGCTGTACCTGACGCGTTGCCGCCCTCCCACCGCCCCTCAGCGCCGCGGCCGCCGCCATCTTGCCCGGGGCCCTCACGGCAGCTCCGCCCCGCCCCCGGCGGTGGGCGGGGCCGGCGCGGGGTGAGGTCGGTGCGCGGCGTGGTGGCGTCACGGCGTACGCGGCGGCGCGGGCGCATGGCGGGCACTGAGGGAGGAGGAGGAGGAGGAGGAGGAGGAGGAGAAGGAGAAGGAGCCACCGGCGATGGAGGCACCGGCAGAGGTCGTAGCCCCGCGGCCCGCCCGGCCCTGGCACTCCGCGGGGCCGTGATGGTGGCCAGCGGCGGGGGGCGGCTGCTGGCGGCGCGGTGTGGGGAGCCCGGGTCAGTGCTGGGCGGGTTTCCGGCGGGGCCTGTCCGGCCGTGCGTGTACCCTGCGGTGGGAGGTGAGGGGAGAGCCCCGGAGCCGCTGCCGGAGCTGCTTTCTGTGGCTTTTTCGCGCTCCTTGTCGGCGTTTTCTGCTACAGAGACTTGGCTTTTAAACTTTTTATACTTTCACGGTTTTCCTCCACCGGGTGCTGGTCACTGTTGTGTGAACGACTGTACGTAACATATAGATTATATATGTGTTATGTACGTACAGATATATATATATACACACACACACATAAATGCGCACATTTATATATGTGTACACATATACGTATATATAACATATACATGTATGCACATAACATAGATTATGTATATAGTGATAAATGTATACAACATATGTAGCAGAACATATAATAATATGCAGTTATATAATATATACACACACATGTAACGTATGTAACATATAGCTTTTATTTAAAACTATAAATGTATATAATATATATAATAATATATAATACAGAATTATATAGAGAGTACATTGATATGTGTGTGTGCATATATAAATATCTCAAAGAATATGCTGAGTTGGAAGGTACTCACAAGGATCATCCAGTTCAGCTCCTGGCCCTGCAAAGGACTATCCACAAGAATCACATATAAAATAACTGTGTATTTGATGTCTATGAGTAAGATGCACATAAATATCTCCAAGGTGGGTGTCGGAGGATGGTGCCAGGCTCTTTTCTGTGGTGCCCAGTGACAGGACAAGGAGCAACAGGTGTAAAATACAACACAAGGAGTTCTGCCTCAACATGAGGATGAACTTCTGTACCTTGAGGGTGGCAGAGCACTGGGCCAGCTACACAGGGAGGACATGAAGTCTCCCTCTCTGGAGACATTCCAAACCCACCTGGAGGAGTTCCTGTGTCACCTGCTCCAGGTGACCCTGCCTTGGACTGGATGATCTCCAGAGGTCCCTTCCAAACCTGACAGTTCTATGATTCTGTGACTGGGTGAATGCTGCTGACAGATAGGTCAAGTCTGACACAAGTGAAATATATGTAAAATACAGGGTTACTTTGCCAGTGGATGACGATTTCTGTTTTGGCATCTGTGTGCAATCCAAGGTTTTAAGCTTCGGCCACATCTGCAGCACTCTGGGAGCCCCCTTGGGCAGAGGTTGTCCCTCAAGATGGGGGTCAGCTGTGCAAGAAACCATGAAATAAGAGCATGTTCCAAAAGAGTTGCCACCCTTCATAGTTAAGCTCATGGTTGCTCTAGTCCCAGTGGGTTTAGTCTTGTTTTTTATTTTGCAGTGGTGAGAGTCTCTTCGTGTACGATTGTGTCAGCGCAGAGAAGAAGACCTTGGGAGATAAAGGGTGAGGAAATCTGCTCTGGCAATCTCTGTGTTCCTGGAGGGGGCATCTCCTCCTGAGGGGGTGTGGCAGTGAAGGCAATAAAAGAGTCACAGGATGACTCCTTGAGCAGGTGATGGGTTGGTTTTGCTAACCCTGATGGGTTTGTGTGTATGTTTTTCTTTGTTTCGTTCCAGAGGCGTCACTGTACTCCTTTTTCTTTTTTAGAGAAACACCAGTAGTACAGGGAAGCTGTGGATGCCCCATCCCTGTAAGTGTTCAAGGCCAGGCTGGATGGGGCTCTGGGCAACCTGGTCTAATGAAAAGTTTCCCTGCCCAAATGGCAGGGGAGTTGGAATGAGATAATCTTTAAGGTCCCTTCCAACCCAAACCATTCTGTGATTCTGTAGTAAATGAATCCCAGTGATTGTTCTCATTCAAGACATTTATGTAAAAATGCTGCATTTTTTATTATACCATCTAAGACAAAAAAAAGACCTCACAAGCCAGTTACATAACTTCTCCTTCAGGTCCATTCTCTAAGTCATGAGAGTTCAAAACTGAAAAAGTATTTTTCTTAGTTTAAATTCAACCAGTGGACGTTGTTTTACCTGTAGCCAGTTTTACTGATTTCACCTAACTTTGAATCAAGCTCTGAAAGCACAAACTCTAGCGTGGTTTGTTTGTTTGTTAAAGCAGGTATTCAGGCAAGGCTTAGACTTTATATCAGTTTTCTTTTCCTTGGCTTTTTTCTTTGTATTAATGTTCGAATTAGCTGAACCTTTTAACCATAAATAAAACTTTTTAGGATTTTGCTTTGTTCTTCACGAGCCTTTGTGGTGGTGTAAGAACAACCTTCTCAAGGACTTTAGTGTCTCTTGTTGTGAACTATTCCCCTTCTCTCTATTAGGCAGGATGGAAAAGCAACAGATAAAGGAACTGATGACATCCTGGCTTTTGCCTTCTCCCCATCAGGGGATTATTTTGCCTTGACAGATGACAACAAACGTCTGATCCTGTTCCGGACAAAGCCTTCCTGGGAATGTGTTAGTGTCAGGTAAGGCAGCAGGATGTTGCATGTCACTTTGTTATGGAGTTATGGCTGATTGATTCAGGATTCTAAAATAGGAGTACTTGGTATGTTGATATTTGTTATCACTAAGCTTTTTTGTTTGTTTGTTTGTTTTCCCTTGCTCAAAAGAATTTAATGTTTTTGGGACTTTAGAGATGCTTGTTAAGAAATGATGCGTGGTCTGCCCCACACCAGGAGTGAGACTGCAGATATTTATATCATTGGCCAAGGGAGGATAATCTCTTTTCTTATTCCAAAAGACAGTATTTATGTCTTTAAGAACTGAAACTTTACCCACTCCTCGTGAACACTTGAGACTGGGGTCTGTAATAGTGACGCTGAGCAGTTCAGTGAGTGCATTGTCTGTTTTGATTTGGAGGAGAAGATGTTTTGGGGAGTTTGTGACTTTTTTTTAAAGCACATTGTCATGGTTTGAGATACCATGACACACATTTTTAGAAGTGCTGCAGCTGTTTTCCTTCTTTACATTCCTCTTGAGGAAACAGCCTGCAGCTGTCCACCAGAGGTCCTCCAGTTACAAGTTTTCTGCTGCTGCTTGTGACAATTGTCTGTACAAAAAGGACCAGGAAGGGCTTTATGAGAAAGTAGCTGAGCTTGTGACAACTCTGCTTTTGGTGGTCTCTGACAAATGTGAGGCCCTGGTTGCAAGCTAAAATGGAATGTCTGTAGCTTGGCTGTGTGTGTAGGGTACAGGATGGACCTTTGGTGGGTTAAACAGTGTTGGAGTGAGGAAGTAATCGTTGGCATGAAGGTATGTCAGGGAGGTTTAGGTTGGATATTAGGAAAAGGTTCTTCCCCCAGAGGGTGGTTGGACACTGGAACAGGCTCCCCAGGGCAGTGGGCACAGCACCAAGGCTGGCAGAGCTCAAGGTGCAGGGTCAGGAGTAGGACTTTGATGATCTTTGTGGGTCCCATCCAGCTCAGGATAGTCTGTGATTCTGTGACAAAGCCAGAAGAGGCAAATTCTGTTCATTCTGTGTTCTGCCTTCCCTGCTGCCCTGCCTTCTGTGTCTTGCCTGTAACGTGCCCTTGGATAATTGTTCGGTGTTTTAGTTTCTGCTAAAAGGCCAACTAGGACCACAGCTGGATATTTTTGGGAAATATCCTCATTACCTCCTATTAGGAAACTGGGAAGCAGACTAAAGACTGTCTGCATGGATAAAGGAATGCCAAAATTGAGCTCTGTAACTTTCATCTGTGTTTTGTGGCAGGCTGTATAAGTTTCGTGTGGTGCTGCCTTTTGTAGTCAGCTCATTTCAGACAAAGGGGAACTGTTGAATCTTTGTGCTTAAGATCCCGAGTAGAACAATGAATTTGGAGCAAGACTTATTCTTGTTGGCAAGGTAACCTGTTTTGGAACTGTGTTGCCTGGCCTGCAGTGTGTTAGTAGGCATTCTTGTCCTTTACGATTCCCATTGTTGTGTGTTGTTCCTTTAAACAACCCCTAAAAATGATTAGAATTTCTGTCTTCCTACCTGAAGTGTAGCATATTGGTTTTTTGCTTCCAGATGGCCACTGAATTTCAGAGTGGGTGAATATAAATGTCCATTCCACATGATCCTTGGCGTCCACAGGCCTGTGTTAACAAACAGGACATAAGTTTTCTGGCATATATGGTCCTTACATTTATCTGAGTAGTTGTAAGAAAACTGTTACCTGCTACACTGGCAACTGGAACTGTAAGATGCTGGCAGATGATGAGGGAAAGTCAGAGTTCAAGTTCAAGGGCTTTGCCTGGACAAGGTGCCCTGAGACTGTGGCTCTCTGACTCAGGCTGTGAGGAAGGGCTTCTTTTCACAGCACAAAGTGGCGACTGGAAAAATAGTTTCTACCCAGTTTTTAAATGTGTTGCTCCAAAGGACAAATCCTACCTTGTCTTTTCTGCATGTTTAACTTGTATTTTTGTTATGGAGAGTGCAAGAAAGATCATTGGCCTTCTTTAGAGTCCTGGCATGCTGCCTAGGGCAAGTGCTCAGTTGAGTAGGTACAAAAGCAAAATGCAGTCATGCAGCTTTTAATGATCTCCTTTTTTTTTTCTCCCCCCAGGTGTTTGCTATTACATAGTTCAGACATTCACTAGTTCTCAAAAGTGCTATTTCAGCCCCCTAATGTTATTCTCATTGCTGCCATTTCGAGAATGTTGCATTTGAGAGGGGTTTTTTTGTGCAGTCTCTTGATGTGTTTTACTTTCAGACTTGCTGAATCTGTCCTCCAGAGCTGTTCAAGCTGTGCCATTTTTCTTTCAGGTTTGTGAACAGGAGATGCACAGCCCTGGTTATTACAGCTGCAGAGGATAAGATTTTCGTTGCAGACAAGTCTGGTGATGTCTATTCTTACTCAATAACAGAACCTCAGGCAGATGGAAAACTTGAGCTGGGTCATGTGTCTCTGCTGTTGGATGTGGTGAGTGTATCTACTGTACAAACCTGCATTCCTGCTTGTGTTTGTCCCAGATTTATGAGGGATTGTTGCTTTTGTCCCAAATTTATGAGGGATTTTTTTAATATAATGTATGTGGACTGGATTACTTCTCACTTGAGTTATGTCATCAAAGTTTGGCAAGGAAAGAAGCTTATCAAAAGGGTTATGTGTTCTGGGAATGTTGTAAAAGATTTGGTGATGGAATATATATGGGAATTCACCCAGTCTGTCATGTCAGTTGAGCTGTTTCAATGTGATAAGTTTCTTTTTAATATCAGTGGGATTTCCACCTGTACAGTGGTTTTCACTGGACTTGGAAGTCAATCACTTGTCTTAGTGAGGGAGAAAATTACTGTCATAAAGATTTATGCTTAAATTGTCAGGGGAAAAGAGAGACTTAGTGTTTTCAGCTGTCTTTTGGAGTGAGGAGATATACAGATAGTTTACTGCTTTTCTGTTTTCCTAATTAAGGAGAATTACAAGCACTGAACTACTGGGCACTAAAACTCTTCCTTTGCCAACAGGCTCTGAGTCCTGATGACCAGTACATCCTCTCTGCAGACAGAGATGAGAAGATCAGAGTCAGCTTGACAAAGGCTCCTTACAGTATTGTATCCTACTGTATGGGGCACAGAGAGTGAGTTCATTGTGGGCAAAAGTCATTGTGTGCAGCTCTTGCCTGCACATCCACCTTCAGCCACCTTCAGTGTATGAAATTGTCTCCTCAAATCATATTAAACAACACCCTGGTCTGAGATAGAGTCATTGAATGGTCTGGTTTGGAAGGGTTAAAAGTCATCTAATCCAACCCCCCTGCAATAAACAAGGACATCTTCAACTAGATCAGGTTGCTCAGAGCCCTGTCCAACTTGGCCTGGAATGTTTCCAGGGATGGGGCATCCACCATCTCTCTGGGCAGCCTGTTCCAGTGTTTCACCACCCTCCCTGTAAAAAAAATTTCTTTCTTGTGTCTAGTCTGAAAGTAGGCTCTTAGTTTAAAGCCAGTACCCCTTGTCCTGTTGCAACAGGCCCTTCTAAAAAACTGTCCCCATCTTTTTTATAATCCCCATTTAGGTGCTAGAAGGCTGGAGTAAGGTGTCCCCAGATCCTTCTCTTCTCCAGGCTGAACAACCCCCAATTCCCTCAGCCTGTCTTCATAACAGAGGTGCTCCAGCCCGTTGATCATTTTGGTGGCCTCCTCTGGACCTGTTCCAACAGGTCCATATCTTTCTTGGACCTGGGGACTCCAGAGCTGGACCCAGCTCTCCTTTGGGATCTCATGAGAGTAGAGGAGCAGAATCCTGCTGGCCACAGGAGGCTCCAGAGCATAGAGATTGTTGGTTCAGGATGGAGCCTACCTTAGTGTTAGGAAGTCTTTGTGGTCTAAGCATATGATAATTAATTTAATGGCATCTCAGTGCAGAGCTCAGACTTGGAGGTTCTGCCTGGACAATAGACTGTAGTGTGCTGGAGACTGAAGTATGATCCCATTAAATATATTCAAGGAAGGGAGCCTACAAGAAAGATGGAGAGAGACTATTTATAAGAGCCTGGAGTGACAGGACAAGGGGAAATGGCTTCAAAATGAAAGAGTAAGTTTAGATATTAGGAAAAAGTGGGTGGTGAGGCCCTGGCACAGGTTGCCCAGGGAGGTTATGGATGCCCCATCCCTGGAACTGTTCAAAGCTAAGTTGGATGGGGCTCTGAGCAACCTGGTCTAGAGGAAGGGGTCCCTGCCCATGACTCAAAAGGCAAATAAGCTTTTAAGTCTTTTCTCTTTTACATTTTACTGCTTGAAATGTCTATCAGCTGTGGTATTTTCAAATTCTTTTGACTTTGCCTTCTGGCTCTGCATGGTTTTGTGGGTTTCTGAGTAGGGTAGGTGGGTCATACAATGTTTTTTTTTATTTGGCTACTTCTACATTTTGAAGTCCACACTGACCAGGTAGCAGAGAATACCTGCCCCTGCACATGGTGGAGAAGGCATGTCATTCTGCTTGTCTGGCTGCTGAGTTATTTGGGGATAACAACACCCTTCCACTCACATTCTTCACATTCTAAGATGATGCAGCATGGTGCAGTCAACTCACTCTATCAAAAACGGGGGTTAAACAAAGAGTGTTACTGGGAAGCTTGAGTGATGAGTAGCAACCTATCTAAACTTGCCCACCAATGTTTTTGAATAGAGCATTTAAAACACAGATTAATTTGGAGTGGGAGTTTGATATTAATAACATAATTTGGGGGGTTAAGCTGTAGAATTTAATTGAATTTGTTGAATTGTATAAAAGAAAAAAATAATACTAACGATCCGAGTAGTCTTTGATCAGGTGAGTGTCTGTAGCATATTTATAGATCCATGTCTGATGTTTCCACCTACTGTGTACACAGTTGTACTTTCTGTGAGTAGAACTCGATGATCAGAAAGACACTTTTAAATGGGGGCTGTTGTGTCTGCACAAAGAGTTCATCAGTGGTTGCAGAGTGAAAAGGCACTTAGTGTGAAATGATTGAAGTACATCTAAAAAAATCAATATTTAAATTAGGAATGCATAAGAAAGGGTTACATAAAGCAGCTGTAATTGTCTTGTTTCACAGTCCTGAATTTTTTCCTCTCCATGGGGCACGTGGTGATTCTTGCTGGGTCGATTTTGCCTGCATGCACCTGCCATTTCTGCTTTGACATGAAAGTTTGTATTACAGTGATCAAATCTCTTCTGGTTTTTTACTCCATGGCCTCAAAATTGTGCCTGTTTTCAAAAGCAAGACTGTTCCACTCAAGGTAATGTTCTGCTCAGGTCACTGTACTTTAGGTTGCTGAGCTCTAAGATAATGAACTCCAAAAGTTCAGATCCTTGGTACTCACCGAAGGCAAGTCATGGTAGACACAGCAGTTTTAAAACTGTCACTGGTGTGTTTTAAAAGAATCTGTTGGTTAATGTTTTTAATGTGCATCATGAGCTGAGAAAGGGGAACATGCTACCTGAGTACATCTGTCTCCTCTGGCATTTTTTGTTCTAAATGACAGTGTTCTCAGCTGGGAGGAAGTCAGTAGAATTCCCTGAGTGCAGGTGGGGAAATATATTTCTTTATTAAGTAGAAAGTCAGTAGTTTGTGTAGTCCATATATACTAAGTACCATAGACCTGTTTTTTTCTTCCTCCTCATTATCTTGATGTGGAAAGTCTGTTTATTTTAAGGTTCTCTTTAAAATTGGTGGGTTTTCTTACTGTGTGTGTTTAAAGACCAGAGTGTCATGCAAGAGAGTTCAACTTTTGACTGCTTTCTCTTTAGGTTTGTAAGCAAAATATTTGTAATACCCGACTGTCCTGATCTGCTGTTGTCAGCCTCTGGGGTATGTATTGCAATTTCTTTGAAAAAAGTGTTTTGTTTTCTTTTTTTTTTTTTTTAACTTTAGACTAGTGGTTTGGCCAAGTACCTTGGGATATTTGGAATAATCTTTCCTAGTTTACAGCACAGCCTTCTTCTCTCCTTTCCTCCTTTTCTTGGCTTTCTGTTCAGTATTCAACCACTCTATTGGTAGATCATACAAGAGCCTTTTACTGTGCTTGTAGTAAAAGCCATCTCTGGGATGGCAAAATCAATGTCCTGAGTATTTCTTCAAAATGAATGCTTGCTTTGGAGCACAGACAGACTTCAATCATTGGGCCATTGAACAACTTTGAATCAAATGGGTTTTGTGCCAGCCTGCCATGATGATGAGTGTCTTGAGAATGAACAACTAAGAATCACAGATTATTGTTTTTTAGAGGTTTTAAAATGAGGAAACTGTCCTCTCTACACCCTCCCGTGTGTTTTCCCCTGTGAGACTCACTCTGAATTATGTTCTTGTCAGTATGTCCTCATCCAGAGCATGTTGTGTAGAGGTTGCAGTGCAGTGCTGCACAGTGCTTGGGTGAGGACTGAAGAAGGGAGTTTTCCCTCCTTTCCCTCCCCAGCCCTTTTCCTAAATTGATGGCATCCTGCTGCCATGCCAGACCTCCACAGAGCAAGTAGATGGTGTTGGTCTAAAAGAAGGGAAACAATATTCTTTGTTTCCCAGACTACCAAAACCGCATAGGAAACAAGCAGTGTGTTCTGTGAAGATGTGAAGATCATAATAATTCTTAGCATTTGCTTCCCTAAGGCTCTTGTCCCTCTAATTATTTAAGCAGCTCTAGTGTTAGTGCTGTGCACGACCGTATTTCATTGTTAGCAAATGCCCTTTGATGACTCTGTTTTTCCAGAGAGGTGTTTAGCTTCTCTCCAGGAGGTTACTAAATCAAATGAGAATTTGGATGATAACAAGAGCAGGGGGCAGAGAAGGGCAACCTGAAAGAATTGCCATTAGGATGCTGAGCACATGTGTTACTGTGTTATTGGAGACAGACTTGAAATGCACTTCTCCAGCTACCCAATTTCCACTTCAAAAGGGGAATTAAAATTAGCATGATTGAATAATTTAGAATGGAGGGGAAAATTATGTTAATTAAAATGCTTTATCTGCAATTTGAGGTCTTAACTAAGTGACTATTTAGCAGCTTCTGTGGGGAGCTCTTCAGGGAAATAAGGTTTAGCTGAAGGCCATGAGTGGCTTCTCTTTGCCTGAGGTGCTGTTAGTAATAGACTTGTGTCCACTTCCATCTGTCCAGGACTCGACTCTGAGACTCTGGGAGTATAAAAATGGAGAAGAAGTGCACTGCTGTCAGCTAAGCAGCATCTGTGGGCCCGAGGCAGCCAAAACTGACCAGGTAATTTTGTTAAAAGTGTCTCCCTTCAGTCAGTGAGTTTAGAACTTATGTGAGACCTAAAAACTGTTACAGTAGCCTGGGATTTCAGGAAAGGAGGAAAGTCCCTGAAATCCATTCCTGTGTCTTGTGTGCATTTATAAAAAGTACTGAGCAGTGACCAGAAGTAATTCTTCCCAATACAAGTTCTGCATGGTGGACAAAGCCTTCTCTTGAATTTTTTTCCAAAAACACAGGTGCTATGTTAGCCAGGCAATATCTTGGAAAGGTCTGAACATTCACCCATTTTTTTAAAATGCTTAAAATTTCAAATGAAGTGTTAAAGTTGCAATTTTTCTGAGCAAAAAAGCGTCTTTGTAATATTTGTAACCAGTGACCTGCAGTACTGCCCTGTGGAGTCAAAACTGGGCTTGTTCCTTTAGGTTGTTCTGCAGCTGGATAGTGTCCAAAATTAAAATCTATGAGTCTTATGTGAAAACTGAATACCCCAGGAGCTCTCCTGAGCTTCCAGCCTGTACTTGAGTGGTGTCACACACACAGTTTGGGGTGCTGCTGTGATCTGAGGTGTTACTCTGATGCGAGCAGTCGTTCTGGTTGTGTTTGATCTCTGGTTTTGTTTTTTCTTGTGCTGTGTCATAAGACCTGTTAGCAGTGAAACAGCACCAGTCCTTGTCCCTGCTGTGTGGCTGGTGTTAAACCAGCTGCTAACCTGTTGGGTTGTTTAAGAGTTACCACCCATCCTGCTGGGTGTGTTTGTCGTGGGAATGTCTAAAAACACTTCTTTCTCTGAAGACCACAGCTGTTTCCCAGGTGTTAGGTAATGGGAAGCCTGTATCCATGCATGGCTTTTGAGACAGATCCACTGTGGAATCCATATCCAAGCTGATATTGAATTGACAAGCTCTGTCTTCCCTCCCTTGTGTTATGTTGTGGTTTGGGTAGTCAAAAGTATGTTCTGCTGCTTGGCCTCTCCACACACTTGGAAGCCACTTGGATCACAGCTTTCAAGGCTCAGATATTGGAAATCTTTTGGGTTTGGCCCAGAGTCCCTGTTAGCAGGGATTCTGGGTGGTATCTGAATGGACAATTCAACCTGCTCCTGAGCTTGAAAGTGTATTTTAAAGCACAGGTACCCGTCATGCACATTCACTAGGTCTCTGGCTCATTCCAACTTGATGTTGGTGCTTGAAATATTTGAAGAAGCTGTTGCTGGGCTTTTTCACAAGTAAAAAACAGAGGTTACAAAATTAGGAGATGAGCCCATTTAGTTGGTGTCCACTGATAGTCTGGGTGCAGCAGGTTTTGAGTGAGGAAGGGAGAACTGAGTGTGAGGCAAATCTACAGAATTACCATGTACAACCTTCTGGAAATAAGTGGCTCAGGGAGTAGCTAATAAGAGTGCTTTGTTGAAACAATGTGGTTTGGTAGCCATGCAATCCATGTCTGCAGTAGTATTGCAAGGCACTTCTTTTGGAGGGAATAATGGTTTTATTTTAAAATATTTTGCCTTCTAGGTTTATAGGATCACTGAGGACTAGTAAGCAACCAGCTGTGAAGTGGGGAATCCAGTGATTAATTTTAAAATTGCTACTTGTTGCTTAGTCTGGCTTAGCATTTAGTAAGATGGCTTACATGTAAATTAACAGTGCTTGGTCTCACACTGAATCTTAACTTTACTGCTTAGAATTTTATTGAAATAATATTAAGCTATATAATGGACTATAAATGTAGCATCAGATAAACTAACAAATTTCAAAAAACATAGTTACTGCAGGCAGGAATTGATTTAAAAATATTTTTTGACTCTTTCAGAATGTTTTTGAAGGCTCTTGAATGCAGTTTAATAATATTTGCCTTGTCTCCTAACACACCTGATAAAGTCCCTTCCAAAGGATATACTTTATGCTGATGTCTCAGGAGAAATCTGGGGTGCCCTTTGTTTGAGGAGTCTCTGTTTAGCCTCTTTACCTCGGTGTGAGTAAGCAAAAGACAGAAAGGGAAAGCCCACAAACTGTGAACTAATAAATATAAACAGTAATCAATTAATAAACCCCGTTCCTGCGGTGTTTTGCACGTGTTCCATCCACTTCCATGTGTCTCCTGATGGTGGTTTTGGATGCCCCAGGCTGTCCTGTTTCTTGAATCTGTGAAATCCTGCTGACTGCCCACCCTCACAGGTGTTTTAGAGGGAAAGGAGACTTGTGTTTTGATGGCATCATAGTGCTAGAAATGCCAGAGGTGATGTCTGCTGACAGTATTTAGTCATGCTGTGCATCCAAGTGTATCATAGATCGTCTAGTGAGACATTTAACAGTCTGAATTTAAGGAAACAATCTCTTGAGTTGCCACTTTACAGGCTGTAATTAGCACATTGTCTGCAAATGAGTCTGCAACCAAAGATCAGGTGGGGATGGAAGTGCTTTTTCTTTTCTTTAGTGTTATAATTCATTTTTAGCATTAATAAACACTGTGAATGCTCTGAAGCTTGAGACACAGCTTGAAGCACAATGAGAATGGAATCATCAGTAATGATGGGTCATGTGAGCACAAAAATGTGGGCTTATTTTGCTTGGCAGATGATGAATATGTGTCTGTTTTGGGAATGTAGGAGTGTTTTGAGCAGTGTAGCATTGGTTTCAGCTGATGGGTTACAGATCCTCAGTTCATTTTCCCACTAGAATGGGAGTAATTCTCTAATTCCATAGTGCTATATAAATATTTTTCCTGCTTCAGAGCTTTCACCTCATCTGATCCTCTTGACAGCAGAAGCTTGTTTAAAGTCCAGAATGTGAATTGCACAACTCTACCCCAGTGCACCAGTACAGTAATTTCTTATAGGGTCACCTCTTCTCCCAGATGACATCAAAATATAATTTTAACATGTTGCCAGGCTGATAACAGTGTTGCATAAACCCTGATTAGTTCAGAGAGTATCAAGTGAACATCTGTTTATCACAGACTGTTCCTTTAGCTCTTCCTTAACTGATTTCATAGGCTTGTCCTTGACCAAGATACTACTGTAGGTCTTGCATTTCCTTTGCTGATTGTTAACTTGCCCACACATGGGAAGGAAAGAGCTTGGAAAGAAGTTACATTTTTTTGTCTCTTTCCAGCTGTGAATAAAACTTGGTTCAAAGCAAAAATCATCCTCCTCCTCCCTCCCCCAGTGAGGGTGGGGGAAAGCTGCTGCCTAGTTGAGGTTCACAGAACCCTTTGTCTCTCTAACAAAGCACTTGGCTGTGTAGGTGGGCACTTTCCTGCATGTTTGTCAGGCAACAGGTAGAAAGGCAGAGCTTTATTATTAGAAATAAATATCACAGACTTCAGCTTTGTTAATATATGTATCTCTTGGCTTCTTCCCTCAAGTGTCTGAAGAACCCACTGGTGGTTTACAATAAATAGGAGCTGTCAGTTCTGCTCCAGAGCTGTGGTGTAAATGACTCTGTACTGCAGAGAGTACATTTAGACTTATTAGCTACAGAGAACCTTTCTGATTCAGCCCACTCATCCTACCAGGTATTAGGAACCATAAGCATTTTTTATGTCTGTGTGAAACAGGGGTCCTAGGTCCCGGTGCTAAATGTGGACTAACAACTTTGTGTTTCTCCAGAGTAGCAAGAGATTAGTCCCATCTGTTCCCAGGAGCCCTGAAACATATCAGTCCTTTTGATAATGGTTTTTATAAAGTGCTGCTCTTCTGTACAAGCAGCCAATTGAGCATGTGAGTGAAAAGTGTGTGCCTGCTGTTCTTACTTCCCTCCCATGAGATTGTATCTCACAGAGGATCTTTTCTTCTCATTTGCTGGAGATGCACCATGGAACCCTGTTTTTCAACTGTATTTATACCACTAATTAACTTTCTTTCCCACCGTTGGTTTATCTTTTAGTAGTTGCATCCTGTAATGTTGACAAAATAGTTGTCTTCTGCTGTTAAACCTCCAGACTTGAATATTTGGAAGCTGTACAGCTTGCTTTGCTTCCTTACATCGATTGCAAAATTCCAAAACAAGCACCCTGACAATGCCTATACAGCTGGTAGCTCCAAGGCTAAAATCCCGTGGTTACTCCCAAATTCAACTTCACTTAGTGAACCAGAGGTTCTGTCTAGTGACCAGTGTTGTGTTAGGGAAGGAGGTGGGGGTAAAAGTGAAGAAAACTTGAGGATGCATCAGAATCCTGCCAGCAGAGTGTCAAGAAGATGTATTTTCCCTACCCTAAAGGAAATAACTCACTGCTGCTCCAGTAGTAAGGTTTTAGTCATCAGAAGTGCTGGTGTTGTCACTGCTTATAAAATATTCTTGAGAACCTGCCTTCTGCTGTTGCAGTTTTGTCTTTCATGTTGTATAACAGATACTTCTGAAAAAGGCACCCCAGGACATCATCTTGCAGGTTCTCTGCTCCTCTCAAGTTCTTACTTCCCACTCAAGGAGCCACAAATCAGTTGTTATATGTTTCAAGTAGTGTGGTTTGTGCAGCAAAGGTATTTCTCTGCTTCTCTCCCAAACAAAACTATATAGCTTCTAAATTAGGAGTGTGATGTGGGGTGTTTTTTTTGTTGTTGTGTTGGTTTTGGGGTTTTTTTAATGAGGAAAACGGCCTCAGGCAGTCGTTCCTTGTTCTTCAGAACACATTTTCTGTGGAGCAGTGTGGCTTCGCCCAGACACAGGTTGAAAACAGCACAGCAGGGATATTAGGGATATTAGCTATGCATCACTGTCTTTGTTTTTTAACAAACATAACAGCAGCTAATAGCCTGTGTTTGTAATATCTAAGCTGCTGGTGTGATACTCTGGCAGAGCAGGCTCAATGTCAGTGTTTTTACCATCAGCATTTGTCATTTGACAGCACTGCAGGAGAGAATATTTGAAGGTGGTGTACTTTTCCTTCATGTGTTAGTTTGTCTGCTAAGAGTAGTTCACTCAAACCTTTACATTGGATCTCTGGAGAGCGTGGAAGGGAAAACTTTATAAACCAGCAAACACTGGCACAAAAATAAATTGGACTGCAGTTTGAAGGTAATTATGTTGCTTAACCTGCTGTAAATTAAGACATTTGCTAAATTTTAAAGGCTGAGGCGTGAAATGGAATGTGAATTTTCTGCCCATAAATGGTCTTAACTTACAAGGATGTTTCTTTTTCTGTTCCTAATAGAAATACACCGTGTCAAGAATAACCTACTGCTGTCAAGGTGGTTATGTTGCCATTCTGTGTGACAGGTAAGAATAAATGGAATAATGCCCAAAAAGCCTCACAGCTCCTGCAAAGGCAAGAGCAGCTTTCCCTGCTGGCTCTCCCAGCATTCCCCCAGCCTGCAGTACTGGGTACTGTGGATCTCCAAATGTCCCAGGCATTGCCTGTGGCCTCACAGGGAGCCTCTGAGTCCTTACTGTGCTTGGTCTGAGCACATCTGAGTCCTTATTTGCTTGGTCTGAGCATAGAGGTAAGCGAAAGGGTTACCCTGCTTGGTTCAGTTTGGCAGATTTTGTGATGCTTTTCCCTCACAGGAGGAAACACGAGGCTTGGATGTACCAGAGCCCTGTTCTCCCCAAATTGCTGTGCCTGACCCTGTGGTTTGGGTCCTGTTTTGTTCAGGGTGCTGTGGCAATGGAGCAGCCAAGCTTCTGTTACCTGTAAATGGGTTCAGCCATTCTGTTTAAAACTCTGGAGAGGCCACATTGACTTTTGGGTTCAGAGGTGTGTCTGTGTGAGGAGAGGGTGCTCAGGAGCTGATGGGCCTGTGCACTGGGGAGCCTTACAGATCCATCTGGTGGGGCAATGTCCTGTGGGGATGGAAAAGCCCTCTTTCCACATCACCTTAAGTCTGCTAAGGAAGCTGTTCTTCCTGACAAAAGCTTACCAACAGGAAAGAGAGGGATTACCAGAGCTGCCTGTACAGTGAAAGAGGCAGTTTGTCCCTTGCTCTTTTGCCAAAGTAAGGAGCCTTAGCTGCTTCCCATTGCACCTTCTGCATGGACATCCACACTGGCCCTGGAAGGGGAAGGCCTGTTCCTTAGCCCAGGGGCCACATTGTGCTCTGCATCAGGCTTTTATTTTCAGCTCCACAGCCCAGTGGTTTTAAACAGGGCTGTCATGGAGACCTGGTGGGCCACTCAGGAGGGAGCCCAAGTGTCCTGCCTGTCCAAGAGAGGTCAGGAATCTCTGCATGTGGAGACTGTGGTGGTTAGAGGAGAGAGTGCTGATGGGAGAGGTGGAAAAGAGAGCAATGGCAGAGCCCTGTTCTTCAGCTGTGTCAAGATGTCCTGTCCCTTTCATTCCTTCCTCCCCTCCCTTTCCTGGTTTATTTTGACTGGCATTCAGCTACATATTCCTTCAAGCCCTGTAGGTCAGTGTGCCATGATACAACATTCCTTATATAAATCTTAAGTAATCCTTATGAAATTCCCTTTACTACCTTTTCTTTTAAAGAGAAGTCAGCACTGACTGCTTTTTTTTCAGGTAACACTTGAAAAGCCATTTGACATGTTGGGTATTTACAGCTTCTGACTCAGATCATGTAATCAAACTGCACTTGAAGTGCTAGAGTATTTTTTTTTTGCAGTTCCTAATGACTTTGCTTTGGCTCTGCTTGGAATTAGAGTGGGTGTCCGTAGTTTGCTGTACAAGTGATGGATGTAGGTGGATTTTGCAATGATGCTAATTAAGTTTTCCCTCTCAAAAGTATTCCCACAGTCTACATCTTTCAGCTTGATGCCACTGCCCAGCAGCTCGTTTACAAGCAGCAAATCCCTTTGCAGCATAAAGGTTGGGACATTGCATTTGGGGAAACGGGAGATCTGTGGATTTTGCAGGAAGACAAGGAAGCTCCTCTTCAGTTGTACAGAGCATGTGATGGGCAGTGGAAGGTACCTTGCTAATGCTAATATCCTAAATGGTTTGTGTTGTCTTGAGGCCACAACAAAAATGGAGTTAATTATGTTTCATGAAAGCTGAAAGGCACCTTTCTCTATGTCTTGAGAAGGATAAAAGCCATAGATGCACATCTCATTCTGTTTCTCACCTGTGTTTAACTCAAAGGTGTAAGGAGCTTGTTATGAATACCAGTGTATCCTCCAGCAAAGCTGACATCTGGAACAGCAGGATCAAGCAGAGTGGTTGTCAACCATTGCACTCAGTATTTTAAACTGTTTCCTGGGTTAGATAAGAAAAAAAAATGGAACAACCAAATCCCTTCTGGTTTGCTCAGGAATGCTTTTCACACAGCCTTCCTTGTGCCTGCCTCTGAGGGATCCTTTGAAGGACAAGGCATTCTGGGAGTATTAAGGGAATTATTTTTTTTTTTTTTTCTCCGCTGAGAACAGGGAATAAATTTGGAGGGATGTGCTATCAAGTTCTCTGTAACAGCCTGTTAAACAACTGGAAACTCATTTGTTATGCTTGTGAGTCCGCAGCTAATTATGGTCTGGTTGTGAAGTGGTTTTAAATGAAACTTTTCAATATGGTCTTTGACCTTATGTGTTCTTGTGATGCTCCTTTTCCTCACAGATTAGTAGGTGGGCATCCACTTTCTTTTCATTTGAGCCCCAAAGCTTTCCCAGCAGAACACAAGATTTCAGTCTGGGTTTCAATACCAGTCCTGGGAAAAAAGAGCCCCAAAGAGATCATGAAGGGCTTATACTTGCTCTGTGTCACTATACTCTTCTGAGAGCTGTTGCATTTTTCACTGTGCTGTGAAACATTGAATCGTTTAATAATCCCCGAATATCATGCAGCATTCCTTCTTTTCCCAGGCTGTAACTGATGACAAAGGATTGCAGAAGATGTCAAAATATATTCAAGACAACTGGACGGTGTTCGAAGGTGAGAAATTTGGCCGGAAGGCCCAGGGAATGCAATTTTTGCAGCTAAAGAACATGATTTAGGAACAAGATTAGAGCTGAGGTCAGTTCAGATGTTTTCTCAGTTTCGTCACTGGGAAGTGAATGTAGATCATGAAGTGTGTTCAGGTTACTGTTATCACAAAATGATGTAGGGATTTAGAGCTGAATTGCAGGATTATAAGTGTTTTCCGTAGACACCTTATCACAGGGATGTGTCTCAACACCCTGTGACAGAGCTGCTGGAGTCTGTCTTCCTGCTGTCATGTCATGAACAGTTGTTTGTCCTGTCTTTTGCCTGGGTGTGACACTTTTATCAGAGGTACAGTGGAGCCAGTTAGAATGGAATAACCATGGGAGGAGCAGCTTTGCTGTAAAAGTGGGCCATTCAGATCCACCTTGGCAAGGAAAGTACATGGAGCCTGCTGTGGCTGGAAGGTGTGACCCTGGATGATATCACAGATGACATTGATTAATACCAGGGATGGCTCATTTTGTTCCTAATTTCTGCTCAACTTCCAGTCTCTGACAGAAAAAAAAAATAATGCCCGGTTTACCAGTTCAGAAGCACCCAATGTTTCCAGGATTTTTTTGTGTTTAAAAAACACCCAGCTTTATTTAGAAGCTGAAGTAATGGCAGTGGTGGTACAGGGTAGAGAAGGGTTGTGGTATATACTAAAGTCTCAATTGAGACTTTATTAATTGAAATTTCTCTCCTGTACTTCGCTGAGAGACTGGGAACCTTCCTTAAAGAAAGTGTTACAGTTCCCCCCAGTCTTTTGGTCTGTTCACGGTGGCCATGTATAAAGATGGAAGAGTTGTAGGAATGTGCAGTCTGGTGTAAAGTCTCCTTAATATCTAGTGTTGATTTAGCATGTAGCTGTCATTAAGTTGATCATTAAGTGGTAATTAAGTTGGTACAGTCTTTGAAATCTAAGTCAGGTACTCCTCTAGAAGGGAGGTGTTTGCATGTAGATGTTGCAGGCTTAATAGTTCACAGCCAGGCAGATAATTAGGAGTATGAGGTCTGAGTGAAAATGAGCACGGAGAAGGAAAAAGAGCAGGCAGGGGAAGAGGTTCTGAGCATAATTAGCCCGTGGAACAAATGACTCTGATAGGAGGTACCCGGCTGCGTCTGCAGCTGGGAGAGGGAGGCCGGCTCAGATGACAGGGTTCATTATTGCTAATTAGTAAGGGGAGGCTCACTTGATGAGCACTTATTCCAGTGCATAATTAGTGATTCAAAGGTAGTTACATCTCCTAAAAAAAGTGATCATTACATTGTTTAAATCCAGTCTTACATTGTTTAAATCCAGTCTTAATGCCTGCATATTGTCCTTATTTAACCTGGCCGAGGATTCTGTAGGATTTAAGACACATCAGTCAGTCTGGAAGTATCACAGAATCATAGAATGGTTTGGGTTGGAAAGGACCTTAAAGATCATCTTGTTCCACCCCCTTGCCATGGGCAGGGACACCTTCCACTATCCCAGGTTCCTCCAAGCCCTGTCCAACCTGGCCTTGGACACTTCCAGGGATGGGGCAGCCACAGCTTCTCTGGGCAACCTGTGCCAGGGCCTCACCACCCTCGTAGTAAACAATTTGTTTCCTAACATCTAATCTAAACCTCCTCTCAGTCTGAAGCCATTTCCCTTTAGTTCACACTGAACAGTGAAATTGTGTTATAACAGAAAAAGGTAGAGCGAGTTTTAGTGCAGGCTGATCAAGTGGTGGGTAGCAAGAATATTCAAGCTGACAGCACACCATGTCTCCCAGGGCAAAAGGCCAAAAAAGACATTACTGTGTGAGTGCAAAACCCCTGAAAGTCTGAGAACCAGCAAGGGAAAGTTGCTTTGTTTGTCTACCGAGAAACAGGGGGATGCTGTATATACATTACAGTGGCTTCAGGACCAAACCCTAGCAAATCATGGGTTTCCCTGCATTTCTCCTTTAAGATCATGAATTTTGGTATGTGGGAAAGGGTAGGACTACAAAGAGAACAGGAGGTAACTGGCTTTTTTTAGAAATGTGGACCTAGCCAGATAGTCTTGTCCTGTATTCTCTACAGACACAATCTAGTTGTGGATTTTTGGATAGCAGTTAATTCCCTGTTAAATTCATCTAAATCTACAGCCTTGGAAACGGTATGAGGAATATTACACTGAATTCACAGAAGATGTAACAAAATCATTGGAGTGAGTGCTTAGAAATGTGTGTGTGCTGTAGGACATAACTGCTTGAAGTCTACTCCTTTGGGCTTCTTTAAAGTTAGTACTCTAGGGAAAAGTAACTGAGCACAGTTAGGTAGCAACAGCCTTGGGGGGAGTTGTCTTGGGGGACAACTCCAGTGGGACATCAGGACTGCAGTCATTTCAAAAACAAAAGCCTTGAAGTCTCCAAGTGTCCAGCATGTGAGGAGAGCTGCATCCTCTCTTTGCTTCCACATCAGGTGCTTGCCTCTCTATGAATTTTTTAGCCTAAAAATAGAGGTTATGCCTGGTTGTGTGAATGCTGGACAGATGCTTGCCAACACAAATCGGGCTTACACAGGGTAAATATTAATATTTAATCACAGAGTGGTTTGGGTTGGAAGGGACATTAAAGATGATCTCATTCCAACCCCCTGCCATGGACAGGGACACCTTCCACTAGACCAGGTTGCTCCAACCCCTGTCCAACCTGGCCTTGGACACTTCCAGGGATGGGGCAGCCACAGCTTCTCTGGACAACTTGTTCCAGGGCCTCACCACCCTCACAGGGAGGAATTTCTTCCCAACATCTAATCTAAATCTACCCTCCTTCAGCTTAAGGCCATTCCCCCTTGTCCTATTACTACATGCCCTTGTGGAAAGTCCTTCTCCAACATTCTTGTAAACCCCCTATAGCTACTGGAAAGCTGATAAAGTGGGTAGGACCACAATAAATGAGTTGAAATACCACTATCTGTAGTTACAGTACAGGAAGTAATTGATGAGGCTGCTAAGGGAATTAACACTTGTGTTCTTGCTTTACTCAATTGCAGGTTTTGTTGGTGCAGGAAGCTACTACAGACACCTCTACAAGGCTTCATTTGATAACATGGATGAATATCTACAGAGGAAGGAGGAAAGGTTACAGCAGCAGAAAAAGAAAAGGCAGAATCTGCAATGTGGTTCCAATGGACAGACAAAAAAAAAGATGAAGGCTGAAGAGTCGTCGCTATGACTGTTGTTAACTTGTACCTTTTGCCTTGATGAAAGGAGGTGATCCAACTGCAGACTGTTTTTATATGTAAAATGAATTCTGGAAGAAGACTGGTTTAAGCTTTTATTCAGGTTTTCAGGTAGGCTGATGTGACAACATCCTGCTTGCAGCACATAATGCATTTACAATATGCCTAAGCTTTAGCAGCACACAGTGTTAGTGGTTCAGTCCTGGGAATCTGATGCATGATATATGAATATTGGAGATGGTGTTTTCCTTGAAACGGGATCTTCTTTTTGCCTACTGTGTCCAGGCTTTCTTCTTCAGGTGGAAACACACCTGATGTGATTTTCTTTTGGTTTGGTTTTGGGTTTTTTTAAACTTTCTTAAAGTTTTCTTAGTTAATGTATCTAACTTAGTGTACCTGGCTATGGGAAAGGGAATGTAGCAAAATTCTTGCTGTATATGAGAAGTTTTAGCTGAGAATTTCTCTTTGTCTTCCCTTCAGTTTACATGGTTGGGATTCTGCCTAGTTTCTAATCCATTGCTTCCTACTTGTGAAATATTTCTATAGGAAGAAGTGCAAAAGTTAATTTTTTATTTACAAAGTAAAAGTAAAATGTGTCAGTCAACTTTTGTGTTATTGGAAGACCCTTCTATTGCAATATGATCCTACTGTGTCTGTAAAAATCATTTGAGAGGCCTGTGAGCAAAACCTGGAGTGCATCCTGCTTTCTTCAGCAAGAACTCTTCCATGTTGCAATTAGCCAAGAAATGCATCTTTTTGAAAAGTTATCAGCCAGAGCCTTAGGGGATCACTTGTTGCTTCATCATGGGGCAGAAGATGTGTTCATCTACCAGATGGTATCATGTCCTGTATGGAATAAAATATACTTTACAAAAACAGGTGTAGAAATCTGTACAATCCATTAAAAGTATTCAGAATGAACCTATGAACCATGAAGAGTTCTGTAGGTCTCTTTATGTAGCTGTCCCCTCTGGAGTATCTGGACACTTAAAATTTTTGCACTCAAATTCTAGCTACACTAATGTTTGAGACATTTTGAGATATAGCTTGTTTTGAGGTTGTCAGGTGTGAAGCACAACTTGCTGTTTATGTCTGCTCAAATCCAGTCTTGTCCTCACTGTGTGTCCCAGAGGCCACAAGTCTTCTGTCACATGGATTTTCATATTCCTTCTGTTTGGAAGTGCCCCTTAAAGCATGTCAGGTGCATTAGTACAGAGCCAGTCCTTCACCTCTGAGGTGTGATTTCTTTTTGTAACTCCTTTTAGGTAAAGAACATTCTGCCTTGCCAAAGGTCTCTTTGGACAGAAATTGCAGTGTTAAGGGTGGTATTGTCTGTTCTGGTTAAAAGTCACAATTCTGGCAGGAGCTGCCCTGGCAAGAGTAAAATGTGAAGTAGTTTCTATTACATGCGGTTACATAAGAATGCATGTCCATAAAGATCGTGGTCTAGTGTAGCAATTCAGCCCCTCTGTCCAATATCCATGTATCAAGGGTCTGAAGCATCTTGTTTGGGAACCTCAAAAGCAGTTGAGTGCTCTGGATGATGCTGGCAGTTTGCCTAAATCCCACGCTGATGAGAAGCTAGGATTAAAAACCCTGTAAATCCAGGATGGTATGAGGTGAAAACCTTTAGGATTGTATCTGGAACAGTAACTATGGGGGTACAACACTGGTGACAAGTATTTTTCTTGGCCCTCAAGAAGGGATGAGAAATTGCCATCTGAAGTGCTTGATACTGGGTAAGAATGGTGGCTTGGAGACTGGAACACCTGCTGTATGATGGTGGCTGTTAAAGCTCTATAGTTCTTTTATTTATCTATCTTATTTGAGAGCAGCTCTAGGGAGAGCAGCTGGGGAGTCAGTTAAGGAAACTTCGTGATTATTTGGGAGAAGAGTTTGCTGTTGTGCAGGTTCAGTACAATCATACCAGAAAAAGGCCAGTATTCACACTGCCTGTGAACCAGACAGGACAGGAGGAAAAGGTTCTGACTGGATTTTTTGCTAGCTGTGATAAAGGAATGAATTTTTACCCCTCATGAAGCCTGCTGATACAATGCCAGCTGCAACATTTTTGAACAAATTTGAATCTGCAGCAGGAGTCTGTTTTGGATCACTTCTGCATGTCACCAAATATGCTGGTTTTGGGGTGGTGGTGTGAGCTAAAGGCAGGGCTTTTTTGTGTCAACAAACCATTATTTTTGCCAAGTCTTCTGAGGTCATGTGGGCTGGTCTCAAGAATTGCTCTGATGCTCTAACCTGGGCACGAGATAGGTGCAGGGATCACTGGGTGGTTTGGGTTGGAAGGGACCTTAAAGATCATCCGGTTCCAACACCCTGCCTTGGGCGGGGAGCCTCCCACTAGACCAGGTTGTTCAAAGCCCTGTCCAACCTGGCCTTGAACACTTCCAGGGCATGGACACACTTCCAGGGATGCTGGAAGCTGTGAGCATGCAGGGCTGACACGGCAAGTCACCTCTTCTCTGTGGCATTCCTGCTCACCAGAGGTTTTTGCCCAATCCTGCCTTGTGTTTAGCAGCTTTGATGTTGAGTGTTAGGAGTCCATGTGCATAAACAAAACCATTTACTCAGAGAGGAGGAAAATCGTCTGAGGACAACACAGGTAACTGTTTTCAGTGGGTTGGTGACAGATCCTATGTGAGGTTTCAGCGTGAACATCAATATTGTTACACTTCTAAAGGATCAGAGACTGACATGGCAATTCCTATCCCTGAGGGATATTTTTCCCCAGCCACTTCCTCAGCACAGGGTAGACCTTGACAGTGATCCTTACCCTGCCTGCTGTCCTGGAAGAAACCCAAAATTTCTTCCAGTGCTTGAACTCATGACAGATCGTGGAGTGTGGGAGTGACATGAGATGTGATATCTGGCAGATGGTTCAGGCCTTTTTGTTCTTTTTTCCTACAAGTTTTCCTCGCCTTTCCTATTTCGTTTCATGTTTCCTTTTCTGCACACAACAGGTCCTGAGCTTCAGTGCTGAGACCATCTGTGTGTCTGTGGATTGCTTTGAAGGGATCCATGAAAAGTGATCAGAGAAAGGAAACTTGCTGGAAGGTCTAAATCCTTCTTTTAGACATTTTCCAATGTGCCTTGGTTGGAAAACACCCGCAGATCATTAAAAGGGAGTGAATACCACTGCTGCAGAGGGAGACAACACTCCTCTCCCTGGTATTTGAACTATTTCTTTCTAGTGGTTGAACCTGATGTCACTTGCTTGTGTTTATTTTCTGAACTTGAACCAAAGCCTGTATCTGTGCCTGGCAAAAAGGGGATGGGTCAAGGAGGGTGTAGTTTTATAGCAGAACTGGAAGCTCTCAAACCATTGCAAGGGGTATTTGTAGGCCATGGGAGTTCACTCCACATTGCACTAGAATTTTTTGTGGTGGTTGTGCAACTCCCCTGCTTCTGTCCTGAGCACTGACAATCCCAGGAGCTTTTAAAAATGCAGGTAGGGAAAAAGTTGAAACAATAACGTGTTTCTTTGCCTCAGCATTTTAAACCAAAACATAAGTTTCCTACTCCCACTGCTGGGATTTCACCAAAACCCCTTGAGGAACACACTGTTAAACAGTGTGACCTTTTATCTGTCATAACAGGAAGGAATTCTAACCAAATGCAGCCCAGTAGTAATGCTTTAGAACATTCTTTATATTTTTAACAAAACTTTGAAAGCCAGTTTATTGTATAAACAAAAAAAATCTGTAAACAAAAATGTTCCTTTCTTGGAAAAAAAAAAGCCAATACAATGTAGTTTCTTTATCTTCAGGCTAATAAAAACTTGCTGCCAATTTCAATACACTCCAAAATCTGCTTCAGCTTTCTTTGCTGAACTGTTTTGTGTGAAGTGCTTCGATCTGAGAAGGAAAAGCCCTACAGTCTGAAGTCTTGCTGGTTGTCCCTGCTGCCATCTGTCCTGGAGATGTGGTGTGAATGAGAGCAGGATGACCTGGAGTGTGGTGGTTCACAAATGGGGAAAAAACAGGCTGGACGTGATTTGTCAATAGTTGTAGATGCAGAGGCTGGAAAGAAAAAGGGCTGGAGGACTGAATGTTGATTCCCAACGTATTTGCACAGGTTATCATCCACTTCTGAATACCAGGGTTCTGGAAAATCCTGCAAGGACTTGAAGTAAAGTCTCCTCCAGTCTTGAAGTGGTCATTGCTTGATAACCCACATCAGCACTTTTTTTACCCAGTCACCTGCACATCTCCCTCCCTCAGACAGGTTAAGGTCAGAGCAGGGATTGTGTGGAAAGAAATCTCCTGTGGACTAGCATGACTCTGGAAGTCAAAGGAACTGCTGAGGGATAAGCCAGGGGCAGCAAGGAGATGAACTGTCCCTGCAGGTAGGGACCAAGTGCAAGTCCCATGTAGTGCACCACGTTTGGCAAGCCTGTGATGCCAGGCCACCATGTCCCACGGGGATGAGCAGCTAAAATCCATCAGAGCTCATCTCCAGGTTGAGCTACCCTGGCTGTGAATGCCTCAGAGGCTGGACCACAGCTGTGAGTAACCAGGAACATGGATGAAGAATGTGTTGTGTGACCTGATGCTTTGTGTTTGAGACAGCTCACAGCATCAGCAATGTAATTCTTTTAAAACTGTATTTTTTTCCCCTTTACCATTAGTAGACATAATTTGCATAGGCATGAGGTGGATGTTCTGATGTGCACAACCTGAACATCCAGGAGTGGCTGCCCCTCATTTCCTAATCAGTACAGCCTTGAGTTTCAACAGCTTTTGGTAAGTTTGGTGAGTCAGTGCCCATTGGATTTGGGAGTTAGGTACAGTTGTTTGATTCACCTCTTAATTTGAACAGCACATTACAGCTAATATTATTAGCTCCAGAGAATCAGCAGCAAGCAAATACAGGTAGAAGCAAATAGGACATGAACACAGCCATGGAGCCCCCCCTGCTTCTGTAAACAGCAAGACTCAAGCTCTCAATGGAAAAGGTCTGTACACTTGCTCACCTGTCTCAGATCTATCACATTTACACCTTCAAGCAGCATATAGTACTTCTGCATGTTGCCCAGAGGGATAATAAAAATTTAATAGTCCTATCTGGAATGGAAATTTTGATTTTTGGGCTGCCAGACCTAATCATATATATTTATATAAATATAAAAGTATATATGTAATAAACCTCACACCAAACAGAAAAAACCCAACCATTCGTCGGACACCCAAACTGCTTCCTAACACAAAATAAGGAGATCCTCGCCCTGTGTTGTATCTTGCTGTCATCCTTTGGCATAAACTTCTCTTGTTCATGGGAAGAGAACAATACTGCACTTGGCCCTCACCTCTCTTAACCTCTGTGGGAGAAGGGGACAACCTAAATCCTGCACAGGGGCCAGGGAGCAGAACATGCTTCGTGTTAAAGAGAGTACAGTGTATACAAGTAGCTGTTGCTGTTAATCCTCTCTGAAGTGGCTGCTGGAGGAAGGCAGTTATGAAACACAATATCCAGTGTGAAAACACAATTAAAGCATCCATTTTGGCATCCCATCTGTGCAGGTTTTCAGGCGTGGAGCTTGATTCACTGCCTTTACAGCTGTGCTGCCTCCCACCAGGGCTTTGTGCTTTTAAATAAGAACTCTGTTACTGTGTTTTCTCATCAGCATGTTGTCAAGATGGCAGCATCCCATGTAAATTCTAGTTAGTTTTCTGCAGTGCTGTCTGTCTTGGATTTCTCCATTGGCTTTTCCCCTTCATAGCTGCAGTATTTCATTGCTCTCTAATATTTCAAAGCTCAAGAGAGGCAGGGTGTGACATACCAGTTATATTAAATTGAAAGAAACATTACTCTGATGTTTTTTTCCCTATTTCCTCGTCTGTGGAAGGATTCATGTTATTATCTATGCACATTTTGGTTTACCTAAAGCAATAACTCATCATCTCATCTAAGGCATTATTCATCTCGTCTAAACAGTATTCAGCAAATAAACCAGCCACTAGAAAGTGAAAGCTTCATCTTCAAGGAAATAATGATTGTATTAATTAGTCACTGTCTTTAAGATTCCTGGAATACTTTACCAATGAATTCTGTTTTGTAAACAAGGCAGAACTGTTTTGTGTCAGGCAACTTCTAGGAAGAACAATACTAATCAAGCAGTGCAACTCAGTTTTCCTGAAATCTCTTATGAGAGTCTCTTTACAGAGGAAAGCAGTTTCTATCTGCTTGTTTTTATGCAGAGACAAAGGGACTCTGGTCATTATGTCATAAGATTGAATTTTAAGCCTTTTCCCTGCCTTGCCACTGCCTTTATTAAAAACAAAAGAAAAATCTCTCCAAAAGCCAAAAGCAACCAAACAAAAACCCCACGGCCAACTTAGAACAAAAAACCCTAGTGATCCTCTGCTCAGCATAAAACCAGCTATGTAAGATTTCAAATTTTTTGTCAGAAGTAGTCATACCAAATCAGGTTCTGTCCCTTCTTTGCTCTCCATGGTGCAGCCAGGAGGAAGTTTCAGCCACTCTTTGTTTTGATTTGGTTTTGTAACCCAAAACAGGCATAATCTACACTAAAAGGAAAAAAAAAAAAAAAGAGGAAAATCCTTTTGTTTCACCTTGGTAGCTTTAGAGTCCCCTGAACAGTCACAGCACTCAGGTGTAGCAGCTCCATTTGGACATGTCAGGCACCAGCATGGAAAAGCTGCTGCTGCATTTTCATTTACTCTAAAAAAGCAGTGGGTATTGTTAGGAAGACACTAGAAATGGGTTGAATAAATCAAAAAGCAAGAGTTTTTTTCACTCTGTCTGCTTTTGTTTATGCTCACTGGGGAACCCAGCAGCCTTATCTAGACAGCAAAGGGGAAGTCCGTGTATGAATCAACAACAGCTGTAGTTCTTAGGAGGTTCCCAGTTCAATTCTTGCCCTGTGGCCTCACGTGGGGCTTCGCTGGCACCACGTAGGCAATGCTCTGTCCCGCTCCTTGCCTGCCTGGTGCCACCCTGCCCTGGCACCCGGCTCTCCCCACAGAGGTGGCAAGGTTTGGGGGTGCAGTCTGTGTCTGGGCCTCTTGCTGCATCCCTTTCTGGGAAGATCTGGCACAGGGAGAGCTGCTCTCCTCACCTGCCGGGTGTGGGAGGGAGGCTCATGTGCCTGCTGAGGGATGCAGGGCTGATCCATCAGGTGTATGAGCCATCACAGCCATTTCCAGCCCTCCCTCTGGACTGATGTGTCTTCCCTGCCTGATTCCCCTCAGTGCATGTCACTCATGCTTTGTCACAGTGCCTAGTGCTCCTGCTGTGGTCTGGCTTCTGACACCTTGTGTCACTGTGCTGACAGAAGTGACAAGTGTCAGGCTGTCTCTGCACATGTCACTGGCATAACTGCACCCAACCTTCAGCAACAAGAACCAGAGAAATCACTCTCCTGTTAGGGCTCTTTGGGAGGTGCAGTTGCCTCCCCAGTTCCCACACTCATCCTTCATCTCTTTGTGAGAGATGCCACCTCTTCCTCTCACAGGCATAGCCAGGTCCTGTATGCAGGGTTAGATATTTGGAAGAAATTCTTTACTGTGGGGGTGGTGAGGCACAGGAACAGATTGCCCAGAGAAGCTGTGGATACCCCATCCCTGGAAGTGCTCAAGGCCAGGATGGAAGGGGCTCTGAGCAACCTGGTCTAGTGGAAGGTGTCCCTTCCCATGGCAGAGGGGTTGGAATGACATGATCTTTAAGGTCCCTTCCAACCCAACCCATTCTATGATCTTGGCCCTTTTCGTAATTCTCATCAACAACCCAGCTCATCTTACTGGCCTGAAGACAATTAACATGTGCAAAGCCTATTTCTACAGCCTAGTCAAAACCAGCATATTTTTCAACAAAATAACCCATTTTTTTTACATACAAATTATGTCAAAGTTGTAACAGACAAAAAAAACATTGGGGAATTTCACTCCCTGGTAAGCAGCGAGTAGCATTGCAAGTGTGGCTGACACTTCATTCCTGAGAGTGGAGAAGTTAGGGATGAGAGGGTATTTCACCACTCGGACATTCAGTCCTTGCTGCCTCACTGGGGAATGTGGTGGCAGTGAGAGGGCTGCCCACCCACTGCCCTTGCTGATCAGCTTCCCTCTGAAACAGCAGGTCTGTGGGAGTGAGCCTGGCGGGGCAAACACACAGAGCTGTGCTGACAGGCTGGGGGAGCTGGCTGTGCCTGGCCACCACGAGGGCACAGACAGAAGGAGGTGTGGCTGTCTCCAGCTCACTTCTGCCATATTTTTACAAGACTTTTTACAAGGGCATGTAGTGCTAGGGCAAGGGGTAGTGGGTTTGAAGTGAAAGAGGGTAGGGTTGGATTAGGTATTAGGAAGGAATTCTTCCCTGTGAGGGTGGTGAGGCCCTGGCACAAGTTGCTCAGATAAGCTGTGGCTGCCCCATCCCTGGAAGTGTTCAAGGCCAGGTTGGACAGGGCTTGGAGCAACCTGGTCTAGAGGAAGGTGTCCCTGCCCATGGTAGGGTTTTTTTTAAATGATTTTTAAGGTCCCTTCCAACTCAAACTGTTCTATGATCTTTTCCTGCTCCTGAGCAGGAGGCAGGTGGGCAGATCGTGTTGCTGAGGCTGGGAGCTGATCCCACCCTGGCCACCTCTAAGCTGTGGAAGAATTTGCAGAAGTAGATGCCAGGAAAGGCAGCCTGCACTCAGGCTTTACTGGCAGTGCCAACCTGGGCTGGTCCACCCAGTTCACAGCACCTGGCTATCAGAACCTGCACAGCCGCTGCCCACACCCAGTTTACTCTGGGTGGGCTCCCTGTTGGGACAGAGCAAGTTCCTCTCCACACACAATGTAACCCATAGACCCAGCCCAGTCTGCTCTGGCTAAGTGAGGTCCTTCAAGGCCTCAAACCAAAGGGAATTTAGTCCTAGTGAGCACTGACTATTCATTTTTATCCCTGACAGGAGGAAAGCCAGCTCTTCTCGGAATAGACGCAGCTGCACCACCACTATTTACTCAGCTCTTACTCACCTGAGAGGTGGCAAAGTGTGTGTGTGACCCTGCAATGATATGTCTGCCCTATTCCCCAGGCAGCAGACACTGATTTCCAGCTCACGTGTCTGTGGTGAGTCAGGAACAGCTCCATTTAAAGGAAAAGCCTCTCCTGGGAGGGCAGAGGCAGCCTGGGTTTGCCCCAGTGTGCTTTGCTTTGTGCCTGTGATTTTAATGGGTTCTTTGCACTTAGATAAGGTGAGCACGGTGTTCCCAACTCAGCTCATCCACGTTCAATAAAATGACATAATTCAGAAGGAAATCATATCTAAATTATCCTGATTGAAATTAATCAAATAAACTGAACAAGCAGGTGTAGCATGAGGCCCAGTAAAATCGAGGCGTGGAAGGGAAAATCTGTCTGGATTTGAATTTTCGGCCATGCACCTCTGAGAAGCAAACAGATCACCTCTGTAGAGTTACTCATCAGGCTTCTGTCTGGGTGTGAAGGAGCTGCATCAGCCCCTGTACACACTGCCATGGATAGGATTTGTGCAGTCAACAAATCTTTCTTGAACTGCAGCAGAATACACATGCTGTGGCCATCACTGCCACAAGCCAAGCAAGAAACATCAGCTAAACAAACAAAAAAAAAATCCAAATGGGTTGGCACTGGCAACTTCATTTTGGAGAAATGTAATTAGTGTTTTACTGATTGAGTTCTGCATCCCTGTGATTTTCCTGGCTTCTCCCTCAGATCATCCTGGTGACCAAAGGCGGCACCAGCTCTGTGTTCACACAGAGGTTAATGAGTAGGACCTACATGAGGAATGAGAGTGAGAGGAGGGGTTTGCTGTCTCTGCAGAACATCCAGCATCATCAGAGCTCTTCCATCATCTACAGACCCATTTTAGGGTGCACAGTGACCATCTGAATTCATTTATGTCCCATTTCAGATTATGTGCTCAACTCCTTGAGGCACAAACTGTGCTTCGCTTAACATTTGCAGACTGCCCAGCAATTTGGGGCTACCATGGTATGAAATCTTCTTCCAGCAGAAAGTAATATGTGGGATTAGTAGTAAAAAGAGCATTAATGACATTGCTCTAACACATTTCCATTTAATTTTTACAGATGTCTGTTTCCTGGTGACACATGGCTGCCCCTGGACAAAGCTGGGTTAATTTTAAACTGAGAGGCTTCCAGTGAAATATCCCAGTTTTATGTACCCACGTGGATAACCACTATAGGAGATTAGAGCTAGACTGAAGGAGCAGTGATTAGATTTGAAAGATACAGTCTGAGGTTTGAGGGCAAGGTTGCAACTGAGCCAAACCTATTTGGGATGATTCTCATCCTCGCTAGGATTGTGATTACTGCAAAATTACCAGCTGGTAAATCTCTTTTTGATATGGAGGGAGAGAATACTCAAAAAAAAAAAAAAAGAAGCATGGCAGTCTTAGTGTTGAGAGGGTGAGTGTTGGCTCCATCTTCAACTGTTGTGGTTTTAGGGGCTTGCTTGTCTTTCTGGTGGCTACGCCTGTGGGACCCCTCAGAGCTGGAAGGCTGATGCACGTTGCTTATGGAATCATATTCCTGGCAGAGGCATTAAAAGTCATCAGTAGCTTTTACATACATATGATAGTTACAAGGTTTATTGCCAGCACCATGTAATCACTGAGAATAGTGCTATTATCCTCCCCACCCTGCTAACTCCTTGCGGATAAAAAGAAAATCTGAAAATTTTGCATAATTTTCTTCTTTGATCCTCCCTTGGCAATTCTTCAGCACAATGGTTGTGCAGCTGGGAGTGAGGAGACTGAAGTGAGTGTCATGTGAGGGATTTCAGTGTGTTTTGCAAAAGGATAATGAAACTGCCTTTTTGGTTCAAAGATGGAGAGTCCTTTCAAATGATTAGTCCCCTTCACCTGTGAAAAGATAGACACCATTGATATTCTTCTAGGACTTTTTGAACAGTAAGTATCAGCATGAAAAGAAATGTCAGGCTCCATATGTGTCCCTGTTATTATACTGCTTTTCCCTACATAAGAATACATTTAGGTGGGCTAAAAAGGGGCTCTTAATGGAGTAGAGTAGCTTATACTACTCTGAAAAAAAAGAAGAAACCGGAGAAGATAAGAGGTTTCAGCTTTGGGCAATGTGGGAAATGGATGGAGCTGATGCAAGCTAATGAACCCATATTTTGGCAGAAGAAGGTATAATCATGCCTGATGCAAACACTGCAGCCATCACAGAGTGTGGAATGGTACATACCCTGCTAGGCCTGAGCAGCTGCTGCTCCTGCATCCGGGAATGTGTAACTGGAATTTTGTCTAATGAGCCCGGCACGCAAATTTGTGTGCAAATGTAACTGCCAGGCCCACTTTGATGATGCTGTACTGCAACTTGAGAGACACCAACAGCATGGAGACATTTAACTCATGTCCAGGTGAACAGTGCTTCTTATTTTGGTAGTTGGTAGTGGTGCCTGGAACTTTATTCCTCAGTTAGGACCAGCAGAGTCCTTAGTTTTATTCTTTACATGCAGAGCACAGGTAGGGGTGTTGGTGTCCTGTCTCCCTCTGGCTCTGCAGTGCCAGCTCCTACCTCTGCTGCCCTGGGAAGTGCACTTTGCACGGACTCCATGAGATCCTCAGCAGGGACTCCACTGCCCTTCCTGAGCCTGTTACAGAACCACTGAATGGTTTGGGTTGGAAGTGACATTAAAGATCATCCCATTCCGACCCTTCTGCCACGGGCAGGGACACCTTCCAGTAGACCAGGTTGCTCAGAGCCCCATCCAACCTGGCCTTGAACACTTCCAGGGATGGGACAGCCACAACCTCTATGGAAAACCTGTTCCTGTGCCTCACCACCCTCACAGCAAAGAATTTCTTCATAATATCTAATCTAAAGCTATTCTCTTCCAGTTTTAAGCCATTCCTCCTTGTCCTGTCACTTTGTGCCTGGTCTTAGCAGCACTGGTAGAGCAGATGTGCAGCCTCCAACCTGGGACCCCTTCCTCTCTAGGAAGACTGGAGGTGAAGCTGGACCCATGGGATGAGAATTTTTGGGGTGCCAGGCTTGCTCTTCCTTTTGCTACAGCTGCCTCCCTGCTGCAGGAGCTAATCCATGGCTATGCTGCCAGTCACCTGGCAGTAAAAGTGCAGCGCCAGTTGGGACGATGGAGCAAGGGCAGCATTTCCACACACACCCAGGGCTAATCCAGGCACTTTTGTCTGCTCTGGATTACTTGATGTGTTTACAGAGAAGCTGATTTTCCAAGCAACTAGTTGGAGGCACCAGCCTGCAGCTTCAGAAAGACTTGGACTACGTAAATGCACATTCAGAGGGCAAATTCTGATATAACCTATGGTGGTGAGACTAACTTTTGCTGAGCTCTGAAGAAGGCAGGGCTCAAAAAAACCCCAAGACAACCTTATCTGGGAAACAGGCTTTGATTTTGACCCCACTGTATGGAGAGCAAATCCTTCCATGCAGCGCAGCCCAGGATTCAGTTCTTGTTTGAAAGAATGTCCCAAGGGTTGTTATGCACTTTTACAGTCTGCAAACACCATCCTCACTCTGCAAACTTTGAGTTCCTCTTGTAAGTCACGCCATCGAATCCCCCTCCATGTACAGTGTGTCTTTCAAGATGATTATTGTCTCCCTAGTTAATTGTTAACAACTGGGATGAGAAAAGACCTTCGTCCTAGAGATAAATTCAGAGGTGTTATAAGGTTGTTGCACTGGAAATAATGGACTTAATCTCAGTTTTGAAAAAAGTAAACACTCTTGAGTCAGCCTGGGTAGCTCATGTTTGAAAGAAAGAGCTGTACCATACTAATTGGTACGAGCTTTTAATATTAGACAGCTTGTAAACTTTTCAATTTAATTTTATGCATTTTCGTTCAAAAGATGGCTGTTGAGCCTTGAATCTGTAGAACACATAAGTGAGGCCATACGAATGTATCTAACCCAGTGCAACTCAAAAACTTCGGGTGCCACTAGGTGTTTACAATTCTCTCCTTAATCAAAACTGTTAAATAAATAAATAAATAAAGTTGTAGGCATAAGAACGCCTTCTATGAAGGTGCAGCAGTAGGGCAGCACCCGAGGCTTCCTGCATGGGTGGAAATGGCAACCTGAAGCACAGGTCAGTGAATAAACCACCATACAGGACAAATAAATGAAACACCTGGTAGGATAAAATGAAAGGCTGTAAATAATTCCTGTACTTTTTTGTCCACTGCAAACTAGGATCTCCCTGGATGCAGGCTGCCTTCCAGATGGACACAAAACTCGCTGCTGAAGCTCTCTGGCAAGGCATGTTCAGCCTCCACCAGCTCAGGATGATGCAGCGTTGCCTCATCACCCCTAAAATGGGTGGTGTGTCCTCTTTGAGCAAAGGAGCTGGGACAAGTCACTGCTCCTGGAGATCTGCCCTTGGCAACACACACACACAACAGGCAGCATGACCAGGAGGATCAAGGTCTTGAGTGAGGGTAAAAAAAAAATTCCAGCCTTGAAGGAACGAAATTGTCATTTATGACACACACACCTCCCCAGTGAACTTTCTGAAGTACACGGTGTTTTAGGCTTGTTATCCTATAACCTTTAGGAACATATTTCATCATCTCTTCCCTGAGATAAGAAATTACCTCCCTGCAGCCAGACCCTGCTGGCCAGGCCTGGAGGCACTGTGTGAGTCCAGCTGCCCTGGCTGTCACTGGGACATGGTGGTGGGACATCTACCACTGGGAAAGGAGGCAACAAACTCCTGGTGTGAGCATGGTTTGGGCACTCCAGTGCCAGCCCCAGGCTCTGCCTCACTTTCTGGGGTGCACTGGCCTCCTCTCAGGCACAAGTCTCTCACCCACTGCCTGCAGAACTCCCCATCCCTCGTCCATGTGTTTGCTGCCCACCATCCTCCACAGGGTCCGAGGGCAGCTGAGGAGGGATCCCAGCCATGGCCATGAGCTGCCAAGGCGTTACCTGTGGGCTGAAGCCAAATGGGGCAGGTTGTTTCAAAGCTAGACAAGAAAAAGTGGCAGAAAACACTTCTAATAGGGGTTTTACGGGTTTGTTTTTCTTAAGGATAATTCTACCTGAAATTAAAAATGGGGTTTTTTTTGAAAGGAAAATAATAGCTCAAATACACAAGCATTGCTCTGAATGCTCATTTCATTTAGCTGAGGCTTTTTCTGTAGAGAAAATAAAATTTCAAGCTTTCAAGTTTATACTGATTTTTTTTTCTTTTTTTTTTTTTTTTAATGGAGAAATTTGCTTATCAAAAAGGAAATCTTTCTGCCTTCCTAGAGAGGTGGTCGATTCCCCGAGCATGTTGTTGTTTAAGATGCAGTTGGTCAATGCCCTTACAAACATGCTGCAACTTTTGGTCAGCCCTGAAGTGGTAGCATGAGCACCGTGGGACAAATTGGCTGCCAGGGGTTAACCAGAGGAGCTGTTAAAAAAAAAGCTAGAAAGCATGGCTCAGGCACACAAATCTGAGGAGGATTTATACATTTTTGTGTGGATTTTCTTGTGGCATTTTTCAGCCTGGAGTGTGTCCCAGCTGTCCTGAGCCCAGAGCACCATCAGTGGGCTGAGAACAAGCTCTCTTAGTATAAAATGACACAGAGATGCTCCAAGTCCCTGTCAGTTTGGAGCTTGAGGGCAGAGGATCTGCCGGGTCTCTCAGCCAGGCAGTAACTCTGCTTCCACACAGTTTGGAAAACAGAGATTTTTTTCCTCAGAGATCTTATAGCAAAAGTTGGCTGTGAGGAGACTGGTTTACACTTTCCAAACCCTCCTGGTTCTAAGTTTGTCTTGCAACGGAGCCAAGAGTATTGCAAAAATGTGTACACATAGCAATTTTGTGTGTGTGTGCTTGTGCCTGAGTACACCTGTAACTCCTGATTACGAGCCAAAAGAGTCAGAAAGCTTTTTTTTGAGTGTGTGAGTTTGACTTCCCACTAGCAAAGAGCCAGATTGACTACAACACGATGTCTGACTTGATGATTACAGCTTCTTCATTTATGAAGATGACTAATAAGTGGTTTTGGCCAGAAGTTTCTATTTTCTGATAATGGTAACTGTTGTTTTTTGCATCTGAAAATCACAGGTGCTTTACAGATGTGGGTCTCTGTTTGAAAAGAGAGGGAAGATGTGTTGGCTTGCGAGGGTATTTGAAGCCAGTGGCAGATCTAGGTTTATTATTAAGACTTACTGGGTTCTTCCACTACCACAGCACCCACACACAGACCAGGACTCCAACACTCCAGTTTTTCAGAGTACAAAGGACACCTCTGCCTTGGCACTGCCCTGGAGAGCTGACAGAAAGGAAAGATTGCCTGCTGCTCTGCCATGTTGCCTAGAAAATGGGCATCCAAGCTGTTTTAAACACACTTCAGAAAGTCTTTGCTTCTCTTTGCTAGTGCTGAACAATCTCATTCAGAAGGGTGTGCGTGGCAGAGGATTGCACACACAGAAGGGTGGCTCAGGAGGGCAGGACCTGCCTGGTGTCCTTTGTACCACAGCCCGGGGCTGGGATGTGCCTGATTCCAGAACAATCTCTTGGATATATATTTTTTCTTCTTTTGCACTGGGAGTCAGAGCAGTAGCTGGATGGTCCTACACGAGGCTGTGCTTTCACATAAATCCTTCCTGCAGGCTGAGGCTCGAGTGCTGCTTGTCCCTAACAGGCATGTTGCTGTATTTTACAGCCACAGGTAAATCCAGGAGATGATAGTGTGGGAAACAGGTAAATCTGGGGAGATTTTGCATTAGTGGGGTAGGTGATTCGCCCCACTGTGTCTGCCCTCTCACAGAAACCTTCACAGTGTGACAGGAGAACAAAAAGCAGTGTGTATGGTCTTGACAGCACAGGCCAGGCACGAAAGGTAAGACTTGTCCTTCAGGTGTTTTCAGGGAGAAGGGGCAGTTTGCTGTAAAAGCCACTGTCCAAACAGGAAAATTGAACAGTGCTTGGCAGTGCTCCTCCTGACGGGCTCATACTCCTCACCAGCTCTCTGCTTCGCTCCCATATGGAGCAGATGCTGGTTTTGCTGCTGCTCAGAGGCAGCACTGAGAGGAACAATTTCCATGTACAGTTCCTTCTGTGGCATCACACACTAAATTTTCATTGCACGTTGGCTGCTGGGGGGGGGGGTATTCATGATTTTAAAAGAGCTGTTTCCCTTCCCAAGACATGCAGCTACACTATACCTTCAGTTTGATCTGATTATCAAAACCACACTAAAAAATGAAGGGAGTCACAGGGCTGCGGGATCTCACAGTTTAAAAGAAAAAAAAAAGAGGAAAAAAAAAAGGGGAAAAAAAGAAGATAAAATCCCTTGTTTTCCAAGCTAAATAGTGTGAATCACAAGGCTAGGAGTAACAATGTAAAGCTGGGGTGCATGTGCCACTGTCATAGTGCTGAGGGTTGTATGCAACAGGTCACAGAAGGTTCCTTGTAAGGCACCTACTGTAAACTGAAACAACACTGGGATATAATATTCACTCTTATTCATTGCATTAGGGAGAGAAAAGGATTAAATCACACTTGAGGCATCTGTCTGCCTGCCTCAGAAAACTTCATTTTCATGTTAAGTCTAATTTTAAAATGTCACCTTGAAAACGTGTGACATTTTAATGGGCTGATTGCCAAGATGCTCAAATCCTTTAATTTGCATATGAATCACAACATTAAATATTATGGGAAAAGTATAAAAACCTAGAATTATAAGAGAATGCCTTGCATTACCCTTGGTTAAACATGTGTTGGGAGGACTGTCTCCTAGAAATCTAATATTACAAAGGCAAACGAGATTAAAAAATGCTGTGGTATTCCCATTTATACCATTAGCTGGTTGTGATTGCATGTGGGTTTTTCTTGCAGCTGCCTAATAGCAGCCTGGGTGTTGCCTGTTCTTTGAATAAGCCTCACAGCACATTGCAGCATCATGAGGATGGGTTGCATTCCCTTCTCCCACACTTCTGACGCAGCTCCAAGAAAGTCAGCAGGATTTCATCAACGTCCTCTGATCATCTCTCTCAAGTAAACAGTTTTCAGGTTGCTTCTAAAAGTGATGGAGCCAAAACAGGCCCCAGGGGCCATAAATTCCCAGAGATCCATTTAGAGGAAGCTAAGGAGCCTGGACTGTGCAAGTACCTCCTGCATGCCAGGGTCCATGACTAGGCTGGTGGGAGTTAAGTACATGGATAAATACTTGCTGGATTAGGGCTTGTGGTTAGAGAAAATCCTTCCAACTGAAACAAAACTTCCTATAAGGATCTAACTCTTAAAAAGTTTTGGTGAAGTTCCTACAGCAGGTTTTCTCATCTAATGTGAGTGGCTCGGTGCAGGACTTGGCACAGCCTAAGCAATTGTTTGTAGCTCCTGCACAGCTCATCTGCTCCGGGAGCTGATTTGTGACAGAAATCTGCTTGAATGGAGATGGTAAATTCAATTTACTTGTCAAAAAGAAGTGAAAAATTCCACAGCAGAACAATCTGGGTCACAATGTACTTTGGATTAAAAGATTTAGTAAAGACAAAGGGCCCAAACCACATAATTCTGATTCAACTTTCAAGCATCGCAAGTTTGAGGTTAATCAAAACTAGGGTTTAGTTCATCCATTCATGAAGATATCTGTGTAAGTTGGAGCTGATTCTGTGCTTGGATCTTTCCATTTCCCTTGGGATCTGTTCAAACCCAGGGACCAGACCATTTCCCAGTTCGTAGCAGAAAGCCCAAAACCACACAGAAAAAGCAGTTTAAATGAGAAGGCACCAGCAGAGAGAACTATCTGAGAGTCTCTCCTGGGTCTCTGGAAACTTACAGGTAGGAACAGGATAGAGAGATGGAAGTTTCCCAGTTATTTGTATCTCCCTGAGAGACTGAAGAGCTGCTGAAATAATACAGATTTTTGCAAAACAAAAGAGACCAAACATGGGAAACCTGTGGTGCACAGGTGTCAGTCACAGTGCTTCTGGCTGTCCATTCACACAACTGCAACACTGGGCAGAGTTTGGCTCCCAGCATTTACAAAGCCATCAGTGGAACTGGAGCTCTTTTGGTGTCGCACTTATGATGCATATGTACTTCAAAAAGAATTCTAAAGCCTCTCCTCCGAAGGAGAACCATCCCTCCCCTCTCCTGTACAGCCCATTACCTCGTATTCATCATGAAAGCATTTGTCTTTAGGAAACACAAACAGCTCTCACGTGCATGCATATGCAAAAGAAAACAAGTACAACACCCATTTCTGTAGAAGAATATATTATTTAGCAGATCAGTTTAAAAGTAAAAAAAAAAAAAAAATCTGTACATCTTTGAAGGGGTTTTTTTGTTGCTTTTTTGTATCAACAAGGATAAAAATGTGTTTGCACCTTGGTTTCAGCTTTGTGCTCCTTCTCTGCTCATGCTGAAGGATCCCATGATGTCCAGCTGTACCAGGCCACAAAGCAACCCTGCAAACTCACTAAGGTTTCTTCTGATTTCTTCTAGTGTAGAAAAAAAAAAAAAGAAAATTGCATCCACTATGCTGGGCTTCTGAATGTACTGTGAACACTATAAAATTCAGGGAATAATGCAGAGAAATGTGTGATAAGGGCCTACTGGGCAAACAAAAATGTATGCCAGGACCCTTGTCAGTATATAAGCATCTGTTAAGCTGTGCTGTAATTAGCATACTGCTGTACACATAGAGAGAGTATCTTCGCTAAAACAACTTCTTCTGGTGTTTTTGGATGCCGGTGGAACACTTTCCAGGAAAGGCTCCTTAGCTAAGCTCTGATTTGCCTCTACACACTGTGGCTGACAGTTTGGTCACCAAAAAGGCAGCTCTGCTGGAGGTTTGAGCCGTGCTGCAGCCTGTGCACTGTCCGCAGGGGGAATCCTGCTGGGAATGTTGGAGCGTGGGGAACCCTCGGCGCCCGACGAGACGGCGGCAGCGCCTGTGCAAGGAGGCTGCGGGCTGTAGATGAGGTGCCCAGGCAGGCAGGACATCCATCCCTGCCACTTCTCCTCATGCACGGTCCCAGCTGGATTTTGACGCGGCCACCACGTCTGTTTGGCAAATACAGCATTTCTCAAAACCGGAGCAGCCTCGGGGCTTGTGTTTTGTTCAAGGGCTTTTCTCGTCTCACTTTTCGGTGCTGCCGGCTGTCAAACTTTCGCTTTTCTGTTTCTGCAGCTGAAAACGAAGAGCAGAGCAGGATTAGTGCCCCTGACTCACACAGTGCCGCTTTCCCGCTGCTGCCGTGAGTCACACGCCCAGCTCCCCACAAGGCATGTGCCACATTTCTTGGGAAGCAATAGCCGGCAGCCTGGAACATCACAGGCACTGTTTCATCCAAACAGCTCTTGGATGCATGTCCTGAGTAAACAGAACTCAGCCTTTCTCGTCATTACTGCACTAGGCTCGCAGAATATTCATTAAATCCTCTTGTTTTGGGGTATTTCTGAATTCAAGCGGCTCCTATTTTCCTAAGACCTTTTGTGCCAATACACTGCAATTAAAACTCCACCAGTTTGTATAAAAATGCTGTTTTGATGGCTTCTGTAAACCAGAAGTAAAATCTCAGCTCAAATTGAAAGACGAATAAGACTCAGACCATCTGACAGTCATATTTGAGTTCTTTTTCCCTCATTTGAGAAATGCTCCTCTCTGAACTGAAGAACGCCTGAAAGACTTTGCTCTCCTTTAAAACTTAGTGCACTCAAAGCATGTGCTCTTTGATTAACCAGCCTTAGTATCTGTGCTCCTGAGGGGCTTTTCCTCCAAAGCACTTGGGAGGGGGTGAGACCTACACCAGAAAGCTGCTATTCCACTCAGGGATGATCAAGTGAATGAACCTTAATTTCCCACATAAAAAATATCAGCACAACTTGTGCTCCATGGCACTTCCCAATTTATTTTAATGACAGAGTGGTTGATAGCATCCTGTCTACATAAATGTTTTCATGTCATAAAACCCCTACTCTGTGATTCCACTTGGGCAGGTTTTGTCGTAGACCTCAGCAGGGAAAAGTGGCCCTCCCCTGAGCCCTACATGTCAAAATGAGAAATGCTCTGTAAATGGAGGTACCCACTGAGCCATAAAATGGCCTCACTGGTTGTGTGTTTAATCCTCCTGGGTGCTGTGCATGACAGAGTAATTCCTCATAAAATTTCAAGCACACCCTTGATGGCAGACACGTGACTGGAAGTTCCTTGCCAGAAAATAAACTCGCACATTGGTGGTGCAATGCCTTGAACTGCCCAACCCCAGGACATTTTGCTGCAGTCTAGGTCAGCCTAACTCCTTCCCAGTGGAAGGCAGATCCCTCCAGGAGGAGGTGTTTGCTAACATTTCCCTTTTTTTCCAGGCAGTTATCCCTGGGTTTTGCCTCCTGCAAGCAGCTCCCTTCCCATAGCCACACTTGTGTGGTACCTGGTGGACTCTGCAAGGACATGTTCTTACTGTTTGTAGCACACACCTCTCCCCAGCCAGGTGTACTGGATGTGATTCTCATGATAATGATTACACCATAAGCATTCCTGCTGTTTGGGAATTAAGCTGCTGTTTAATTACAACGTTTGGCATATTCAGTCATAATATTTACTATATCAAAGAGATATTTAGAGTTTACCTCTTTCATAGCATCATCTATCTGTTTTAATCCCTCGTAGTGGTCCCTGGACTCCCACAGGGGTTGGAGCATCACCTCCTCCACTTCTGGGAATAGCTGGGTGAAAACAAGAGAAAGAACATCAACATTTCCTGTCGTATTCATGATCTTCCTACATCCTTTCACAGTACACACTAAAAACAGGGAGGAAGGCAGGGTGTGAACGGTGCATCCCCATTTCCCTGGCTGTGTGAACACCTGACGGAGCAAACGCTGGAGTTCTGCATTGTCCCCTTCTGCTTCTGCCCTGGGTGTCTTACCTTTGTTACTGTTTCTGTCTTACCTTTGTTACTGTTTCTGTCTTACCTTTGTTACTGTTTCAAACATGGGGATGAGGACGAACTTCAGGAAGCCGATCTGTGCCGTGGGCTTGGTCACTTTGTCGCGGTCCATGAACGGCGCCACTGGAAGCCCCTCGGATTTTTCTCGGTCGCTCTGGAACGAATCCAAAATTAAAAATATAAATCTTGGCTAGAAGCCTGTGAGGAGGACAAAGTACTGCTGATCACAAGCTAAAGAGCAGCAGCCTTCAGATGCAGATCACAGAGGTGTTTGAAGGTAGCACAGAATAGCAACGTGCTTCCCTCAGGCCAACGTATCTGCTTTGTTGGGAGCAACATCTGGATAAAGGCAACTCTGCTCAGTTACTTCTGCTCAGCACTAACATGAAAGTGTTCACCTCCAGGCTTACAGGGCATCTAATTCCCTTTGCAAGCCCACTGAATTTGTGAGATATAATATTTCAGAGCATCCAGAGAGGTGGTAATGGCTCTTGCTGCTCTGAAAGAGAAGGAGTAGGTCTGTAATTTCCTCATAATTCTCCAGAGAGTGGTTATTTTCAGCTATTCAACCAGAAATTACATCTCCTTCTTTACTAATGATTAGAAGTAGTTCTGGTTAGCCAGGTCAATGCAGAGTAGTTCCACTGAGTGCAAAGGGTTTGCCAAGCTACCTACTTAACCACATAACTCACTATTTCTAAGTGGGTTTATGTGCAAGGAGGTCATGGACTGCGTGTGCAAAAAGGACATACTGTAGCAGATTTTATCTCCCAGTTATTGGATCATTCAGCACATGGTGCCTTTGCTGGGTGGCCAAAACAGTAAGGTACAGAAATACTGTAATTTTGAGTGAAAAACTGGACATGCAGTGAGCTAGAAATGTTTCTGACACATCACCCGAAATGTCTGTCTCTTGTGAGAAGCCCTCCTTGTCACACAGCTGACCAAAGTACAGGCAAAACACCCAGGAAAGCAGTGGCATCTGCTCCCCAGAGCACTGCAGCTGTGTGTGGGCTGGGATCCCACTGCAGCTTGGACACTCTGCTCAGGAGCCCATGTGCCAGAGGCAGCCAAGGGCTGCTCGCCCAGGGATCCTTTTGTAAGACACCAGAAACTGTGTTCAGCTGGGAATCCAGTGAGGAGCGACGTTTGTGAAGCTTTAAGTCTGACTCTGCACGCCCCAGCAAGTCTTCTGCTTCCTCTTTAGGGGGATGTTCACATCCAGTGAAAATAAACTAGTTTCTATGTGATATTTGATATAATTTACTTGACAACTTTGTCTTGACACTGCTCTTGTCCTTTTGGCTCAAAAATAATATATTTGTCAAAAAACCATGAGAGGCAGCTGCTTTACAGAGGACAAGCTTCAGCCTGCTGGCATTAGGATTTCTGGGTTGCTTTTGTCTTTCTTCTGAAATTTGCAATCAATTGCATCCACTTGGCCTCTGAGCAGGTTCTCTTTCTGCCTTCCTTCTCTGACTTTCTATAATAGAAGCCCCTCCATGGAACCAAAGAATGGTTTGGGTTGTAAAGGACCTTAAGGATCATCTCATTCCAACCCCCTGCCATGGGCAGGGACACCTTCCACTAGTCCAGGCTGTTCAGAGCTAGAGCTGGACTGGGCTGTCAGACAAGGGAGCACCTGTAGCTGAGGTTGGGCTTCAGGAAAAGCAGAAAACAGTGCAATTGCATCTCTCCCTCCTTCTTACCTGCATAAAATACTCCTCTAGTAAACAATCCACCCAGGGCTCCGCTACTTCCATCGGGCGGACTTCGTTGGAGATATCACAGCATTTTATCAGCACCATCTTCAGCTGGAAGAGGATAACACTTTAATACTGCAGTCTTGATGCCAGCCCTTTCCCCCCTATCCACAGCTTACAAGGCAGTGAGAGGCAATGCTTTCAACCAGAAAGGACAGTTTTAGGATTAAATCAGAGGTCTTAAATGATCTGGGCTCTTTTCCCCTCTCTCAGCTACTCTGTGTAAATCACTTTTTCCCCCTCTGGCTTGGTTTCCCTGCCTGTAGCACTGGGATGTGTCACAGGGGGACGAGCACTTTGCTGCCTGAAGATATTCAGGTACAAATGACCATTAGGCTTTTTGTGTAGCACTCAGAGGCAGCTGAGGAGAGATTTCCCTAGAAGTCAAAGACAATGTTATTGGGAAGTAAAGGATTCTAGAATTTTTGCTCTTGTGGATATTTTTTATCCCACAGTAATGGACCTGATGGGACTCCAGGATTTCTGAAGCCAGAATAATCTGTTTTATGTAGAGCACTTCCAAAATGTAATTATTTTTGGTGGGGCAGAGAATGTAGAAAGGATTCTTTTTTTTGATATTATATATTGAATCTTGGTTTTTAAACAAACAAATATTAATCTAAAACTTTCACACTTATGCACAGAAACATAACAATCCACAAAACCTCCTTACACAGGTCATGTGTTCTTCATTTGAGTAATCAAAATTTTCCATTTTTTCCTTGAAAGAGTCCAGTATTTCTGCATGTCTCGCCATGTCTGTAGCCAGGATTAATGTAATTATCCCCTAGCAGAGAAAACATGTTCACATATTAACTTGACATTCTTTACAGAGTCTGCTGTTGCAGAGCTAAGCAGGGTCTTTCTTACACACAGAATGCCTCAGATACATTACATTGTTCATAATGAAAGGGGAAATTTCTGACTTGAAACTGTCAAGAAAACTTAGAAGAGGGTTATAAAGAGTTCATGGTGTATGAAAATGATGGTTGGATTGATCTGTAACACTGCTGTGATATTCCAGAGACACATTGAGGTTTTTCCTTTCTGATTGACTAATTGTAGAAAAGCAAACTGTACAACAGGACGTTAAAAGCCACACTCTGGTTGCCAAGATCCACTTTTGGCTCCTTGGAAGGCACTGTGGGTTTTGCTGCTGACTCTTAGTGGCCCGAATAAGAGACAAAAATCATGAGATCTGGATGTTGTCTGTGCTTGTCCTCTTCGCATTATGGGCTTTGAAATACTCAGATACAGTCAATGTGTTAGGAGCTCTGCATCCCACTGCTAGGCAGAGTTTATGATGTGAAAACATGTGGTTAATTTAAAGCAGTGGAGTTTCGTACAGATTGATCAGTTCTGGGCCCAAGCCTGCTTCCCATGCCCTGGCAGAATCAGTAACTCCAACCAGACCAGTATCCAAGCCCTTATGTTAGTCTGATTTTCCATTTGGTGTGTAAGGAAGGTGTAATGTGGAAATTAAGACTGAATTTTGGCCCTTCAAGCTGTAATGGGAATTGTAGCATTGTTCACTGTCTCAGAGCTAACTGTGATGACTCCCAGTCCACCAGAGCCTCTTCCAACACTACAAGTGCTCTGCTTTGCCCACTTTGAAGCCATTAATAAAATGTCCCCTTGAAGCATAAACTTCTACCACGACAGCTTAATCATTCCCCAGCCAGAGCTAATTGGCTCCTTCAATAATATAAATATCTCCCCCCAAAATGTCATAGGCTTTAATAGTCAGGATGTACTCATTATTTCTCAGCAAGACATCCCAGGGAGCGCTGCTGCAGAAATTTTCCAAGAACCCCTCTTGGATCCTTCCAGTGTGAGGGGCTTTTTTCAGTCCTACCCCGTAGGGCGAGCGGTTCACTCGTGGGGGAGTCCGTGCGTGTTTGCCCCTTCAGGGACAGTTTGCAGACGGGAGCAGAATTCCTACCTGTCTTATCTGTTTGAATTGGTCCTGGTCGACGTTGGAGAAAATGTTGTATTCTGGCTGGGAAATGATCTGGAAGGCCACGGCACAGTGGTGGTTCTCCAGCGGGGAGATGTCGTTGTAACGCACGGCGAGCTCGGTCCGCGCGTTTATCTGGTAGCTGACGTGGAGAGAAACAGTGAGGGCTCCTGTAGACACACACCAGCTGCTCTAAAACACGCTGCTTTCTTTTATTTACGTCCTTTTCAATGCTTATCCAACTAGCTGCAGTTTGGTTTTTTGACTGTTGGTGCTAAACCAGATTTTTAGAGAAAACAGATATTACTTTAATATCGTCTCAGGCACTAACTCCCCCACAGGGTTGTTTTTTTTTTTCTTCTTTAAATTTTACCAAGTCTCTGTAGTTTAAAATGACATGGAAAAAAATCCAGAAGGGACTATCTGGGCTCCATTCAACCCTCACTAATATCAAACTGAGAGATTCCCACTGATCCCAGTCAGAACTGAGTTCTACCTTTATTTAATGAATCGTTACAAATAAATTAGATTCTCCCTCTCTTTTTCACACACACACACACAAAAGTGTGTGTGGGGCAACAACAATAATTTCCTCACATGACAATAAATAGAATAATATAACTTCATGATTTATAATCATAAAATAATGTGTAAGTTAAATTCCCCTTTGTGTTTTTGCATCATTATTCCATTATAATAATTTATATCTCTCTAAACATCTGTAAAGTATTTTTTTTCATTTGTTTTCTCAGGAAAACAAGGGGGAAAGCGCTGGAAGAAATCTGAAAAACCATTTTCCTTACAGAGCCAAGGACACCTGGCAACCCCAACCCAGACCTGAGCTTGCTGCACGAAGCTCTGCCTTGGCCCACGTGTGAGTGAACAGAAGGGCCTTGGGGAAAGGTCACGTCCAGCTGAAGCTGTGAGAAGGAAAGCCTGATCTGCCAAAAAATGCCAACTGGTATTACCTTCCCAATAAATTTTCAGGGAAGAGAAAGCAAGAGACAGACTTACGTGTTGTTATAGCCTGGATGGTCCAAGTCATGGCATACTGCTGCAGTCATGAGAATCAAGATGTCAATCTGGGAAAATTTCTCCTGTGAAATACAAAACATTAATGTAATACTATGATTTATACTTCCCCTATCATAATGAATGAAAAGAAGTATAAAATCCCCTTTATTTACTCTTTAGAGAAATGCAAATCTGAGCAAAGAGAAGTATTTTTCCATAGATGAATTTACTTCGGCCAAGAAAGAGAATTCTGTCTTCCCTTCCAGTAAAAATGACTCAGATTTGCCTTTGTTGCATTAAATAACAGCAGCTCAGAGGAGGCAATTTTCTTGAAACTTGCTATTACTGCAGAGATCATATGAAAGCACTGAGATATTAGAACAGTCTCTTACAAGTTATTTGAGCACCCTGATTAGTTAAGGGAGGGCTGGAGGGTGGCTCAGTTGCCATTGTGTTCTGCATTAATTAAAGTCAGGAGAAAAATTAAATGTTGTGTTCCCACAGCTTCTGAATAGGATGAACTTCCACTAAAGCAAGATTTTCTTCATATTTCTACTGGCAACAAAATAGATTTAACCCAATAACTGAGGTATTTAACTATGGAGAAGACAAGGGGGAATATAACTGAATAAAAGCAGTTTTGTACTGCTTTTCTTATATTAAATTTTATTGTTTTATTTTTAAAATTTTTAAATTTTATTATTGTATTTTATTAAATCAATATATGAACGTAGGTTATCCAGACAATGAAATTAACTGATGCCTATAGTTTGGGACAAAGTACAGGCTGAATGTGAATCCTGCATACAGTGCACGCCAGGAATTATTTGCAGGAGCTCATCCAGGTGCAAGCACACATGTGGAGAACATTCTGTGTCCCAGATGAAGACCATACCCACAGGCCATAATTCATCAGGCTTTGGGATCTGATTCCTGGATGTTTCATGCTATCAGAGAGTCAAAAGAGCCTCAGTGTACAGATTGGGGGTATCCAGGAGGTGAATTTAGCTTCCCAGCAGTCTCAGAAAGCTGTGTAGGTGCTTGGGGTCTGGAATGGGATGGCTGAGTGGGCCCTACAACGGAAATGGGGTGATGCTGTTGAGGTGGGGTCATACCTGGAGTCTGCAGAGCGAGATCATGCTGTACATCATCTGGGTCACGCAGAAGCAGTGCCGGAAATTGTGGAAGGGGTTGTTTCTGTAATTGTCATGAATACACAGCTGCAGAGAGAGGGAATGAAGCAGTCAGGGGCAGGAGAGTTGTTTCCCAGCCACCCTGGAATCACTGTATATCCCTAGAGGAGCCCTGTGGAGCCCAGTAGTCTTTTCTGCTAGGACAGAGTGACAGCACAAGGCCCTCTGACACGCTCTGCCTTCCTCGGGGCGGGGGGGGGGGAGAGATTTCTGTGTTTCCAGAATTATTCAGCAGGTAAAGCTCACAGCAAATTCTCTCTCATACCATCCAGCAATGGGTAAACATCCCAGCACAGCTGTAATGGTATCTCAGTTCTCAGACAGGACTCTGTGCTCTCGTGCTGAATTTGTATTTCAAACCGTGCAATGGCTAAACAGTGACTTTGGGGAGTGTGAAGAACTCAGAGCACATCCCCATTCCCCTCTTTTGCTGAGCGCAAATTGCAGCTCTGAAATCCTGAAGGCTGAAATGGGGTTGTTACTTCATCTGCAAATGCTCAGAGGTGGCACTTTGGGGACGCGTTGCTTGGCAAAGTGAAGATGTGAACGCACTCTCTGTAGCACCCCTACACCTGTGTGGATTTCCTAAGCCAGGCAGCACAGGAGAGATTTAGCTTTTATGGGCTCATAGGGCTGATTGTTGTGTGGTTTAACTTTCTACAGATCCTGGCTCTGTGCCCTCATTCCACAGGCAAGATAAAGCCTGTCTTTCCCTGTGTCCTTGCTACTGTCAGCCAGGCTGACTGAGTGAGGCTGGCACAGCTGGGTTAACACATGGCACAGTCACTATTCCAATGCTCTGGATAGCCTTTGGTATCCTGTTCCACACAAAAAAGACAAGCACTGGCAGGTCTGCTGGACCCTTCTACTGAATCCTCTGTAGCCTGGACCCTAGAGAGCCCTCATGCACATGCTTCAGGTACTGAGCCTGACTTAATGTCATGGATGGAATTCCTGTCCCTTCTCCAGATAATACTGAATTTACTTCAAGAGTCCTCATGTACCACCAGCATCAAACCCTTTAACCTGGGATCTGCCTTCTAGGAAGCCTCAAAGCTCTGGATTAGATAAAGAGAACTGTGGGTTTTCACTGCTTATTTAATATTTGGGGGCTTCGTTGCGAATGCTGTTCAGATTATCCTGCAGCGAGGTTTTTAGAAATTTATTTTAAAATGAATAACTAATGGCACAGGATGGTTGGCAGCCAGGCTCACAGGTGGTGGGCAGTATCTCACAGCCTCCATATGGACACCCTGGCTGTGATTAGGCACTGCACAACACTGCATGGGTGTAATGTACACATCCAGCACTGGAGCCCAGGGTATCCCAGGGGACTCCTGACTCAGAGCACCGAAGGGATGGAGTGACTGGGCTGTATTAGTCATCCTTTCCTCCTCTTTCTGGCACATTTCTGTAGCCAATGGATGTGAGAGCGAGAAAGCAAGTATAGGCACAAGGTGGCTTTTTCCAACCCATTTAAGTTCAGACTGATGCTGTTGCCTCAAATCAAGGCACCGATGCCCATAGTGTGCCTGGGGAAGTATCATAGTTGGAAGAAAAGTCCTTGGGGCTTTTTTAAATCATCTTTCTTTCTGCAAAGCTAGTGTTTAAGAAAGGGAACCTCATCCCGTCCTACCTTTGTAGAAAATACACAATAAATCCCCCTTGTTGTTCAGAAAGAGGCTGTCTTAAATGCTGGTGGTAACAAATTACTTGGAGACACAAGCTAAAGGGAGCTGCCTGCAGTAATGCGTGTGGGTGGCGTGTTGATGCGTGTTGACATATCACCTTGTTTCCCATGTTTTCAGGCTGTGAAACAGGAGGAGGAGATTTTCTGTTTTATCTACTCTGTGCCAGCCTTGTTTGTATTTGGTTTCATCCCACCCCTTCTGTTCAGCTGCTTTCTAAGACTAACAACACCGAGCTTTCCATTGGTCCTTCTCTGGGGAGAGATTTCCTACGTCTTGATCATTTTTTTTCTGTCTCCTCTGAAGTAGTCACACTATTTCTCTAAAAAGGCTTCACCAGTGCTAGGCATAAATGTCAGGTGAGCCTTATGCCTTCTATGGTGACATTTTATCCCTTATTCCAGACCCTGCTCAGCCTTGTGCCTGGTTGGCTTCATCCTGCAGCAGGACGCCAAGCAGGGAGAGCCACTGGTGCTTCCTGCTCTTGCTGTGCTTTAACATGTGATGAACCCAGTGTTTCCTTTGTGTTTTCTAGCCACCCTCTGGATTTGTGGAATTTCTTCAGGCCTTTCTGGGAGTCTACATCCATCATGTAAAACAGTGCCCTCTATTCTGTGCAGTAGGTCTTCACTACGGGACTGGTATGAAACATCTGTGTAATGAAATTCCCACCGTGATGCTTTTAATTATTATCTCGATCAATTTTTCAGACAAAGAAATAAATTTCAGTAGTTATAATTCTTCAGGCTATCCCTAGATCCTTTTTAAACAATGGATTAACGGATAAAATATTTCGTGTTCTACAGTTCTATAGGAACGTGATTTTTTTTTCTAAGAAAGACAATATATTCTTCATCTTTTTAGCAAATGCTTCCTTATGCTCTTCCTTGTACCTGAAAACTTACTGATTTTTAAATATTCCAGTGTTTCTTCCTTAGGCATCTCACTTTTGGTATGATCTCATCTTTATCACATCTTGCATCTCTGCAACATTCTCAACATTAAAAGCTGAAGCAAAGGAAGTTATTTAGCTTCTCAGCAATTCCTTTCCTTCCTGGCCTGCTCTTTTGCTCCCTGTGATTTAGTACATCTAATGATTATTGGCTTTTTTTGCCCATATCTGATGACTTGTCTTGCCTCCATTTACAGGAGGTACCAAGAGCATTTAGCAGAAATTAGTTGCTGTCAGTAAATGAAAACTCAGCAAACAAATGCAAAACAATTTAAAAAAAAAGTCATCTGTGACCACAAGAATGCAACATTTTCTGAAGTACTTAAATGTTAAGAATTTGTGTAGACTGACTGCTGTCAGTGGGATTACTCATGTGATCAAGGTAATTCCATGGCCAAATGTCTCGTTTATTGATTTTTGAACGTGAAAAATTGCATATATAATTTGAAATACTTACCAACCACCTCTTTAACGTGATAGGATTGATGTTGAAGTCTTTTACCAGCCCGAGGTCGTGGTACATGTGTTCCAAACAGCTCAGCATCTGCAACCAGGAACAGACAGGTTATGGCCTGGGTAAATATCCCTTTATGATACACTGCAAAGTGAATTTCCTCCTTGCCAGCATGGAATAATTGCAAGAACCCTCTTGTTACGATGAAAGAAGGATGTTCAAAGGTTTCATGATGAAAGACAGTGCAAGAGGGGAGACAGAGAGGGTCTGAAAGCTTTTTGAAGCAGGCATATTGCTGTTGACTTCACAGATTTTGTGCAGGGCTTTGAATCACACCAGCACTCTTCAGTAATTTAGCAATTCCCGCTCAGGAAAAAGCATTGCCATTTTTCTAACTCAACTGGGATATGTTCTAACGCTCAGTGAAATCAATGGGAGCTTTTCCACTGACTCCAAAGGCTTTGGCTGTACAGAAATGGATCGAGCCATAGCTGGATAGAAAAATGACAGCAGAAAATAAGAAATCCTTAAAGAAACATTTATTCTAGGCGTGTGACAATACCATCTTTCTTTATGACTTCTTGTCCTGATTCCACTATCTTAGCTCAGATCTCTTATTTAATGAAAGATCTCCTGTTTTAACCCTACAAAATTGCAGTAGTTTTGTGACCATTCCCCCTAGTCTGTAACTAGGGAATCCCAACAGTTGAAATGCACAGGCAGGCAGCTCTTTTGAGACAACATCTGCTCTGCAGGAGAAAAGGGGACCCAGGCAATTTAGCACCACCATTCCCATTTAACCACCTGGGCTTGAATGTATTGGAAAAAAAGATACTGATAATCTCAAGTGTTTGGGCGTTTAACAGCAGCCACCAGTCAGAAACCAACAGGCTTCCAGGAATTCAGGAGTTTGTGCATCTGCATTTCCATTTCTAAAGGCTAAATCTGCAGGGGATGAAATGTAGCCATTGTATTACAAAATGTGGTTCTTAGGCTGTAAAGCCATCCAGGAGTTTCCAACATGACGGATGTAATGTCACATATACAGCCTTGGAGATATTTTTTGAGTTAGTTTTCCGTTATTTTGGCTCTGAAAAACTCACCAGAAAAATGATTTAATCTAACAAAACTTTATATTTATCCTGGGAATAAACATAATTCGTGGGGTAACAAGTGGGCTGTCTTTGAGTCATCCAAACAGGAAGAGACTTTCTTGCAAGACCTGAGGGACAGTGTCACGAACTGAATTTTGCTCAGATCACATTTTGCTGAAGACCCCCTTGTCATTTTCCTAGGTAGAATATATGTTTTGCAATAGTTTCATAAAAGACTTTCCAAGACAATAAGCTTGATCCAGAAGGGCTGAGTTATCCTCAGAAATGCCTACATCCTGTTGCCAAGAGAGCTTTGGGTGAGTGACAAGGTGACTCTCCCAAAGCTCTTGCCCCTGAACACATGAGAATATCAGTTTTCATTTTTGGCTTTCTTGATCGGCAGCAAAAGCTTGAATAAGGGACTTTTTTAAGGCTTGAAAGTGAGAGGGCATTTGAGAAAGAGAACACAGGGTTTTGCTGCATAGCTCTGTTTACTGAGATGCTGCAGAGCACATTATTCATTTGCTTACAGATGATTATGGTTTATGACCTGCCTGTCCCACACGTGGGCAACTGCTCATTGCTAAACAACCAATTGAAATATTGACAGAATTGAAATATTCTCTGTAAACACAAACCAGAGCTAAAAGGGTGAGATAAACCCATATGGTGCTCAGCTCAGCAGAGCTTGTGTGGAGTCTTATTTTTGAGCAGCACTCCTCCTTGCAGGGCATGCTTAATCCCCATGCCCTCTTGTTAGCCTCCTTCATGGCTCCATATAGTGTTTCCCAGTACTCTGAATGAGTTACTGTGCTAAAATATTATCCCTCAGCACACAAGAATCCGTGGATAATGGTTTTTGTTTCTCCTTATTCTTTCTTAACACTCAGGACAATAGCCAACAGTGTTATGGTCCACCTGTCAGAGTGTAATTCCTTCTTGCTGCAAAGACCTGACAGGAGTTAAAAGCTGGGGGCAAGGCAGACGTATGGCCTTGGTACAGAGAAAAGGGCTGGAGAGGGAGCAGGGATGCAGAGCACCTCTGACCACACAAGGGAAGCTCTGCCAAGCCTACTGCAAATGGGAGATGGACCTCAAGCCACCAGAGTCCTTCTCTTACCAGACAGAGGAAATATCCTGAAGGGAATGTGATATTCCTGTGGATGCACTATGGGGTTGTTTTTTCCTTGTCATGTTGGACTACAGGTGCTGAGCCAGAGCGACTCTTGTATGCATAACATCCAGTTGAGAAGGTGATTAAGGAGACTGGTACTGGGATTGCTGCTGGGAAAACCAAGCCTTCCTTGGGAAAAACCCAGTACTGAGTTTTTCCTGAGGGAGATTTGATTGTATTTGCTGAACCTGATTTTACATTGTATTATAAGCTGTCCCTTCTTAGTATCCTTCTCCTTCATGTGTCTACAGAGGTTTACACAGAATGTGATGGACACAAGTGATGAACCATGATAATACCAGTAGCAGTAACAAAAGAAGAAAATGAAGCAAAAAGAAAAATACTAATTGGCTGTGCAGACAGCTTTGCAACCTCTTCAGAACACACTTCACTGTGATTCACACCCCTTGGCTGAAGGGGTGTGAATCAATGCGTGAACCTCTGCCTGCTGCCTTATTGATTTGAGTGGAGTTATTGATATGTGCTTAAGCACACTTCGCTAGGGATTGATTTGTTCAGATAAAATGGCATGAGAGAACTCATGTGGCAGTAATAATAGTGCGCCAGTTGTGGGACATCTCTAGGAAGGGACTAAATTAAAAATAAGAGGAATCAGGATATGATAATCAGTATAATCTGCCTGGCATCTGTTAGGAAAAACTACTGTACATAGTTTGTGTGACATGAAAATAAAAGAAGTATAGAGAGTAGACAGCAGAAAAGAAGGAGAGCACTGCAGGCTGTCTCTCTTCTGGCCTTGTTGATTCTCAGAAAGTTAGCTAAGCCCGCTAACGTGGCATCCCTACCTCATTGGGCTCCCACAGCCAGACGTCAAAGGTTGGTTTCCGAAGTGCTTCGATGGTCTCTTGGGACAGCATGTACTGCAGACAAAAAGGCATTTGGCATAAGTAGGGGTGTCACTGGCATGGGACCTGCTCTTGGAATGTCTCTGGGACTCATGGGTTCCTTTTACCAGGGGTTTAACCCATATTTCCCAAGGATGTCTCCCAGCTGATCTCTCCCTCTTCCCACCCAACCCTCCCCACCCTTCCCACCAGCTGCTCATGATCACGCCAGGATGTTCATGCCTGATGGATGGAGATCCTTCTAGAGCAGAGAGGTGCAGGGTTTGGGAAAAAAACGGAAGAAGAGCAGAGGTGTTATGGACAGGGAAGTGAGTAAATCCAGCATAGTAATATAAAAGACACAGATCCATCCCTGTCTGCACTGGTTCTGCTGCCTGCAGAGCACGTCTGGTTCTGCTGCCTGCATCCAGTTATGGCTGGATGGTGTGAAGTGTCTCTGCTTACAGTGTTAAATTAGCTGGTGGGTATGATATATTTATTTTCAGATGATTTATGCTCTCCTTTTGAGTGTTTTTTCGAGAACGCCCACAGTTTCAAATTGGTTGTCAGCCTAAAAGATTCGAGTGATTTTTTATCATTACGCTCAGAAGCTTAAAACAAAATCAAGCTCATTCACCAGTTACAGTTGCATACAAAATGAAAACAAGGAACATGGAGGGTTAAAAGACATGGGAGATCAGGGCTCTACAATTCATCTTTCCAAGACTCCATTCATCAGAGTCGTTCTGGGACTCAAAAACCTTGTGGCTTTGATTGTGCCATTTACCATGGCTGTCTCTAATTTGGGATTACTGTCCTGAGAGGGTGAACGACATTTTCAGAGCCAACAAATTTTTTGGTGCTTAATCCTAGCAGGAACAACTCTGAAGATTAGTTTTCCTTCTTGAGAAGGCAAGTCTTGCATTTGCCTATATAATGTACATTCAGTGTGATGTTCTGCAGGAAAACTGCAAATTAGCAGTACAGATTTGTTGCTGTGTACAAGATGTAACAGTGTCATAGTGACATCTCCTTCAGGTGTACTCACTGCTCCCCAGCCTGGGGGACAAATCCAGCACCTGACAACTGATGACAAATTTTGCAAATCTCTCCAAACAGAACCCAAACTTCTAAACCCAAAATTCCCGTGAGTTTTGGTCTAGGGGTAATACAGAAATACAAACTACCAGTTTGCTCTGCAGCAAATAGGGCAACTTGTTGCACCTACTGTTAGTTCAAGATCCTAATATCAGAGCAGTACATCAAGGTTTGATCTGATATACATACTTATCCAGGGGAAAAAAAAATCTGGTTTAGAACTGATATGTTTTGTGAAATCGTGTGTTAGTGTCAGGAGCACAAGCTTCTCAGGCAAAAGTTAATTAAAAGAAATATAGGTCTTTGCTCCAGAGACCTGGAGGTCACTTTTGCCAGGTAGAGTAGGAATAAACAGCAGAATTTACAGCTCGTTTGCTCTGTAAGGCTCTGAAGGCAAATATGCAAGGATCATGTCCATGTCACACACCTGCATTCACACAAGGATTTCAGAGTGGCTGAGCCAGCTCTGATGTGGCAAGCCCATGGTTCAACTATGATTTGCACACGTTGAGCTGGTGTTTGTCAAGCTGTGACTGTGCACTGAGCAGAACAACCTGGCAGCTTTTAATAACTCCTGAGGGGCAAAGGCTGCCGTGCTAGGGCCAAAATCCTGTGTTCGTCATGGGTTTCAGCCTCATTTCATCACTCTGGATTTGTACTTGTACTTGCCCGGAGACATTTTTCTTCCAGTGTTACTGTTTCTCTAGCAAATACACTAACTCATTTTCACAGGGACAATGAATCATTCCGGATAGAATCCAGTGTCGCATTTTCTCTTTGTTTCCCTGGGTGAAGCATCTCCATAAATTACTTTTTAAATTAAAAAATAATCCATTAGGAGAGAACAGGAAGGAGCACTACTTTCAATTAGAGTACAACATTGTAGGGTATTTTTGATTGTTGCTATGAGCGTGGAGAATAAACAAATATAAACCAGACAAAGGAGCGTTAAATGTTGATGAATGCAAAATGTTCATTAACATTTCAAACACTAATGAGCCTTCAAGTATTAAAGACTACTGAGGATTGAACTTTAAGTCACTGCAGGCAACGACAGCTCTTTCCATTGGCTTGCAGGGGTTTTGGATCAGGCTTTGGATTTAGAGCAACTAGGAGATAATGGCTAGGGAGTCATGCATTGAAAAGCAGAGCTTGTCAGGATGGCAATCATGTAGTAGGATTTTGGGAAGAGGAAGCAGTGAGTGGTACCTTTGGGTAGGATGGTACATCCCGCCGGGGAGCCGGTCTCTTGTTTTCATCCAAAAAGCTGTACTTGCAGGGACAGTTAGTCCTGAAATGAAATATTCATCTCTTTGCATTTTGGGAACAGAAATACAGTGCCTTGAAAAATGCTGGAAGTACTCTGGTCTCTCAGTAGGCATCTCGGAGAATTACCCCACTCCCCAACCTCTCCCTTTCTAATGTGGTGCTGCTCAAACGCTTTAAAAGTGTGATCTTCTTTAGGATTTCTCCCCTTGTGCAACACTCTGTTGTCCCCTCTCCACCTATTTGCATTCAAGGGAGGAGAGTCTGTGTATCCATGGATACTCAATCACTTCTATTTAAACCAAGTAACTTTCAGTGCTGTCCATGGCAGGCATCCTTCTCCAAGGCTGGCAGAGCCCTGTCAGGGACCACGCTGGGTATGGACACCGGCTCACCTGTGCTTATTTACTAGTGCAGGCACCCACTGAGCCTTATTGCAACCCAGCTCCAGAACTTGTAAAAGCTTGGGTAACACCTTCCATTTTGATGGAATGACCATCTTGCCTGCTGCCCTTCATGTGGCACAACAGCAGTGAGGCACAGACTTGGCAGACATGTCTGCTTGGCTCCCCAGTCCTGGAGGAAAGGAGTCACTGCCAGAAATTACAGGTAATTAACACTTGCCTGGTAATTAACACCAGCACTCACTGTCAGTTAGCTATTCTTCTTCCTCTGCATATTGAAAAGCCAGGCTGAGCAGAGGACCAGGGGAGACCTCATCACTCTACAACTCCCTGAAAGGAGGTTGTAGCCCGGTGGGAGTCGGGCTCTTCTCACAGGTAACAAGTGATAGGAGGAAATGGCCTCAAGCTGCAGCTGGGGTGGTCCAGGTTGGGCATCAGGAAGAATTTTTTCACCGAAAGGGTTGTCAAGCATTTGAAGGGGCTGCCCAGGGAGGTGGTGGAGTCCCCATCCCTGGAGGTGTCCAAGGAATGATTGGACATGGCACTCAGTGCTCTGGTCTAGTTGACAAGGTGTGATAAGTCAAAGATTGGACTCGATGTTCTCAGAAGTCTTTTCCAACCTAAATGATTCTGTGATTCTGTAACTGGTGGTGGGAGACGCCCAACAGCCTTAGAGCCTTCAAGAACATTGAGGTGCTGCGCTGCAGTAGGAGAACAGTTTCCCTCCTTACAGACACAATACTTTAACACAACATGTGTTTCCCAGGTATTTGTTCACATGGGCTTTATTAACTCTCCTGTGAGGCTGATCTGCTTGCCTTTTGCATTTATAGAATCATGGAATGGTTTGGGTTGGAAAGGATCTTAAAGACCATCTACTTCCAAATCCCCTGCCATGGGCAGGTATGCCATTTGCTAGATCAGGTTGCTCAGGGCCACATCCAACCTGGCCTCAGGCAGTTCCAGAGATCTATCCCCATAGTTCTAACATTTGGATTATCCTTTCTCATTTTTCAAGCCTCCTGCCAAAGGAAGCAAAAATAAACCCCCCAAAAGAAGCCAAGCAAAGCATTCCGCTGACTTTATTTGTCCCTTTTATGACTATTTCATATATTCTGTATTGCACCTCTTTTAGTGCTTCTCTCCTCTGTTGGGAGTTGGTCCACGTGTCTTTTCTCCTCTTAACATTGATGTCTGCTGTAATTTCTGGTGGCAGTGTCTGAATTCTGTGAAAGTTATGTCATCTTACAGTTCATGGTGGTCAACTGACTTCAACCAGTTGCCTTTTCCTGCCCTGTTTAAGGAGATTCTCAGTTGGTGAAAAGCTCTCTTAATCGTTTCTAAAGCTGTTTCCTCAAAACTCCACTGTGTGGGGTATTAGTTGGATAAAAATAGTGAAATTGGGGCATTCCTTGCCCTAATTGGAGCTGACTACCAGGGTTAGCTGAGGGTCAGCCAAATATCTCTAATTCCCAGCTGTAGTGAGATACTGGAGCCTTCATCCCAGCACACTGGGGAACACACCAGAGCCAGGATGCATCAGACCTTTACAAATGTAAAACTGCATCTGCAAATGATCATGATTTTAAATGACACTATAATGCTATTAGCATCTGCCAGTGGAGAGTGCAAAAGGCAGACAAGCAGAAAGAAAGCAATTTGAGGGGACGAAAACGGGGCTGCTCTGCTCTTCCGAAGAGGAGAGATGCACAACTCACTGTGCATGATGACTTTTATAAACTCGGTTCAACCTTACTCTGTCATTTGGTAACAGCAAATATAAGAATAGGTAAACATACAGCAATACAGCTGTGTCCACTCTGATGTCACTGAAGGAATAGATGCACTCACACATATTGATGAACATTAATTAAATTCAGATGTGATCCCTGATTGCAGCTGCAGTGCGTTATCTGGCAAATGACATTGCACAGGGGATGAAAAGTCTAAATAGGAGCAACTACATTTCCACTTGTCCTGGGATGCCTCTGTTCCCCCACTCATGCCAAGTGGAGAGAGCTTGCTCAGCTTTCTCTAATGTGAAGCATCCCTAGGCTGGCATCACTTTAGGCCAGTGGCATGGCTCTTGTGGAGTTAAGGTAGCTTGGGAATAGCGATCCACAGCTCATTCCCATCCTGCTGCTGCTTGGAGAACCAAACCCTTAGGGTACAGGTAATCATGGACAGAATTCTGGGCAAGGAGGAGAAGCTTCTGTGCAGCTGGGAGGAGGAAGACCCAGCTCCAGATAACCAAGAGGAGCTGTGACAGGCAGCTGCCATAACTACGTGACACAAAGTGACTCAGAGCAGAGCGAGCTGGGCTCCTACTTCGGCAAAACCAGCTGTGCAGTGTGAGCTCAGAGCAAGCCAGTGTGGGTGTCTGTGCCCAGAAATACCTGCTGATGAGCTCCACACCCATTTTTACCACAGCTTCCCAGCCTCACGCCCCACGCTGGTCTCTGGCTTTTGTCATATCTCACTCTGAGCCCTTGGTGAAGACCACACCCCAGCTGGAGCCAGCTGCACTGGGCACACGTCACTCCCCATTCTGCCTTTTCTTGGTAACAGATTACTGTTTATGCTACAAAACATAGACTGCAAGGTGACAAGACCTGCAAAAGAATGAGTCATGGCTGCTGAGACAGTCTTGTGCTTCTTGAAGTGTGTGGTGGCAACTCAGCGAACACAAAGTTGCCATTACTTCCGGTTTGGGTCTTAATTTCTATCCACCTGTGCATCACTGTGCTCCTAAGTGCAGCTCTCCCAGCTCCCTACAACAGCTGAAGGAAAGACAAGTGGACACAGGCATTATTCCCATCACTGCCAGCACAAATCAGCACACGTGTCTCGCGTCTGCTGCCAACCTGAGCTCTGAGTTTTCTGATGAGATCTCCTCACACACCTCAACAAGAGATGGTGCAAGACACAGGGCATGCTGCAATCCGCCCTACTGGTATAAATCTGGGGCAGACCTGAGGTTAATAATGTTACTCTGCATTTATGCTAATATGACAGCTGAATTCGGCCTCTGATTTAATGGGAATGTATTATTGTTGTGCCTCCTGACATGTCTGGATAACAACATTTATAAAAGCGAGTGATTATAAAGTCTGAATCTTTTAGCGAATGTCCCACTGCCCTCAGTAGGAAACAGTTTTGATTAAAGGTCAGAGAGTTTGACCCCAGATGAAGAAAACGAGAGAGGCTGTCAAGACAGCAAATTTACATTTGCTGAGAAAAGTCCTCCTCAGCCACATTTTGAGGAACATGGTGTATCCCTCCTCAGCAACGTTCCCAGACGTATTCCTAATCTCACAGTGACGATTTGTTTGTCCTAATGGGATATTTCAGTGACACAGGGGGGCACTTTCCAGCTGAGAACACGTACTGTACAAAATGCAATTTTTTTCTACTGGTGTTTTAATTACAGTGAAACCAAGCTTCACAATCACAGTGAGCCCCTGAATTAGAGAGCAAATTCCCAATTTCTTGTTGGATTTGAAATGGATGATTTATAATAGCATGAGGTCATAATTAGAAGAGCTGCTACATATTTATTTGGTATTTTCCCAGAACATATTGGAGCTGATTCGAGTGTTAGCTGGTTCCCAACCAAACGCTGCACTGCACAGAAGTTCTTTTCCCATTCCCTCTCTCCCAGTAAATCCGGATGAAGAATTCCCACTCTTGCAATAACTGTTGCAAGATCTTTCTCTCTATTCCCATGGCCCAAGCTAATTTAACTGATGGCTATAGATCTTCAAATATTAAATTAAAGCCACTGTCTTTAGTGGTTATCAGTTTCTTTGCTCTTTTACTTCTAAGCCCAGAAGGTAACTCAATTCTGCGGAAATGTTGCATTAGGGTTTGAAACCAGATCCTTATTTCTGTGGTCAGGTCCAAAGCAGAACTTACCTGCTGCTTCTTGCTGCCATTTCCTCCCTCATCTTTTTAATGTCGCGTTTGCATTTCTCAATCTCCACCACTTTCAGGCCTTCCACTGTCAACAAAGGAAAACAACAGGGGTGTTACCATGGCAAAAGTCGCGGGATCTCTTTTCAAAGAGCTTTAAACACAGTGGGGTTATCCAGTGAGCCAGCAAGCCCTTACAGACTGCCTTGGTTCCCACACATGCAGGTGCTGCCAAAGCGATATGTCTTGGAAACCCACAGGAATTCCTTGCTGCCAATTTAGTTAATAGCCACAGTATTTTAATTCACAGAATGGCTACAACGTCTCAGCTTTTCCAGGATTGTTAGCAGCGGTCGGCTGTTCTGGTGCCTTCACTTCTCTGCTGTAGAACACAAATCAAAGGAAATCCTGAGCAAAAAACCCCTCCCGCGATGGGGTGATAAGCGCAGGCAAACACGTCCCGGTAGGAATAGAATTCCCATTAAGATAAAAGGTTTTAATTTGAAAGTTCATGCAGAGCATTGAGGAGCTCTGGGCTGCGTTGCTGGATACAGAAAAAAACGGAGCGAGAATGCAGGAGGGAGAGAAAAACGCTGAAAAGTTTTGCTCTAATGATTGATTTCTCTTTTTTTTTTTTTGTTATTGAAAACCTATCACTTTGTTTTGCCGATCAATTTTGTAATCAAAGGTTGTTTCTGCATGAGGCTCAAAAATCCTATACTTCCCTTCTGCGTGTAACTGTGAGAGCCACAAGGCAAAAAGTTTGATTGCCTGTTTATGCAGCACACACTTTATTGTAGCCATGAGAACCCAACTCAGTGTGAGTATGAGTGTTCTCCCTTTTCTTTCCCCCTCAGCTGGAGTATCATTGTGCTCAAGGACATAACACAGCAGCATTTATTACGTATATGTCATTCATATGCACTCATTTCACAGCTCATTTGTTTACTGGACTCACTGTTTGCATGGACAAGCTGTGGTTCAGGGAACTCCAGGGAATGTGCAATCGGACAATCAGTATTCAGTAACCTTCTTGGAAAATCACAGTCTGAATCACACTTATCTGGAGAGCAGCATGTAAGTGATAAAACCCTGCCTTGAAGGGCACAACTCTGTAGATAAGCAGAGACCTCAGTTTTGTTTTTGTTTTGCCAGTAACAACAAAGGTTGCTGTTGGAACTGGGAAAGGGGAAAGAGATGTGTACGAATCAAGCCCAAAATATTAGGAGAGGAAAGGGAAAGGGGTTTGATTTACGCTTGTTTACAGGAATACACTCTGTTTAAAAATCCCATGTACAAATTTATATTTTTTTTGTCTATCATTGTTACAAGCAATTTCTTTGGGTGATCACAATGTGATGACACAGGTAAGTTGCTGTCCTGCTTATTCAAGATTTTCATTCTGGATACCTGGCTGCACTTTTTTGGGGTACTTTGTTCAGCTGCTGAAGATCAGCTCCAGCTGAGCCACAGGCCCCTTGCTGCTGTGTGCCACCTTGGTTCACTGATCCAGGAGAAATTCATGGGTATCCCATTTGCCAAGCTGTCTAAATGGTGTCTGGTGCCTGTTTGAAGCAGTGGGAGCAAAGCAGAGCTACCAGAGTGACGGGGAATTGGGGCAGGCAACTGCAGGGAGGAGTCCTGGTGCAAAATGGCAGCCCTGAGCATTTTTTTCATGTCGCATTTCCTTGGTTTTCATCCCAAGCCTCTCCAGGGGAGCAGAGAATTTACATAATTATTTTCTTAAGGTAGATGTGAGATGCTTACAAATTGCAAAGGGCTTTTGCCAGCCTTATTCATGTGTGGGCTGCTGTGCAAACACTGGAGCAGAGTGAGTGAAGCCACGGGACAAAGCATTCCCAGTGCTTGCTCGGCGTGGACTCATTTTCCAAGGGGAAGTGACAAGCTTTAGCTGGGATTTAAAAATCAGTTAAAGAATTTGGCTCCTTGAAAACACATCTCTGACGTGGTCTCTAGGCAGGAATGGGAAGGAAGCTGAGAACATTCCATGTGAGGTGCAGATGCAGCGCTGTCATGAGCACTTATCCCCGCACACACATCCCCTCTGGGGAAGAAATCCTGGAGATCACATGTGAAAGTGGTGGAAAAGGGATCTCTGAAGGAGGCAGGAGTAAAGGCAAAATAAAAGCACTATTCTTTTCACATTTGGCTTGCAAATGATAAATGGCCTTGTCATGTGCACTGATTAAGGGGCCATATTATTCTGCAGCAAGAAATACCTTCTGAAAAGACCCTGTGCTGTCTAAATAAATCCTTGGGCTGAATCCAGCAATGAAACATGGCTCTTAAAGCAACCTCTGGGAGCCCAGCTCGAGCAGGGAGGTTGGACACTCCCTTTCTCCCACAGTTTTGCTTTTTAGACATGACAGCCAGGGATTCTTTCAGAATGCTGCAGATTTAGCCCCGTTGCAAACTCTGGAAGTCCAATTTCGAGCAGATGGGTGCACTTGTAGACTCACAACCTGGGGAGCTCCTTCCTTCCCACAGGCTGAGGCTACTGGAGCTGGGACTGGGAGTGCTCAGGGGACTGGCAGCAGATTGGTGCATCAGATGGTAATTCCATCAGCAGAGAGAACCCTCGTTTGGGGACCAGGGAATTCAGTTCACCTGCATGGCACAGCAGCTCCAGGTAGGCTGCCTTCCCTAAACCAGCAGTAAATTGCTGGAGTGTGCACGTGCACAACTATTCCCTGCTGGCAGCGTCATGAACTCCTTCCTTATCTCCCTCCACTGCCTTGGGCTGCCAATGCTGAAGGGCAGTGTGTGTACCAGGGATCCCAGGGGATCACCAGGGGTCAAAAGCAGCCCTTATCTGGCTGGGATAGTTGCTTCTTTGCGCTGCCAAGGGGATAGAAATACCCACAGGAACGTTTGCCTCATTTTCTCTAGTCCATGGCATTTAGCTCTGAGGACTGGAGATGGTCAGAAGTTTCATTGAAAATGCAGAGTGACTGAGCTAATTTCCCTCCCCCACCACCCTCTTTTGGATAAAAAAATAAATCAGTGGAGCCCTGGGAAAAACGGCAGCCAAAGAGACAGGAGGAATTCCTAATCAGGCTTTCTGCTGGGTGTAGGCACACTGCAGGCTACCCCCTCCATGGACATCCCACAGCACCAGGAGCCTGAGGTTGGGCTGGCTACAGGGAGAGGTTCCTCTGCAGCTGCTCTTCGAAGAAGGACATTTTTTTCCTCTCCCTGCTGACAAAGGCATCAGTCTCACTGAGCAGCTGCAGGGTCAAGGTACCTTCTGGTCAGGGGAAGTTTCAGGAAAACAACTTCTTCCATGAACCAGAAACTTTTTCTTCTTTTTCTTTTCTTTTCTTTTTTTTTTTTTCCCAGCCAGCTCTAGGGAAAGTGCTTTCTGCAGCTGCAGTGCTGGGAAAGGCTCTGCCCACTCCTGACTCCAATGCTGTGCATCTGCAAGGATGTGGCCTTTGGAATCGAAATGGTGCTGGGTGACAGCACCTTATTCACACCCCTTCCCCACCTCTCTGGGACCTATGTTCAGCATAATATACTGCAAAGAACTCAGATGATGCACGGGGGAGGGGGGAGGGAATGAAAAACCAGAATAGGAGCTCTTTGACCAGGTGAATCTGACTTGGTTGTCGCACAGTAACAACGAGGTTGTGTTACAGTGCAAGTATCCGACTGCCAGGGAAGGAGGGCAGTGGTGTTACCCCCTGGAATTGCAGACCAATTGCCCCATTGAGTGCTTTTAGGGACCAAGAAGTGCGTGTGTAGAGAGATGGAGGGTCACTGCTGGGTGCAGGGAGGTGACAGGAGGCTGGGTCAGGGGGGACATGGGAGGACAGACCAGGGGGCTGGGTTGTGGAAGGCGGGGAGGTGGGCAGTGGAGACCTTCTGCCACAGGGACATGGGAACACGTGGCCCTGGGCCCAGATATCAGCAGAGGGCTCGGGAGCCCCTCAAAGGGGAGGTTGGGAGGTGATCTGGACACTGGACACCAGCCATCCCACCCTGGCCTCACCGTGCCACCACCGGCTCCCACCATCCCCACACCTCATCCCACGCTGGCCTGCAGACTTTTGGGCTCAGTTGGGCCAAATAATGAGGGATTAGGAAAACAGAGGGGGCTGTGATTATAGCAGGGGGGATTCTGAGGCACCGGTTCCCACTGCAATAGGAATAAAGGGACACTCACATTCAACCTTTTTCTCCAGCATTGCCAAGTGATTAGCTACTTCCGTTTTCAGCTCATTGATTTTAAAAACCCTGAAAAGAAAACCCTCATGTATTAATGTTATACATTTAGTGCTGCACCTACCCTAGAAAGGACTTCTGCTAGAAATGCCTATATTTTTTCAGAGGATGGGTCTTCCCAACCGCGGCTGCCACAAGGAACAGCGAATTTTCCATGGAAATGCTAACATTTGGGTAGAAAATACACCCGGGTTTAATTTGCAGAAAAATTAACAGCCAATGATCTTTTTATGGCCCTGGGAATGTACTGTGGCTCTGCAACACTTCATCACCCCCTCTCTCAGCAGTGAGTTGCCATTGTAACCCCCCAGGGAAGCAAAGTTAAATTGATAATGCTTCGTCTAACAGCAGCGTCTTGGTGTCTGCACGCTCTGAAGCCCTCCTCCTCTCCTCCTTTTGAGTTACACTGGTGATTTGCTGAGCTGTGGTGGGATTGATCTGTCTTATTGAAACCAGCTGGAATGAAAAAAGCAGCTGTACAGATGTTGAGAAATCCTCTCGGAGGAGAGACATTTTTGGGTGATAAAGGGGAAAATGAAACAAATCAGATTATTCGACTGTTCAATGAAGAAGCATTTCTTTTGCTTCCTAAGAGGGAAGGAGCACAAGAAGAGTGTTTATATTTCCTACTTCATCTCCTTTTCAGATCAAAGATAATCACCAAAATTGCTTTTGGTTTAAGCTACTGTATTGCTGTCAGCAGGAAATAACACGTGTCCCAGACCTAAATTTGGCAGGCAGAGTGGGATTTGAAAGAGGTCTTAAATGCCCCTCTGCCTCCTGTGAAAATTTCACTTCAGGCTGATAAAGAAATAGCATTTTAAATTAATAATGATGTTCAACTTCTTACCTTGAGAACTGCTCTGCAATCTGTCCCAATAAATTCTGGAACAATTCTTCTTTCTCTGAAAAAAATCAGAGGGAGGCATAACAGAAAAACAGAGGAGAAAGGATGCCCTCAGCTCCCCTGCAATGTAGTGTCCCCAGACTTCCAGCTCTGGTAGTGAGGCATTTTGCCAAAAAATTGCTCTGGTCTTTGAACAGTGACAGGGTTTGGGAATCATAGAATGACTCCTTATCTCACCTGCAGATTACAGCCAAGGGTGCTGGGTCCCTGAGAGTTGGCTTCTTTAAGGCAGCCTCTTTGGACAGGAGACACCTTTCACATTTCTTGGGTGGGACACCCAAAAAATTGCTGTCTATGTTTGAAAGGTCTGGCTCACAATTACTGCCCCTACACCATCAGCACACTGTGAGAGAGTGCCCATTAACAACACTAGAGTTCATGAACACAGAAAAAAATATCCAGATTGCCTTTTAGTTTTACACTGGGACATTATTTTGGCACAAATTCACAAGGATCAAGCTGCTATGCATTAACTTCAGGCAAATGTGAGATGACAAAGTGACTGTCCTTTAAGAAGGAGGTCCACCCTTCCTGGTTTGTAGGATGGACACAGCAGGGTACAAGCTTCTCAACTCCTTTCCCTTGAGAACATAACTGGGACAGAGCTGCCACAGGGATCCATCCTGTCAGGATCTCATTGCTTCCTGAGCTACTGCAGCAGTGGCCACACGGGAACGCTCGTGCCAGCAGCTCCCCACCTCCCACTGCCAAATCCAGCCTCAGGCTCTTCAGCTGGCTCAGGGGAAGTCCCAACCTCTTCCCAAGACAATCGCAGGACTGCGGTCACTAACACAGGGAAAATCAAACAAGCCCTTAGAACAGGACTCTAGATTTCGAGGGTGGGGGGGGGGGGGGGGGGGGGGGGGGGGTCGGGGACCAGTACACTTAGGAAGGAAGAAGTAAGATAGTGAGTTTTCCCACCTTTCAGTGTGTCCTCACTGTGTTCTCACAGACAGGGGGAAGCATAAATCACCTTTGCTGAACTGTGAGCTGCTGTTTGGGATTGCTCCTCTTTCCCCCACCAGCTAACACAAACTGCACTGTGCTGCAGTCATTCCTGCTCTACAGGGGCTGTACTCATATTTTCTAGTGCCCAAGGAGAGGAAATGTTGAATGTACTCATATACAGCTCGCAGATTACAGAACACCCATTTATACCCCACTTAGAAATACCCTGATGGCATTTCTGCAGCTACTTCATGCCCTTCCCCGGGGGAACACGATGCCTCACAAGTGCAATCACCCAGGCAAAACACATCAGACAGAAATACACCCCAGCATTTACAATGTATTTCTAAATAATAGCTCTTGTACCTGTTGAAAGGATTCGCAATTCTGCAGGTATTAGAGATGTCAGAAACACTTGTCAAGAGCATTCACACTGCTGGTCAAAACAATTTGGCTGTTACCCCTGTGTCTTAAACTGGAGCAAGCAATCTGTGCTCTGCAAGTCTCAGATCTAATTCCCTCTTCTTTTTTTTTTTTTTTCTTTTGCTATGATCCAGCTCCCAGTGGAGTGGCGAGCAGAGCAAAGGAAGAGATTAGTTCTCTTCACAGAGACCCATTTTTCAGTCTTCCCACAAAACCCAAGCGCTAAAACAAAGCAAATGCCATGTCCTATTTAAGGCAGGAGGAAAACTTACCGTGTGCTGCACCTGGGATGGCACCCGAGTCAGACAGTGAAAAAAGAGAGAAACCCGTGTCCTCTCACTCCATGCTGCTCAGCCCTCTGACAGTGGCTGTAGCGTGCCAGAGACTGACAAGTTCCCTATAAACACCGTTCCAGTAAAAAAAAAAAAACCCAACAATCTTACTTTCACTCCCTCCCCTGTCAAAACTCACTTGGAGTACTAGGAAATTCTCATCCAGGGAACAGTCAGCTGCAATCTGATGTTTATGGATGTAATAAAAGACTTTCAAAATGAAGAGTATGTTTTTATAACCCTAGGGTGCAGTAAAGATATATGACTAAGAGTGGCAGTTCGTCTCATCTTAAAGAGACAAAGATCCATTTCTCTGCCCTGTTCCTTTCTGAGGGGGAGACCTCTGGTAACCCCTGTTTCTGAAGGAAATGAGACATTGTTCCAAGATCGTGTAGTCTCACTTGTCCCCTATTTGTAGAACAGGAGGGTTAGGTGTGCTTTTACGCTCTTTATTACCCTCTGTCTTCTTTTTTTTATACGTCTGGGCAGGGCTGATAGCCCAGGTGCACACAGATACCTTTTCCCTCAGCTTCTTCATTTCTTTTGCTGTGATTCCCTCTGTGAAAATGAAATCCTACTGCATGTAGCTTGGGTACCTTGCCCAGGGTTTCCTGCTGCAGCACCCCAAAACCCAACAGCAACTCCTTTCTCACCTCCCCCCCCCCAGCAGCACCGTGAACATGCAGCGTTTGCAAACGCAGGTGCTCATCAAGTCAGATTTCTGCACGACACACAGGGTGTTTTACACCTGACAAAAGAAAATCAGAACCCACCCCTCCAGAAGATGCTGCAATGGTGTAATTCTGGGCAGGGGATGGCCAGCTCAGGCTTCCCCGGGCTTCCCATGGCTCATTCCCGTGCTCGCTGCGGGCACAGGGACTTCGGCTCCTTGCCCGTTGGCCTCTGCCAATCTCAGCAGGGAGCTTGGCTGGGACATCACAGAGGAAGGAGCCATTTTGCCTTGTCTCCAGCAGGTCTGGGAAGAAAGCAGGTGGGGGCAATATGGCAGGAGCATTTTTTCCTGTGACTCCCACCGTGGCCGGATCGGAGGGCTGGCAGAGAGCGCACACCTTCCCTGCCGGGCGGGGACCAGGGACACGCTGAGGCAGCTCAGGTTACCCTGCACTGACACAGATGGTTTATTACCCACTGCCAAGTGCCCTCTGCTTGGCACCGCCCTGCTCAGCAATAACTCTTCCTCTACTCTCTTACCAGCTGGGATCAAGGCCAGGGAGCCACCTCCATCCCCACTCTCCCTGTCTCCCCTTGCCATCCTGCCAGCCCCAACAGGCTGCAGGCAGGGACTGCATGGGGTTTGGGAGGTGGCTTGGTTTCCCTCCATCTTTTCTGCCGTGGCCAAGAAAGGCTGGGAGGGCATGGGCATCTCCCTCTCCCTGCCAGCATCAGGTTGGTGAATTCATACAATCATAGAATCAGGGGGTTGGAAGGGATCTCTGAGACCATCAAGTCCAACCCTTGATCCACTACCACTGTGGTTACTAGACCATGGCACTAAGTGCCACATTCAGTCTCATCTTAAAAACCTCCAGGGACAGAGAATCCACCACTTCCCTGGGCAGCCCATTCAATGCCTGCTTACTCTCTCTGTAAAGAATTTCTTCCTAATGTCTAACCTAAATCTTCCCTGGCACAGCTTAAGGCCATGCCCTCTTGTCTTACTGACAGTTGCCTGGGAGAAGAGATCAAACCCCACCTGGTTACAACCTCCTGTCAGGCAGTTGTAGAGAGTGATGAGGTCCCCCCTGAGCTTCCTCTTCTCCAGGCTGAACAACCCCAGTTCCCTCAGCCTCTCGTCACAGGACTTGTGCTCAAGTCCCTTCACCAGCCTTGTTGCTCTTCTCTGGACCACATTTCTCAGAAACGATTCTGCCTCTGGCTTGAGCTTCTGTTCTGAATTTCACTTTTACGTGATTTGTTGATCTAGGCAGTCAGGGTAACTAAAAAAGAAACACAGGTGGACAGAAGCCTCAGGAAGGGGTGAGCTTCAAGCCCACGTCCGTGAATCACATCATATGGGCACCAAATTCACTTGGCAGCCCAGGTTAATTTGGGTTCCTGCACACAATTTCCCAATCAGGTGAGTAATCCTGAAGCAGCTGGCCCTGTCCCAATGCAGGCATCCATGTGGGGGATTGCATGCAAGGAGCAGCAGACCGGAGGAGGATTTTGGTCCACAGTCTCTGTCCTCTTTGGTCTTGCCTGAGCTGCAAGTGTGAATAAGCCTCCAAAAGGAAGAACAGAGATGTTTCAGAGTAAGAAGATTTAGACACAGTGACAAGCTTCGTCCTCTTCATCAGCAGCAATCTGCACAACATCTTATGTATTTAATCATTCAGAGGGGAAAAGCAGCCCTGCAGATCTCTGGTGCAGTCAATGGTGGGCAGGCAGGGTTGGCACCAGTTCAGACCTGGGCCCTCTAGCAGGCAGCTACACATGTCTTGGTTGTGCTATTTCTCCCACTGCAAGCCAATATTCCCGTGGAGAGACCCTCTGTGCAGGTCCTAGAGAGCAGATAAGCTGAAAAGGCAAATACTGAGTAGTAAGTGAAGTGGGAGGTGAAGCTCTGCCTGTGACCTCAGGCTGGTGAAGTGACTCCAATACATGGCCAGGATCCTGTCACTGGGCTGCTGAGCACGGAGGGGTGGTGAGGAGCCCTTCCCACCTGCTGGCCTCCACCCCAATCAGGGCACTGCTCTCTTGGGTTTGCTCACCCATTTCCCCCCGGGGATGGGGGGATGTTTGTTTTGAAGGATCCACCAGAACAAGCTGGCAACAGAGGTGCAGAGAGAAACTTGGGATAACTCAGCACATCTTGTGCTCTTTCAGGTCACATCCTGGTGAGATCTTTAATGACTTGTTCAGCCACCCGAGTGCTTTGCTGTCCTAACTTTGGAGCAGTAGGAAAGTCCCTGTGCAGGTTTTCCTGCGGTGGGTCAGACTCACTTGATCTTCCACAATAGTTCCTTTCTCTGCACTATCAGAAACATGACAGAGCCCAATTTATTTCTCAAGAGCGTACTGCTAGTAGGATTTGTTCATTTAATCGTCATCTCCATCAATATTGCAGAGTGCCTGAACCCTGCTAATTAGAGTGACAACACAGACATTTGTTTGTGAGTTTTGAGCCAGTTCCACCACGAGGACACAGACCAGAGCCCTTCTGCTGTCGAGAAGGAGAGGATACCAGCTCAATAGGCTTGGAGTTTTAACACCCCAGAGAGAAGGAAGGGTTTGGCACTGGGGGTTTAATGCTCTGCTTGGTGGTCCAGGAGGGACAAGAGGAGGACAACATGTGATGCAACAGTCCACAGGCCTAGAGCAGCTCAGCCTTTGCCTTTGCCTTGCAGACAGCTGACCCCTGATACACCACTGCATCCAACCCTCACTGGATAATAATTTTTTATTTCCAACAATCTCCCATGACTGTGGCCAGGAAATGAAGAACAGTTTCTTAGCAGGACTCTGGTGGATATCTCCTCTGCTGGATAAAAGCCACTGCTTATATTTTCCTCCCGAAGGATATATTTTCCAGTCCCACCTTTTACGTCTTTGTTCTGTTGAAGTGTGTGTCATTCTGCTCCAGCTGCCTGGAGACTGATGAAAAGAGGTGCATTGCCTCCCACCGCTGTGAAAATTGGGGTGACCCCCTTTTTGGCATGTATTTGGATGAGTTGCTTTGGGAAGCAGAAAACACACAGGCAGAGGTGTTTAAGAAGTAAAGACTAGAACAGAGCTGGGTTTTTTATTCTTCCTACTCTCAGCAAAATGTCAGGAATGCTTAAGATTAATGACAACCCATGTGAAAGAGAAACAGATACCAAGGAACATTAGTTCCATCACACTCCGTTCAACTTTCACCCCCTTTCCACAGCAGGACTCTGTCTTATGCTTTGGCACCTGTGGCCAGAATTTTTCTTGCCGTTTTCAACTTAGATCTTTGGAAATCCTTGTTTTATAAAACGCAGGGAGGGAGAGAGATCTCGCTGACACAGTGAGCTATGTTCTGCACAAAGCAGAGCCATGTGCTGTCAGCTGGGGATGAAGAATGAGGGCCTTGGGGGAGCGTGAAAAAGTTATACACGGTCTTATAAAATATACGGTTCGCTTCGTGTTTGGGGAATAATAAAAAAAAAAAAAGGTAGATTTTCTAGAAGCCCTTCAATCAGCTTCCAGCTGGTATGACACAGTGGCATTCCCTGGTAGAGCCACGCTGGCCCATTTGCTGGTCTTTGTCTTGGGGCAAATGGCTACTGGTTACCCACACCAGCTGGCACCCAGGGAACACCTGCTCCACCCCACCTTTCCTGATCTGATAATGCAAACACTGCACTCCTGGACCAGAAGAGTGATGCTGTTCCAACAGAATTTGTCACAAGGAAATAGCTCAGGAGACACCTTTTTTTCCCTTGGCAGCACGTGTGTCCTTGGCTTGACTACCTCCTTCTGGCAAGAACGGCAATCACTGACCTGCTCATGGCTTGTTACAATCTCACTGTGGTTAACTCTTCCTGTTTCATAGCCCCTTTGTTCTTTTTGCTCTCCAATTTACCTTGTTCTCTGCATAAACAGGCTCCCTGCTGTTGCCTCCCTGTCTCCCCCCACATCCTCCTACAGTGCCTTGCTCTGCCCTTTTCCCCACAGATGTTTCTGCCACAGTGGATGCCTCATGGAGTGGCTTTGGTTCCCTGTGCCTCCCCATCTAAAGAAGACAGCACTGTGAGACATTTTCTTACATAATACAGGAGCCTAAGCAAGAACAAGAGGTGGACTTGCAGTAAGGGTAAGGAGGATGATGAGGTGAGACCAGCAAAACTGCATCACTCCTGTCCCACAGACTCACCCATTCCTGCAAGCTGCTTTTTCCAGCCCCAGGCTTTCTGTCTCACTCTTGGTCTTTCTGTGCACTCTGTGTTTCCAAGATAATCTTAACCTCTTGCCCTTTGTCTCTCCTATCTTCCCATTTTAGTGCTCCAAACCGTGTCCCCAGCTGACATCTCCTACCCTGCTGCAGTCCCTGCCTCAGCAGCTATTCCCTGTAGCTCCACAGTGCACAGGCTCAGGCTCCTGCTCAGGCTGCACTGATGTGAGTGGTAGAACATACTGCACCTGCACAGATGAGCAAAACCATGAGCCAGATGCTCGACAGGAATTGCCCCAAGCAAATGTTCTGCTCCAGCGTCTGAGATCTACAGGGCTGAGCATGACACTGGCAGGCAAAGAGGAATGGTAAAAGCACCATTTCAGTCCTGCCTGTGGAGTACAACAGTGCTGTGGCTGAGGAATGTGTTCCAGATGTGTTCTTTCACCCAGGCCTTCTTTAATCTTGTCAGGTGTGTTTAAATATTTATCACAGTTAGAGCTACCATGCCCACAGCAGAAATTATGTTCTCTCCTCACCCATTTGGAAATAACATGGGGCTCAAATGTTGTGCTCAGCTTTCCAGCAGAGCTTTGCTGAGAGATGAATAAGTTTCACAAAACACTGCAGGACAGGCTTTCACATATTGCCTGTGTTGCCTAAAAAAACCCCCACTGCTCTGTGCAAGACTTTTCCAAAGGCATCAGGAGTGCTGAGTCAGACCAGGATTAGGCATGGGGAAAGTCCCCTGGACCTCAGCCATTCACCTCACCCTCAAATTCTTTGAAATTTAGGGACATTTTTAAAGCTTCCCTCCAGAACACTGTGATCAAACAACCTTTATTCTGCTGTAGGCACAACTACAACAACATCACCTTTCTTTCTTCCATCATAGCCACATAATTTCCAAATACAAATGTTCACAAATTCAGCGGCAGTAAATTAAGTGCAAAAGGGTTGTTTTACCTGAGAGCTGCTCAGTGCCAACAGGTATCACTTTGTATGGAGACCTGGAAGAGTCAGAGAGAGTTGATGTTAGCAACACTCAAAATGCAGTTTGTATTTCAGGCATTTTTCTGGACACATGACCCTCTGATTTACTAGAGACAGAGGGAACCTTATTGTGCTGTATGGCCATACAACGAACATGGCAAAGATGCCTCCTCTTTGGCAAGCCTTGACAGCTTGTGGACTGAGATGGTGAGGAAATTTGGTAGGTCAGAAGGGAGCCCCAGTGGTGGGGATCATCTTTTTGCTCTGTCTTCACACATTGTCCTGCGATGCAGCTCCCTCCCAGCTGCTGGGGCTCCACCACAGGGTATCAGTGAGAGTAATGGCAGTGATAAACAATGATGAAATAAGTAATGAAGGAGTAACTGCCAGCAGTCAGTGTGAAACTGAAAGTGCCAGGCTGGACAAGCAACAGGAAAACAAAGAGAAAAAAGAGAAAGGGACTTGGAGACGGGAAGGGCCAAAACCAGCATGGGAGAGACCTAAGCTCATCAAAGACTTGGACTTGGCTTTTCAAGTAACCTCCTGGTTGTGTCCTAGCAGAGCAATGAGGAGTGGGGGGAACAAAGGAGCTCAGAGCCTTGACAGCAAACAGGGAGGGATGGTAACAGATGTTCAACATTAATTACTTGAAAGCGGTATTTTGTCCTCAAATACTCCTGCTTTAAAAACAAGTAAAACCCTTCAAAACCAGCAGGCATTGGGGTTATAGGCCAGCACGCATTTCTTTCTGTCATCCCCCTCCCTCCATGGAGTTGCTCACTTCCCACTGCACAAAAAAGGCAGGCGACCACCCCCCTTCCCTTGGGCTTGACCCTGGTTTTGCAGAGCAGGTGGCAGCAGGATTTACCTCTCTGTGTTTGCAGGCATGGTCGGATCGATGGACACCATGCAGTTGTCCGCCGTCAAAAGGGAGATGGTCGTGTTCCTGAAAAGCGTGTTCCAAAGAGGATTATTTGACCTAGAAATGCCTGATGAAATCCTCTCCCTGGCCTGGAATTATCTGGGACCTGTGTTACCTCAGTGCAGAAAGGGTCAAAGCACAGGACAGGGCAGGCTTGATGCTTCAACTGCTTCAATTAACAGAAGGGTTTCTGGTAAAATGTGAAGCGTGATCATCTTTGATCTCAGAGCAGACTTCTCTCCCTGTTAACTCATTTATTCTGTTGACTCACTGACTAATCATTTCTGTGAAAAAGCTGAGTTTTCTGATACATTGACTCAGCAGCTCTGTATTGACTCACATTGTACAAATGACTATGGGTGCTATGAATGTCTTCAAATTATTTAGTTACTCTTTTACCAAAACAAACAAAACAAATGTGTTGTTGAATATGGGCTCTTGTTTGTTGGTTTTTTTTCAATACTGTGCTAAGTGTGATCTCATAGGCTCAGATGTAAACCTTGCAGGTTTACTTTGGCTCCAGGAGCCTGACTGAAAATGCACAGTCCTTTGGAAACCTTCTAGTGAAAATAAAATGCCAAATATGCAGTGAACACCCTGATCATGAATAACTAAAACTGCTAAACAAAGATTCCTGGGTGATGGAGTGGAAATATTTGACATGATAGGCAAATGAGAGTTATTAACCTCTTTAATGTCAAATGGGAGGAAACAGTCAGAATAATCAGCATTAATTCTGTCCAGCAACTTATGCAAATTCTGAGTCAATACAGACAATTTTGTCTTTAAATCCTCAGAGATGGAGTCATGCAATAAACCCATGATTCTAGAGGTGACTAGGGGGCTTCCCTACTCCTGCTCCACTGCCCTGGACAGGTGGTGCAGAAAGGAATGGATATTAGAGTGTGCCACCCTCCACCACTGACACACAACCACACATGATCCTGGATCCCTCTCAACACAGAGGTCTCAGCTGGATGCTGCTCTCTAGGCTGAAGGTAAGAGAAACGAACCCTACAGGAAATTACAGCAGGAGGGAGGGATACTTTGCTGGATACTACTGGACTTTGCAGGACAACATAAATTAGGAAATACTTGCCCTAGGCAATGGATATGGGGATATTTACGTTCAATAAAATAGTTCTGCTGGGGTACTTTGCCTTTGACTACCCCATGCCTGTGATTAGATAGTACTACACCTAAATAGAAAGTTTGTCACCTAGTGGCAATGATTCTCATTGGCCCCAAATTTTGCCCCCAAAAATGGGTTCTAAACATATGGCTGTATTTCACTCAATATGGGCAAAAACGTAATGCTGAGCTATAACTGGCAGAGGTGTACACAGCCTGTGTGTACTCAGGGCTGGGCTTCTGCACTTGGTTTTATTATTTTAGATTTAGATCTCCTCTGTTCTACTCTGTTCCGTTCTGTTCCTCAGGCAGAGCCAGCACTGAAGTGGCTCCATGCCCTGCCAGAGCTTCCACACTCTTCCAGCTCTGGATTGTCCCAGTTTCTTCTTGCAGTAGATTGGAAGGAGAGAGCAGCCTGAATAGCAGCTAAATAAATCTTTTGGGGCCTATCTTTTAAATTGTTCCCAGAAGTAAAGAAACAGAAGTGAAATGAATGTCACAAATGAAAAGTCAGACCTACCTTGGTAACCCTGTTGCAATGCAGAAGAGGTCCATGATATCTTTGGAGTTGCAGTATTTACTAAAGATCACCTTCCAAATGGGACAGCAGCAGGGGGAAAAAGGAAGATGAAGAGAAAGGATGATTAGTTCCCAGTGAGATATGAGCTCTATCCAGGCGTGAACTTGGCTAATTTTAAGGCACATTCTGTAATTTCAATTATCTGATTTGGCCTGTGAGCTGGAATATTTCTCTACTCCTGTTTAATACCTGTGTCTATTTTGATAAAGCAAGCAAAGCCCTGGAGACCTAATTGCTGTTCAGAAGTAGAGCAATAATGAACTATTGAATGAATAATGAGTAGTGAACTGAGAGCAAAAGGTTTCTGATAGTGCAGTACTGCTGCAGGGTGATAATAACTGTAAATTTTAGGATGTAAGAGCCCAGATTTAGGAACAAAACAGCCCAGATTGGATGTTAGAAAAGGGCACTGCTTTGGACTATACCAGCATATGCTAGCTGTAAACTGAGCAGAGGGTTTTTCCCCCCAGCCTGTGCCAAATTTCCTGCTGACTGTTGGGTTTTGTTGTTCCTGCTGCTGGGTCAGAGTTCAGATCTGGAATTTGCCACTCTTACCTTCCCACCTCCCCAAACACCTTTTCATAGCCCCACCCTTCCACACACACCAGGCAGCCCCTATGCAGAGAAGACTGTTTGAGCAGTGCATCTAAGGAGCACAACATCCCCCTGATCCCACTGAGACACGGCCTTTAGTGACCCATTCCAATGCTACCATTTTTTCCCAAGATTCCTGTGTCCATCAGGACATCTGGGTGATGGTCCTTCCTGTTTGAGAAACTCTTCTGCACCTGGGGTGTAGAAAGCACCTTAATAATATCACTGTAGTACTTTTCATCGGCCTCACTACACCCATGTGCAATGTTTCAGCTCTGTAATCTGAAGTTTATTTACAATAAATGACTTGCCCAGTACCTTACCATGGCTAAGTGGCAGGCCCGAAATGGAACCCAGGAGTCCTAATTTGATTTCTCTTTAGATTCAGAGACAGCATGCTGCCTCTGAAAGAAAACTCTCAAGAACTCAACAGCAGCACTCTGCATGAAGAGTCTCCTGTTCCAATAAATACATGGTTATAGGATGTCTGAGCTCCACTGACTGAGGTCCCTGAGGTTGCTTTCACTCCAAACTCATGTGCCCCCTGTGGGTTCACACTGCACTATCGAATCTTTCAGTGCTCTAAACCAAAAGTCTTGTTCTTAGTGGAAATATTGGGGGAGAAGTAGCCATCAGAAAGTACCAGCAGTGGAAAAAGCAAGTGTGGGTGGAATAAAAAGAAACTGCAGACATAAGAAAACAGGATTGAGTTCGAATGCTTCTACCAGTGTTGGGTCTCTTCTCTCAGAGAAAACTCACTGTGTGTGTGACTATGGTGGAGGCTTTGAACTTGCTGTGGAAATGAAGTGCCTCATTGCAGCTGGGTCCAGCCCACCTTTCTAGAGCCAGGAACAGCAGAGAGCAGTGGGGGTGGTTTGTCTGGGGGCTGCTGGAGCTAATGGGATGGCTGCAGGGGCTTGCAGTGGGGCAGCAGTGGTGCGGGGAGGGGCAGCTTCCCTCTCACATCCCACAAGAAGAAAGAGTGACACGGTTCAGGGGTCAGGAACTGTTCAGGGTTCAGGATGCAGTGGCTCAAAGGGACCTGTGGCAAAACTCAGGAGGAGCAAAAAAGTGGTATTTTGCAGATGAGATCTGAGGCACGGGGAGATCAAGGTCAAAAATCTCCTCTCCTTTCAAGTGCCTTGGTGGAAATGTGATGTTCCACCCCTCAGAACCACCCGTAGTATCCCATATTCTCACGGTTTCTATTGCCAACCAACACAGACACGAGGGATGTGCATGCCCACAGATCAGCCTTGAGGCTGGTGACCCAGAAAAGGAGGGATGTGTCACCTGGTCTGACTGCTGGGAGGAGGCAGGGTCTAGAGCAAGGGGGGTTGCCTGCAGTGGGGGGCTGTGGCTGCTCTCGCTGCATTAGGCAGGCCCTGTAAATTCAGCGAGGCGAGGATGATCCTGGAAAAATAACATGTCACCATCTAATTAAAGACTCTCCCAAAAGGTGTAGGTGCCAGGAGGTAATTAAGCCTGCAACCTCACTCCAGCAGCCTTGGCCTTCGAGTGCTTTAATTCCTGAATTGTAGGAATGTACCTTCTCTGAGGTACCTTTCAGACACCAGGGGAGATCCCTCACCTGGAGGAGTCACATGGTGAGGACCAGACCTCTGCCACTGGCAATGGGAAAGTCATGGAAGAGTCCACAGGATGCTCTGCCAGTGAGGGGCTGCTAATGCCTGCTCAGAGCTTGGGGCATCACAAGCCTGAAGTACCAGGAGAGCTGGGACAACATGGCAGGATTTGACCAGGCTGGTTAGTCCTGGAAATGCACTGACACTTCAGCAAAGCTTCAGCCCTCAGTTTTCACTGGTGTGAGGAGCCCTCCTACTCTTGAGTGAACCACCAGGGGTTTTGTGGTAGAGAAGAGGATGACAGAGGTCACTTCCAGGGGCTTCTGTGACCCATCCATACACTCACACCCACCTTCCCTGTTTTCTGACCCGGATGAGGTTACTCCAGGCAGAATCTCTATGAAACATGAAGGCACTTGATTGCTGAGGTAGGTAGTATCTACTGCTGGGGAAATGGGTGTGTTTTAAAAGTCTGTGTTACCCAGTGATTGACCCTCGGTTATTAAACTACAGCAGCAATCAAAGCAATAAAACATTGCCAATCGAGCTCAGATGGGGCTGAAATCCAGCTCTAGCAGAACACAGCATCCTGCCAGCCTGATAGCTGCTAAAACTGGCTGACAGAATATTGGAGAGAACAACAACTGGTACATGCAGTAACTGAGCAGATGATGGTAATTGCAGCTGAACAGAAGGTAAAGGCTTGTGATGTGGCAGGAGTGCTATTTCAGGTATTGAGGTTCCTTATCCTGGAAATCAATTATTATTGACCAGGACAGACAAGAGAAGATGAAACATTAAAGGTAAGAAAGCTGGCCTGACCTGATGCATAGAAAGTAATAGGAGCTTTCAGCGCACTGAGGATGAATTTTGATTTTTCCTTTTACTCCATGTAGTAGTGAAAGAGTGGGAAGCAAAACAAAGACTGTGATACCAGATCATGAGTTATCTCCATACATGATTTTTAGCTTTCCATACTTGGCACTTTTACTGAAGTTTGCTACAAATGGATTCGTGAATCACCCACTGCACTTTGATACCCATCTCGGGATGGTTGTCCTCAGCTGGCTGTTTTTTTAATCAAAAAGCTCATGCTATTTAAAATTTTCTTCTATTGCAGCCTGTTGAGCTTTTCTGGTCATCTCCCTTCTGTTCTAAAACACAGCAGCCAGTCTCAGATGTTTCCCAGCAATGTGCAATTGTCCCTGTTATTGTCCGCAGGTTCGTGTTCCCAACAAAGTCAATGCCAGTTGTGCTGATGGAATACAATTGGGGTGTATTTTAGAGAGATGGGAGGGCAGTACCATGTACTATTGATGGCTCCAGCACAGTATAGGAATCCTATTTGCCTGGAGCCCATTATCATTGCAGGGACATCAGCAGCACAAAGGCAACACAGGGACACTTGGCCACATTTCAGCCGTCTGGGACACGTGGTTTGTCCCGTGACCTGCAGATGGCTGACCTGCAGCTTTGAGGACAGACAGCCCTGTCCTGACACAAGCTGATGAGGAGAGCATCTCACCCTGTCCTGTGAAGATGTCCTTCCTCTGGCAGGTGTCCTAAAGCCATTCCTGTTCAGCCTGGGTCTCTGTGATGACAAGTTTCTCTGTGTGGGTCTGATCTAGACCCACAGTCAGCACTGAGGAACTTCATCTGCCTTCAGATCTGTGTCAGCTGTCTCTGACCCATAGTCATGGTCTTGCTGAGGACCCTGCTCCTATGCTGGGTGAGAAGCCACGCTGAAAGGTGTCTCACAGCACCTCATTCCCTGCAGTAGTGCCTGGTGCTGGAAGGTATCCCTGCTTAGGACAGGACTGAGACCTTGCTATGGAGCATATCAGAGGCCAAAGGCAGGAGATCACAGTAGTTTCTACAGCTGTGGCAGTGAGCTAAGATCATGCATGTATAGGGTTTCCTATAAAGAAATTCCAGGTTTCCTCATAACACACATCAAAAAAGCGCAGGTCAGCACAGTCCAAAAAAGCCAGGGATGAATCTCCTGACTCACCTCCTAGGAAAAAAGTGGACACAGACCACATTGCCTGGTGATACGAGAGTCTGCTGCAAGACCAGTCAACACAAGACACTCAGTTGCCACTGTCATTTCTGAAAGCAAAGGCAGAGTCAAAATCACTTCTAAGCAGAGTCACAGCAGTGATACACCGGCTGGGAAAGGGAAACAGAGGCCTCTGCTTCAGCCTGCACATTGATGACTAAATGCCACGAAGAAAATCAGCCACATATAAACCCTGTTAATTGCATTTCCCTTGGATTTGTGCCAGGAGGAAAAGAAAATATTCCTCAAAAGTGATGCAGCATCTGCAAACAGTTTGTTTCCCCTGTTTGAGAGTTGCCACGATACCATAGTTCAGTCCTTGTTACTGTTAGCAGAACTCCTGAGGTGGTGGATGCCCAATCCCTGAAAACATTCAAGGCCAGGTCAGGTGGGACTCTGGGGAACCTGATGCAGCTGAAGAAGTCCCTGCTCATTGGAGAGGGTTGAACTAGATGGCTTTTAAAGGTCCCTTCCAGCCCAAACCGTGCTATGATTCTACCATGTGTAGAAAAAAAATGATAGGAAAACTAGTCCTCGCTGAATGTTTAACTTGTTTTTTTTCAGTAAGTCTCCATCAAGACCAAGGATCAGCCCTTTGATTTAAGTGGGGAATGTTGCCTGTCTGCCTCGGAACGTAACATTACACAAATGGGGGAAAAGCAGAATGAATAATAACTGAGGCTTTTTGGAGTGGAAATAATATTTTGATGAAGCATGCAGTGACTGCAAAGTAGGACAGCGTGGCTCGATGGGGAGGCCTGGTCCCTGGCCTGGAGCTCACTTCTGTGGGACTGCTTTCCTTCCTGGAGACAGTTCTGCATATTTTGAAACATTTTTCTTCTGAAATAAGGAACCATTGTCTCTTAATCCATAGTATCCACCTCTGCTCTAGGAGGATTTGAAAACCCCTCTCGGTCAGAGTAGGGATTAAGAGCCTTAGTACTCTGGCTGGCTTTCCCACTCATAGAGGCAGTTCAGATTAAGGACTGTGATGGAGATATTACTAAGGGACCATTGTACACATACCCTGCAGTTTACAACTAATCACGTTGTATTTTGCTTTCAGATGGGATGGGTAAAAACACATCTTACAAATCCAATTTCTGTTCTATATTTGATCCTCAGAACAGCTAATCCTCTCTGTAAACAGCAAACCCTGTCCACAATGTTATCATGTTCTGATCTCTTGTCAGTAATTTTGTTTTGTTCCAAAAATTTAACTCCTGTTTGATTTTTTTTACCCTAGTAAAATTCCTAAATAAATAATGCAGAAATATTTTTGAAGCCAGAGTGCCCTCAGTTTCCAGTTCTACTTATTTTTTCTGGTCTCAGCCTGCTGTGTTCAAGACTTGAGCACTTGGTGATGTCTTTCATTCAGCTCAGTGAGCAATGTTCAGAGTCAGGGCTGAAACTGCAGAGTTGAAACAAACTAAATTATAATCTTTCACTAATGAGATTGGGGGATAGCGTGTCAGAAAAGATTCTGGTAAAACTCAGTTATGTATCTTGCATGGACTGTGAAAATTGCTGCTGGTTCCATAAGAGCAGCTTTCATGCAGGATTTATGAACTGCGAAGGCAAAAAGCTGATGTGAAATTTTTCACTGTGATTTTTCCCTGTCTCTCCAGTGGCCTTTGTTGCCCACATCAAAACCAAGCAGGATCCAGAAGTTTTAGATACTACTCTGTAAGAATCACTGGAAGGAATTCATACTTCTAGACACGTAAGCAAATAGGTTTTCCTCAAAAAATATCGATAAATGACTTATCAGTTATAGTCCCCAATATCCAACAGAACCCTTACCTAAAATCCCATATCTACAAGTCTTCCAGGTTTCTTATTCTTTGAATTCAGGTACAAACATAACATGAGCCCAACTATACCCAAATTATCAGTCTCTCTTCTATTTCTTGCACTAATTAACAGCTGACACTCAGAAAACCACTCATTTATCCGAGCTTCGAATGTTGGGCGGTATTAAAAATAGTCTGCCAGAATCACCATCTGTTTGATGCAGTGGTAGCTTCTGCAAGAGAAGAACAGAGAAATGGGTGCATGTGTGCATGTACATGTGTGGGGGAGAAAACATGAGAGCCCTCAGCTGGGAGTGTGAGCAAAAACGAGAAGTCCCACGGGCGCCTCTGACGCCGCTTCTGCCAGAGGATGAGAAATGTGGTAGATGTTCTGCTTTCAACAGATGGAGCTCTGTGATCCTGCTGATTCACACTTACCTTTGGGCAGGGACATGGCTCGACAATGTTCATTTCAGCACGACACCCAAGTGGAATGTTCGGGGGGGATTCGTGTGACGTACCTTTACCCGTCTACAAGTGCAGCATCTCGTGTGTGTGTCTCTCTGCTAGACTCCCTCTCTTGCCAGCAGAGAAAGAGGATGACTTCCAAACGATAAATTAGCCCACACGTCTCCAAATCCCACTTTTAAGACAGGATGTATCATCCCCTGGTGACACCACCCACCTCCCCTGTGACTGCAGGGCACCCTGTGTGACTTGTTTGGAGCAGTCAGCACTAACTTTGAGACGGCTGTGGCTCATGGATAACTGGGGTGAATCCCACTAGTTTCCTAATTATATACATCACCCTAAAATAAGAAACAGGAGCTGCCAGACAGAGCTGATGTACCAGGATCCCGAGGCATGTGGCATGTGGTAAGTCACAATTCCCTTCCCTGTAACATCCCTGAAAAGAGAGAGATGGGAAAAGAGGCTTTTCTCTTTCTAGGAAAGGAAAGTTGTCTACGATACACTCATATATGTGTGACCCCAGGACAATTTTGGATGCCCATTGAAAGGGACAGCATGGCAGAGGTTGGCTGTTTCACTATAGGCAATGAAGGATCTCATTACTTTTTAGGGTTATTGGGGCTCATGGCTCATGAAGGTTACATTTAACAGAGATTTGTGCAACCTACTGACTATACTAAGGGACATATTGCTAATATTCAGTACTAATAACTATTGGCAGAATACAACCAGGAACCAGCAATACTGGTTGTGAGGGGCCGAGCTGAAAGTTTCTTTCTACAGCAGAAACAAAAATATTTAATAAAAGTATTTCAGACTTTGACAAATAACACAAATGTCTATACTCTGGTTTTTTTCTCAACATAAAAAGGGCATACATTTGCTGCTAATGGAATACTAAGTGCAATTAACCCTGAAGCACATGAATGCATTAGCCTTGAAATGTTTTGTAAACTGGATAATAAAGACGCTTCAGCACCAAATGTTCTCACTAAATGTGAGTGAGGCTAGGTTGTTTGTTTCAAAACTGCTCTCATAATTAAAGTCTGACATTCCAACCTGCTTGATAATGTAGGACTGTTAGAAGGGAAATGTTAGTTTACGGAGTAAGGAAAAGCAGGTATGGAGAAAGACCAGTGAAAGGCCAACTTTCAGCTATAGAATTAAGTTCATGAGAAAGGTGAGAGAAACAGAATGGTTTTGTCTTATTTGTACTGAGCCAGAAGATCTGTGTATGAGGAGCATAAGTTGCTATGCTTGGTTTGTCCAAACTCGTGGGTAGAGTCACCTACAAGTAAAGTCTTTAACTTACTCTTTGTCTTGACCAGTGTGAACATAAACTGTAATAATTATGTCAGACTGAGTGTGACTTCAGAGAGATAAACAGCAGCAAGCAAGCCTTTCTGGGTGATGGGTATGGAAGAATTATGGAGCTACCCTGGAATTATGGAGATGCACTTGGATTATGTTTTGTTCCCCCAAATGCTTTGAGAAGCCCTCGCTGGGAAGGAAAGAGAAGGGGGAGTAGGGGAGAGACAGGCCCCAAGTCTGACATTATCTTTCACTTTTTAAAAAAATTTAAAGCCATTTTTACTCCTTAAAATGTTTGTGTGCTGTAATGTGTCAGAGTTTCAGGAACCTGCTGTTCATTTCCTACTCTTTTACAACAAGAACATCCAGCAGGCCCCTTGAATTCACCAGGGCCTGCTAAAATCAGAAAGCCAAGGTTAGCCAAGACCAGTGGCCAGACTCAATCTGTGCTACCTGGTACCCTCCTGCACCCACAGAGACCTGCTAGCAGCCAGAAAGTGGCCTTGATCACACAGAAACATATTTATGTCTCACTGTGCTAAAGTAGGATTTGGGACCAACTTGCCACTGCATGGGACAAACTTGTGAAAACCAGCTGGACAGAGCAGAACCCAGAGGCGTGTTCGTGTCCTGACTGCCCATGAACATCCCCCTGTGCACCCCTTGGATGGCTGGCAGATGAAAGGGTGTTCCCCCAAATCATCAATCCAAAAAGACCAGGGGTGGTGTCCATGTGCTGAGAGAGTCATCAGGATGCAAAAATATTTCATCGCCTTGAAGAGACCGTCACATTATTATTTTTCTTCTGCGTTTTGTTTTCAATCTGAATCCAGTTTGGCGTGTTAAAAATAGCATGGTGAGCTTTGGAAAAATCTGTTGGGTTTGCTGTAGCCTGGGCTTTTATACCACAGATGCTGCTGCTCTAACTCAGAAGAAAAGCTCACATGACAGGAACGATTCCTGTGCGCTGACGTTTCGATGCGACGGCCACGGCACCAAAATGCTGCCTGAGCCTTGTTCTGTTCCTTGTGTTCCAAGAGGAACAGTGGACGTGGATGGCTCAGTTCTGTAGACACCCAGAAAGCCTGAACTCAATAAATTCCTTTGAGAAAGAAAAAGAAGGTAATTTCTCTGTTAAACATCCGGAATGACTCAGTAAACCAGAAAAATGACTCCAGAATTCTTCACTTGCTTTCTGAAGAAGCGGAAAATACCACACTGAGTGATTTCATGGAATCCTTGACAAAGGCAGCGGTCCTTTTCTTTTTTTCCGGTTAGTTCAGGCTCTGTACCCCTCTGATTTTCCATGCTTGATACAAATATGATGTTGATTAAGTCACTGGAAACAGAAATCCTCTTGAATTAAGCATTTTTCTCAGAGGAACTCCTTGCAACCCTGTGACATTTGAAAAGGAGAGCCAGGAAGCCATCCAGCTGAGAATAAGGCCACTGGCTGGTTCAGCTCTGCTACCATTTAAATCTCAAAGGTCAAGAGAAAATGCTCCCAGTAGTTTCTTCATGGAAAAAAAGATTGGGCATGAGCTGGGGAACATTTCCTTGATGGTGGATTTTTAATTCAAAACAGAATCAATAGAAATTTTTCTTAAAAAACACAGCCAAAGGGTTAATAATAACGTTATGAAGGAAAATAAAACTCCAGATCCAGCTTGAGTTTGGCAGAGCAAACCTCACCTCTTGGCTGAGGTTGGGGGTTTGGATGCTTGACCCCATCTAGTGGCACTGCAGGAACCACGAGAAATCCCAGCCCATGGTGGTGTGTTGAGATCACCTCGTCCTATATGAAATACAGCCATGGCTTCCCCTTGTCCTACTGTCTTCTCCTTCACCTGGCAGCAGGCCAGGCTGTGGCAGGGCTGGGACATGGATGTGTTTCCCTATGTGCTCAACCCCGGGGGCACGTCTGTGTTCAGGCAGGTGGGTAATGAACTGCTGCCTGTCTCTGGGAGAGAGGATCCTTTAAAAATAAATAACCTGAGCGGCACTTGTTTCCCCCAGGTGTGCATCCCCTTATGTAGGTGCTGGATGGGAAATGAATTACGCTGTAATTTCATTTTTCAATCAGCTCCGAGAACGAGTGACCTCTTTGAAGCCTGACTGTGCAGAGCCCTGGTTTGGTGTGCGGCTGTAACACCACAAAGACATTGATCTTCCCTCTCCCACATCCCTGGCATGGCCATCCCCTCCACTTCCTACTACATTTGGCTCCACTTCTCCCATAGGAGACCCTCATGTCCTGCTCTTTGACCAGGACAGAGCTCGAAGCCACCCTTTTGGGGATCTCGAGCTCAGGTGCCTGTGGGGGTACCATGGGTGGTGTCAGCTGGGCTGGGGTGGGTCACCTCAGGTGCCTCCCAGTGCAGAGCCCTTGGTGCCCCAGAACAGAGAGATGTTCAGTCAGCTCTGCCCCCTGGAGAGCCCACCCCTGTGGTCAGCTTTGGTGAAGGCCATTTTTGGTCATGTCTCTGAAAGGTCAGTTTACCAAACTGTGACAAACAACCGGGAGCCCTTGCGGGCACAGGAAGGATGGGGACAAGGGGAGAGGGTGGGAGCTGAGGGAATTGTGGAGGTAAGGGCTAGAATTCCCCAGCATGATGCAGGAGTGATGCACAGCAGCAGTGAGCTGGAATTCCTTCTCCTCCCAGCCTCCCACCGTCCTCCCGCAGGAGGCTACTGGACTCCCGGGTGTTCATGGCACTGGCCTTGCAGATATGGACCTCAGCTCTTCCTCTGGGACATGCTGGCCTTGGTGTGGTCCTGCCTTCAACCCCTGCTGATGGTGCCTCTTGGCACTCCTAACTCCTGGGAAGGATTTCAAAGCCAGTAAACTCTTCTTTTGTAATCCCTGCGTCCCTCTGCCCTCCCTGCTGTGCCCCTGTGGACCCGCCAACACACAAACCCACTTAGCTTAATTCCACACTCCCGCTGCAGAGCGCTTTCAAAGGGCTCCTCTGCAATGCTCAGGTCCCCGGGGGAGGCAGCATGTGGCTCTCTGAGCCGGGTTTGTCCCTTCATTTACCCCCCGTGCCGAGGTGAAACAGCTCCTCCCGAAGTCAGCAGCACAGGTAGAAATTAAGGATGAGGCCATGGAAACACAACACTGCCTGTGAGTAATTGCCACCACAACGAGTGCTGTGGTAGGATGCCCACCTCTATTGCACGACTGTGAGCCCAGCAGGCCAGTTGCAAGTTGGAGCTGAGCCTTTTTAAACTCAACAAGTGCTGTTATAACGAAGCTCATACCTCCGTTACTGGTTGACAAGTAGCTTAGCATTGATTTAATGAGTTCCCTTTAGAAGCCTCCAATGCTGCATTCCTTGGAAGATTAAGGGCTGTTGCCTTTTTTTTTTTCCCTTCTGATTCTTTCTAATGATGTTGTTACTGAGGAGGCAGGAGAATCTGAGATATGCCCTGCTTACCGCTGGGTGAACCCCATTTACACAGCACTTTTACTTCAGGAATCCTTCCAAACACTGCACAGATGGAATTTTACATCTGACAAAAGAAACAGATAACATTTATCGAGCTTAAACCCCCTTAATACCACCTGAGTTTGCATTTGCTTGCTCATGTGACTGTGCCTCTTCTGTGTTTTTAGTGTCAAAAGTACTCTCCAGAGGCTGCTTTGAGAAATGTTGCATTGTTTTCTTTTTAAACCAGTATAGATGACGATGTGCTTTACTGAAATCTATGGAAACGCTCACCACTCTTTCAAAATGTGGAAACATTTTTGTACTGAACTGTACAGGTACCGGGGAGCTCCATACAACCCTTGCTTCGGGGGGCTGTCAGGAAACCAATTCATTAAACCCCGGCAAAAGAGAATCAGTGCCCTCAGCTCAGCAGAGCCGGCACCGACGAGCCCGCGGTGGCACAAGAGGACAGAGGAAGAGGGGCACGTCTAAAACAGACGAAGAGGAGCAGCGTTCTCTGGGAAATCTGGCACAGATTTGGATTCTCCAAGGTCTTGTTCCTGAGGACACGACTTTGGCGGTCGCGTTGGGTCTCCAGGGCAGTGACTGTAGGCAACGGAGACGTGTGTGGTGGGATGGGACTGTGAGTATCAGCTATTTAGTCACTTCTGTGATCACTCGCACAGCAAAGGGGAGGGAAGAGAAAGAGCATCTTCGCTGTTTCTTTTTAAAGGAGAAACTAAGGGCGAGGATGGATGAAATGAAAATTTAGAGCAGGAAGAGATTTGCATTTTGCAAGTCAAGGTTTACTTGCTCTGGGAGCCTCGCAGCAGCTCTCTGCTACAGAAAAGGCACTTGGTTTGTGGCCAAAGAATTGCTGACAAAAAAAAAAAAAAAAAAAAAAGGAAAAAAAGACTCGCACAAACGCGGCGGATTGTTTCTCTTTAAAAGCAGTGGGCCGGCAGCCCGGCAGCGTGCGAGCTCTCCCTTTTTAGCCAGAACACATTTTCTCCCGCAGTACCCCCTGCGCTGTGAAGCGTGGTTAACCAAACAAGGCAGGCGAATGGCAGGGGAAAGTTTTAATTAACGCTTTATCGGCATTTCACGAACAACTCGGCAGAGGCGGCGGGGACCCCGCAGCCCCCGGCGATGCGGCGGCACCACCGCCGGGCACCGCCTGCCCTTCGGCGCGGCCCTGGGAAAATGCCCATCGCCAAAACCCTCCGGGAAGGCAGTCTCCAAAGGAATCGGTGCTTTCCCGGCTCCCGCTGCCTGCGGGGAAAGCCTCGCCGCAGGCAAAACTTTGTAAACACGTCGCGACGCGGCTCCGGGAGAGGAAGCAGGGATGCGAAACCCCGGGATCCCCAACGCCGGCAGGGAGAGCTGGCAGCGAGTTAGTGCTGGCAGCGCCCAGCCCTCCCCTGCTGCCAGCCTCCCCTTCCCCTTTAAATAAACATCCGTGTACAAAGCAGAAGGCACTCAAGATCCCCCCCCCCCTTTCCCCTTAGAAAGGGATTTGGAGCCCGCACCGGCGCTCAATGCGAACGCGCGTCTGAGTCGCGGCACAGAAATGAGTCGTGCAGCGAACACAGCCCCGCAGCCGCCGTCCGGAGACGCTACTTCGTGAAAAACAGCAAAAGTACCTTTTGAATTCTTCCATCAATATCCAAATAAATACACTTGGGCCGGTAAGTCGAGGAGGCAGATCCCATCTTGCTACTGTTGGGCTTTCACCAGACTTGTTTCCAGTGTCAAACGGAGCAGAAAATCAGGTTTATCCCACCAAGCCGAGCCACCGCTGTCTGGCAGTTTGGTGTCCCCGCTCTTCTGTATCCCACTGTACTCTCATTCTGGGAAGGTCCCTCCTCTAACATGCATGCATTTTGCTGTGCCTCTGTCTCTCTCTGCCACCTCCTTTTAGTTTTGCTTCCCTCCAAATCCAGCTGCTTCGGACAGGGAAAGACACAGGCTCCAGATGCTCTCTGCGAGTCCCCGCTCCATTCCCATAGCAACAACCCCTCCTGGTTCTAGGGCTGAGAGCTGCTGGGCATCGGCATTGTGGCTCTGCCCCTGGGACTGACCAGCTCCTGTTGTGCACAAGACCATGTGGCACTTAACCCTCGGGGGGAGCGGGGGGGGGGGGTGTGAGGAGGGGGAAAATCCTTCTGCATCAGGGTGGTGAGAGACGTAATTTGATTTTGTAATGAAATAGGACCATAATTATTAATTAGTGCCTGTCCTGGTGAGCTGCTCGCACCCTGCAAGCAGCGTGATAGGGTCCCACCTGGAAGTGCCCTGTGCTGGAAGTGCTTTCAGACACACACAGCAGCTGGGGCTCGGACCATCTCAGCCCAAACCCAGCAGCTCCATTCCCACATCCCTCCTGACATCATTACAAGGACAAAAAGAAAAAGCAGCAGTTTTTTTTTTTCTTTTTCTTTTTTTCCCCTGTAAGCTCCAGAAGCATGAAGAAAGTGCAAAGCCCATGCTCTCGCCCACCGCCATCCGAGCCACCCCCGGAGAGAAGGAATTTGTTATTTTAAGGGAATGTGAAATATCCTGGCAAAGGCATCTCCTGGGAGAAGGCGCAGCCGAGAAGCAGGAGGGAGCAAAGCATCCGACGGTGTGTTCTCGGAGCGGATGCCGAATGCCATCTGCTGTGCTGTGCTGCAGAGCCCGGGGGAGCCGGAGCGGCGGCAGCGGCGGGTGATGCTCGGTCACGGACGGGAGAGAGGTTTGGAGGCAGCGGTTCCTCCGCCCTCGCAGGGCGAGAGGTGCCCGATGGGCTGCAAGCCTGAAAACAGCGCCAGCTCGCTGTGTTTTCTGATGGAGGGGCTGCAAGAACATTTCCCGGCCACCTCCCTCTGTGCTGCAGGCTGGGAGAGCCGGGCTTGGGGCAGCGGGGTCGGTGCTGCCCACCCTGCCCACCCCTAAGCCTTGTTGTAGCCGGAGTGAGACACTCCCGACCCACAGGCTCAGGCACCAGGAGCAGCCTGGGCTGCCCCGGAACACGCAGGGCTCTGCCTCTGAGTGAAAGGGATTCCTAAGGGCTTGGGGTCTGAGGGGCTCCCAGAGCCCGTTTTGGAGGCAGAGCCAGGCTGGCCTTTCAGACTGAAGCCAGCAGAACTCCTAAAGCCCTCAGAGCCAGTGGCAAGGTGACACCTTTGGGAAGTGCAAGCCTCTGCTTCACATCCTTCCTCTGCCAGCTTGGAGGTGGCACTGGAAGTCTTCCAGGAGAGATCCTTTGCCCCTGCTGGGCTGTCCCCTGGGTGGTGTTACAGTCTATCCCATAGAATCACAGAACATTCTGAGTTGGAAGGGACATACAAGGATCATCAAAGTCCCACTCCTGACCCTGCACATGACAGAATCACGCCATAAGCTGTCCTGGAGGTTACCCTCTAGGCTATTTTGCAGCCTATCCCACAAACTATCCTGCAAACTGGATAATCCTGGAGGTTAATCCCTCGGATAATTCCATAGGCTATCCCCCTGGCTATTCTGACATGAGTACAGCTTCTCCCACTGCAACAGCCCTTCCACATCAACCCCACTGCTTCTGTACCTCAGTCATGACTTTGGTGACCCATCCCTTCATACCCTGCTCTGTCTTAATCCTGTTTTACCTGAGTGCCTTGGTTGACCTTGCCAAGCAGCAGATACCTGAGGGAGATGGCCAGGAGGACAAACATGCAGCCATTTAGAAAGAGGCATCCAGAGCACTCACACTGGGAGATGCACATGGGGCATCTGGTCTTGTAGAGGAGGGGGCTGAGATCTCCCCCTGCGATGACCCACTCCTGGAGTGGTCAGACAAGGTCACTGGTGCACTGAAGGATTTGACCACACATCACTGAGACATCTAATGACCAGTCCCATACTGCTGAGCATCTACCTTTTGATTTCTATTTTAAAAAGCAACCGGCTTCTCCAGCCAGCAAAAAAGACAGGCTCTGAAATCCAGGTGATGATCCCGGTCCTGCCTCTCCATCCTTCTTGTCCTATCTACTCTCCCTGTGTATTTAAAATAGTGTTCCTTAAGCCCCAGCACACACACCCCTCCCCTTAATTACATTAATATTTGTTGGAAAAATTGCTTTGCTGTAAAATTGCTGACTATTGCGCTTTTCAAGAACTTTTCATGTAGGAGGGAATCTGCCAAAGCTGAGCTCCCAGAAATTACAACAAAAACCTGATGTAATTGAAGGCACAGTTCAAGTCCATGCCTGAAAGACAGTATTCATCAAAGAGGATGTGCAGTTCCCTGAGATAACTGCCTGCCTTTAGTTGGTTTAACCTTCCCAAATCTCCTTATTTCCTTATACACTGTGCAACATGGGGCAGAAACGACTGGGAAGCACTGTCCTATCTTATCAAATCCTTCAATTGTTCATCAGCTGGGCCAAATCCAGGCAACACAGTGCCAGACAACGATTATCCAGCATTTGCCTTACAGGAGTGTTTTGCCCAGCCCAGGGCAGCACCAGGCTGTTTCCCCCCCGACCACAGGCGGCACATCAAGGGTTGCACAGCTCTGCTTCGCCTTCCCTGCTAAGCTGTTTACTGAGGCCAACACACACCTCTCTGTACACTCAAACCCTGAAAGTAGGTGTGCCTTTTGGAGAGCTGTGGGGCTTGAGCCTTTGGCCCAGCCACCTGGCAGTGCCCCAGCCAGATGTCACTCCCAAGGACTGAAAAAGGCACCTCTGTCTCCCGGTCCTGGCGCCCACTCCATGTCTGTGGTTCAGAGGCAGCTTTATTAGGGCTTCCACAGTGTAACCAGAGGATATTCAGACTACACATGGTTTGCCCTCAGACTCGCTGCTGTCGAGGCACAAAGCACCCACAATGGCTTTGTGTGGGTTGAGATCTCCCCGTGCTGCAAACCCTGCTCAAAGGGAGAGGGAAAAGCTTTAGGGATGAAAAGGGCTGGCCAAGCCACTCTCCATGTGGGTCTGGGATGGGATGGCACCATTCCTGTCCCCCCCCATCCCTGCCTGCAGCTGCAACGATGCAGAAGAGACAGAGGCAATGAGCCATGGAGGACAAGGTGGGGCAGCACCACAGACTGCCAGCCTTCATAGTCCCTCCAAGGATCTGCCCTCATCAGACATGTCTCAAGGTAGCAACATCCTTATGCAACAGCCTCTCCAAATCTTTCCCCAAAGCATTCCTATCAATCCCACTCACCTATTTACAGCCATGGGATGGGGTTTCCCAGACTTGCTTCTCCAGTCCTGAAGCCGCTGTGCTCACAAGGTGGTTCCTTTAGCTTCTCTAAAACCTGTTTTTCCTGCAGTACTCAAGAAATTAGTTTCCCCTTGCAGCCTGCTGTGAGCACATCCAAACCTGGGAAGTGCAGGGTAGTGATTTTCAAAGGGATTGAGATAGGGAAAAAAAAGCAAGATAATTTAAACCTTTCAGTGAAAGATCTCTTGTTCAGTTTTTCTCAGAGAAATGCATTTCCACATGTCATTGCTGAACCCTCTTCTCTCAGTCCCTGCTGTGCTCTGACTCTCCTTGCCCTCAGGGATGAAGTGAGGCATCCAGGTGCCCTTCCTGCCCCTAACCTGTGCTCTGGGAGGCTGCAGGGCTGAACACAGCACCAAACAGCTCACCCCACCCAGAAGGACAGGGAGAGAAAACCCTGGGGTTTGTGCAAAGCACAGAAAGTACCTGAGTGCCCTTGGAGGGGGCTGATTAGGGTCTAAGGTTGTGTTTGGAAATGCCTCCTGGGCCACTGTAACTGGCAAGGTGCAGCCTGGTCCCAGGAGGTGATGGGCAGCTGGAGTGTGACTCAGGTCAGGTATTTTAAGGACAGTGATATATTTTCAACAAAGGCTGCCTAGAATTAAAAACAGAGAATTTTTAAAATTAACTCTTTTCCTTACCTACTCCATATCAGCCTTCCAGGTGCTTCCTCTGCCCACTAATCCCTTCTCTTGCACGTCCCCTCCTTCAGCTGCAGGTTTGTCCATCTCTACGTTCCCACAGGGCCTTGTCCTACTGCTTTACTTCCCTCAAACCTGCCGAAACACTGGATTGCCCCTGAAGCTGGGAAGGTTTCCCCTTCACTCCCACAGCTCCTCTTCCTCTCCCTATTTTGCTCAGTCTTATCTCCCTCCTTTTACCGTCTTTGGTGTTTTGCCATTTTTTCTCCTGGATGTTTCTCCCCCACAAACCTGAAGTCCTGCAGACTTTATGCAGGAATTAACTGCCCTTGGAGTTTTCTCTGTTAACAGCTAAAGGTTTGCTGTGGCAGTGTGAGCTCCTCCATGCAGAGCATGGCTGACCTTTCCAGCCCAGCTCTCACTCCTTTCCATAAGCCGACGGAAAGAATATTCCTTGCTGCATATGGAAATTTTAGCTCACTTCTTTGCACAATTTTTTTCGTACACTGCCAGGTTTCCACAGGACCAGTCTTGTAAATGATCATATTGAATGTTAATTAGAGAACGAGTGATTATTAATCTCGAGACCTTTGTATGATTTGTCCATGTGGACCTTTATATCATCTGCCCCTGGAAACCCGTGTTTGGCCCTTCGCCACGCAGCACCTCGGCTCTCCACATCACTCTTGGCTCCAGCCCCATTTCTGGGATTTGTTGCTCGCCCCAGCCCCATTCCCAGTCCACACACTACAGCTGCAATCACCTGGTTTCCATGGCAACCCCCCGGGAACGTGGGTCAGAAGAGAGCTGTGACATCTTCTGACGCGGCTGGTCCGGGCACCAGGGTGCAGGTCCGGAGCTCTGTGGGCGGGAGACGTCGTGTTACTCACCCAGGAGCCAGCTCTGCTCTCTAATCCAGCAGCGTTGGCCACCTCGGTGACAATGCTGCCTTTATTCTCTTTACAATTGTTGTTAAAATTCGGGTACCAGTAGTTCTCTCATGTCTCAGCGCTCAGACGTACCAGTTAATAGGTTCAGATCTTGGAAAAGTGCAGCAAACCCTGTTGACTCACAAAAACCTGTCCACGTGTGCAGTGCTGGCTTGGAGAAGAAGAGGAGACTCAAGCCACGGGCAACCCTTTATTTCACTTTAGGAAAGCATGTGTCCAGTACAGGATCTGGTGTTTCTTGACTTTTCTCTGTTGAGGGAAAAAACCCTCCTTCTCCTGCTGCGTGTTAGAAACTTTATTAATAAACCTTTTTTCTGAAGCACTTACAATACCTGGCAGGTCCCAAGTTGATTTCCTGAGGGTCTCCCAGCGGTGCAAGCCCACTGCCTTTCTCTGCTGGGTGCAGAAGCAGCTCAGCCTCCACAAGTGCTTCCTTTCACTGCAGCACCAGGCCCTCGGCACAGCCTGTGTCCTGATTTCACTAAGAGCATTTTGCATCACCTCCCAGGTGACCCCTTCTTCCCGCCAGGAGCACACAGGACCTCGGGAATCTCCATGCCCCATGCCATGGTGTGGTGTGCTGCCAGCTGTCTACGGAGAGCTTTGGATGGTCTCTCTTCCACTGCCACCTCTCTCCTTGATTTTCAGCCTCCCTTCCCTCTCTGCTTTCCATTTCCTACCTCTTCCCTTTGTTTCTCACTCCACTCCCATCTCCTCAATCCAGCCGTCTGTTCCTAAGCCTTCATTTAAAGTTTGAAGAGAGCCAAGTGTACACACACACACACACACACACACATACACCCCCTAACTAGCTGCTAACGAGCCTCCTGCATCCCTGGAGTGGACCTTCTGGGAAAGCCCAGCTAGGAAAACTGTGTTTTCATAAGGTTATGGAAGAAATTAGGAGACCCAACTGGAATTTTCAAGAGCTGATGGGGGAAAAAAAAATAAATGAAATTAAGTGTGCCTGGAGTCACCCACTAGATCATGCAGAGGGATGATAGCCAAGAAGTGGAAAAATCAATTCCCTCTACGGGGCAAGGTTGGCTCTTGCTCTTGGCAGGAAAGCCTGAGCGGGGGCTGCAGCCCATGATCCCAAATGGGAGGGAAGGGATACATGGCTCGACTTGAAGAAAACTGCCTGGCATTTTATGTGGTGCAGGAAAGTGAAGTTCCTTCAGATGCCTGTTTTGGGAGACTGCCATCTGAGCAGCTCAGGGCTGTGCAGTGACTCACTGTAAATCAGCTATTCCATCTCTCTAACAAGCAGACCTCAGACACCCTGAAGTCTTGGCAAACTGAAGATTAAACCCAAAGATTAAGGGTTGCTAATACCGGTTCCAGCCTGATGTAATCTGTTTCACAGTCCACGGATGTGGGGCCTGGGGGACAGGGGTGTCCCTCTTGTGCCTTGGCCAAAGACCTGACAGGGGCAGAGCAGGAGGGAATCATTGCTGCAGCCCTGACTCATCCCCGGGTGCCTCCTTGTCTGCACGCTGACGATCGCCCCCTCCCACAACAGGAACCACCATCACATCAGCAGGAACGTCTGTGAAAACGTTTCACTACTCGGGGCTGGGAAACTGCACCTCAGCTGCATCACACCCACAACCCATAAACATCAGAGCAGAGCCATGTGAATTCCTGGGGGGGGTTCAGCAGAGAGGAACTTTGAATGGTTCTTTGCAGTACATTAAAACCTGGACCTTTTATGTTAACATTATTTTTAAAATACCAGTCTTCATAAATAGCTTGATAATATCTCAAACACATAACATTTTTACATAATGTATGTATTTTCTTGCATTTGTTCTGTTTGCACAGTGGTGTTTCCATTTACAGGCAGCAGCACATTTTCTCAATAGAAGTCGCTTTTGGGGGGGGGAGGCCACAAAACCCCCACAGACTCTGTGTGAAAAAGATGTCAAAAGCCTCCTGTAGCACTTGAAGTGCCTGATCTGCTCCACCAGAACACCGAAGGCAGCATGAAATGGCCAAATTTTTAACTATTCTTGCCATTCCCAAAACTATGTTGAGTATTTCTTTTCCTGGGAGCACTACCTAGACAATCACCCATCACAGGGCTCTCCAGAGCATTCTCATCATCTCCAAAAATCACAGGTCACAACCAAAGAAACTCAACAGATTGGATGAGAAGTCATTAGTGCCTTCTTTGAGGTAACAGACTTGTGGCTCTTCACTTGTCTCCTACTTCCTGAGCCTGACTGTTCATCCATGTCAGGTACATAAGCTTTCCTCTGGAACTCTGAAAGCCAGAAACTCTGACTGAGGAAAATTGAACTGAGATTTTTGTGCAATAAGACAATCCAATTTCCTGAGGAAACAGAGAACATCATGAATTAATGGTATGGTCAGGAGAGAGGGCAGCACTGAAGTAACATAGAAAATGAAACGGAAATAGCTTATGGGGGGAAGGGAGTGCCTTGTACAAAACCTGAATTTAACTTTTTTTCTTTTTAAATACTTTTCACTATGGTTTCTCCAGCCTCCATTTGATTGAACATGGCCCAAGTTTTCACCACAGTGCTGGGTCTCAGCCCTTATCTCCCCTCCCCTCCTGCACCCTCCTTTTCTTAGAGGTGCCCCCAGGCAAACCTTTTAGTGAGAAGCTTCTCCCACAGAGGCTTTGTTGGTGGTTGGATCCTCTCTGGTCACACTCCAACACAGCTGAAGCCATGTCTCCTTCCTAGTCCTTCTTCCTCCCTTCCTTCTTTCTTCCTTTCTTCATTCTTTTTCCTTCTTCTTTGAATGGATTCACCCAGATTTTTTTTTGTAATTCTATCCTCCCACCTTCAGCTGCTTCCACACAACTGGATGTGAAGGTTTTCCCTCCCTTGGATCTCTCCCTCTGTCCAAGTGTTTGAAGAAAACGAACTGTTGGCTCCCAGTCCCTGCCTAAAAGCTTCTGGTTGGCAGCAAACAAATTTTCAGATGAGAAACTGTGATCAAGAACATACAGAAACAAACACAGAGAAATAAAGTAAAAAACCAGGAGCCCTCCACTAAAAAGGGCACAGTGTTATGTGCAGCTTGTCTCTCCAACCCCACACCTTTGTGTGACTCTTTGTTTCCCTCCTGCTGTTCTTCCATCACCACCATCTCCTCTGACCTCTGCTCTGTTCCCCACTCTCTGCCTCAGTGCCTTCACCTGCCATGGCTGAAGGGGCTCCACGTTCTTCCCCCAGCCCCACTTCACAAACGGGGTGACACCTCCCTGCAATTTGCCATCCAGCCCCCCAGCCAGCAGTACATCCTCCTGCCCAAGGCACGGCAGCAGAGCCACGGAGCTGGAATCACTCACCCACAAAGCAGGATCCCTGCAGACACACCGAGCCCTGCTTGCTTTGGAGCTTGACCCTCGCGCCAGGGGGAGAGAGCCAAAGGCAACACACCACTTTGTTTCACTCAATAAAATGGTGCTTTTGGCCTGCTTTCCTTCTGCACACCCCTCTCCCCTCCTCCCACCCAAACACACCACGTTCCCAGAGCGAGCCACTGAGACTGGAGCTGTGTTTGAAGAAGAGGAGCTGCTCTTCAGCAGGTGCCTGGTTTGTGTGTCCACGTCTCTGTGCACATTCCATGTCTGTGAGAGGCTCTATAAAGCTTTAAGGCATGACATACACTATGAACATGTTTCCTTCCCGCTCTCCAAACACAAACACACCCCTCTGAGACATGTAGTGGCTCCATGAATTAAATACTGCTGGTGTGCTACAGCATCATATTGCAACAAACACCACCATTACCTGCTGTTCCTGCACTGCTGAATACTAATTTTAGGAACTTCCACTGAGTCCTCCATGAGGATACCCAAACCTCCTACAAGATTAGCACATCCCAACACTACACTACTGCTCCCTGTGCTTTTGGAGTCCAGTTTCTCCCCAGTGCTGCCACTGCTGCTCCCCAAGTGCATCTGCCCTGTGTTTCTTTTGCCAGGATCCCTTGAGAGCCTTCAGCAACCAGCTCTGCTTCTCATTCTAAAGGTTTAAACTCGGTAGAGTCCTCCCAAGACACAAAAGCCATCATCAAGGATCACTTTGTGAAAGCATCCTGCCCTTGGCATCCCAGCCCAGCACATCCCTCCAGGGGGCATCAGCTGAGCAGGCAGCCTGGATACCTGTGCCAGGCAGAGCCCAGCAAAGGCTGCCTGTTCCAAAATGATCCAGGATTTGACTCTGGGTGAATCAAATTGTAATTCACAAGGTAATTAATTGGACAAACTTGCTTGAAAAGAGATTCACGCCACAGAATACTAAACTTGCTGGAAAGTCACCCAGCACTAGATTTTTTTTTTTTTGTCTCAAAAAAAAAAATCAGACTAGCGATGCAGTTTATCAAGGTGTTGTTTGTTGTTGTTTTCCCCAGCAGAACCCATTTATGAGGGCAATTTCAACTGTGCTTGAACAACAGAGATGGCAAAAACAACTTATAGAAGGCAGCTCCTGATGTTTCCAGCTCTACCAGCAGCTGCTAATCATCCATTTTGACTGCCTTTATGGGTCTGGGAAGTCTGAAAAAAATTGTGTATAGGAACCAGTCTGCATTTCAGAATAACATTTCCTTTCTGATGACACACAGGAATGACATTTAAATGCTGCTCTGACAGATGCATTATTTTATTAGATGATTTCAAGCAGGACAAACACAGGAGCTTTGTTTTCCCTGTTACTGTAAGGTTTACATCATCTGAAACATTTCTACTGAGAGGTCTCATTTCAAATGACAGGGAAAATTGTTCTGAGAACTGCATGTGTTAGTTCTGCCTCAGATGCTCAGGTAATTTCATCCTTTCCAGCACCATTTCTAGGTGCTTTGCTGGAGAGGGATTTCATCCTCCTCAAAAGATTATTTGCTGACGTCTGGGATAAGTTTAGAGTCTCATCATTTGCCTGACAGGGAACTGCATGGTAGTTTATTTTGTCTAATCTAATACAGCTATTAGTCCTGAACCAACCATTCTTGGGCTTCTCTGCCTGCACCCTGGATTTGTCAGTCCACTCAGTTCTGCCTTTTTGGGCTGGTGACCCCCTATTTTGAGAACTGCCACTGTAAAAATCAGAGCAAGGAAATCAGAAGGTTCTATTTTCCTCTACTTTCAGCCACCTTTTTTGCAGACAGACACACGAAACAGCTGTGGCAGTGGATTTCCCTTGGTGCCAAGCAAGCGAGCAAGATCTGGAAGAGAGAATATGCTTTTGATATTTTTTTGTGACCTCTCAGGTTCTTTGTTACCACACTTTCTTCCTGCCATGCACCACGAAAGCTGAAGCCAGAGGAAAAGGGAGAAGAAGCTTTATAAAGACTTCTAACAGTGACGGCTAAATTGAATCCCGTTGTTACCTACTGGTATAAAACTAAACCTGCAGACTGTGCCACAGAACAACACAACATTCAGCTGTTTCCAACCAGATGATCAGAGCAATTTAAGAATAAGATTCAGAACCTGCTGTACTTATTAAACTGAAGCCTCGTGTGGCCTGTGGTGGAATTGGGTGACTCAGACTCGAATATAATACTCCGTCCTTGCAGCAGAAATAACATCACTGTGTTGGTAGAAAAATTCAGAAGAAACTCACTCCTTCCAAAAGTTTTGCCTGTATGTAATTTAGTTATGATGGGCTGCCCATACTGTATCACAAAAAGAGGTGAGAACTCAGAAATTGCTGATCACTTTGTTTCAGCACGTGAACTCAGGCTGCTGCTTCGAGTTCTGGCCTCAACACAAGAAGCTGCCGCTGGTTTCTGAACAACCCAAGAAATTCAGACCACCTGTTTAGGATTTAGGTAGCAGATAAACTGAAAATAAGCACTGGAGTGCTTATACTTACATGGCAGTACACGTGAAGTCAGTTTAGTGTCCCCCTCTGCTGAAACAAACAACTGGACCAAAGGGAATATTGTGAAAAAGAGGGGAAATATTTGACAGCTGTAAGAGAAGGAGGGAGGTAAACCCTAAGTACACCATCAAAAGAGACTTTGGACACATTTTTGTAGCTGATCTCCTACTGCAGGAGATGAGCAGGTTCTTGGAACATGCCTATAGAAAGTTTGGCTTTTGTATTTGCAATTTACCAGCTGTGAATGTTTCACTGCAGCCAAAGGGTAACTGGTATACAGAGGAAACACAAAGGATAAAAAGTAAAAACAAACCCCAGGCAGCAACTAATTATCTTCTTATTCCAAACTGGAAACTAACCAAAAGAAGGGAGACAAAGAAGGAAACAACTAACATTTTGTAACAAGCCAGTTTATTAAACTCAGGCAGTGAGACACAAAACACAACTTTAAGGTCATTGGGCACGAGACTGAAGCACGCCAGCAGCTCAATCTTCCCCTTCCCTCTGCCCAGCTGTAGGGATGACAGTCAGATTTTTAACTCAGCATGTCAGCAAATGTAGTTCAAGGTTCCCAGAGCCCCAGAGGACACAGACACAGCCCCCCCACCGGGGTCTGCAGTCCCTCCCCAGGCAGGGCAGGACGTGTCCCTACCATCATGTGGCTGCTTCAGCAGAGAGCAAAACAAAATCAAACCAGACTTGCTCTAAGGTGAAAGTGATGTAGGTCAGCAACCAGCATATCCTGTCAGAGGTTGGGACAAATCATGAAATAATCTCATCTAACTGTTTACTTAATATACAGGCCACAAAATTTCATTCAGACCATAGAACACCACCATTACTGACTCCGGGCCTCATCATTTGATGGAATTGTAAACAATCTTCCCCAAATTAATTCCGTATGAAAACCAGCAGGCCTCCAACAGCTCTAGACATCCTCTGATTTCATTTACACCATCTTACACCTGCCTAGTTTTTGGCAGCACTTCTCATACAAACATTTGTCACTGGAGAAACCTACCAGCAGCAACCCAACAGATTCCCAAGCCTAAACGCGAGGAGGTCAGCCAAAGTCAGAGGCAGCACAACATTGGCACAAACATACTGGTGGATCCCAGCTGTTATTCTAAGGATATTATGCCAGAAGCAAATACAATAACCTCCTGAAATGGATAATAGAATCCCTCCTGGAATTTCCTAACTGACAAAATACCGAGGAGTAGGTCTATCTTAGTGCATGCAGTGGGTTAGCAGTTTAACTTACAGGCAAAAGGAGTCTCAAAGCAACCTGTGAACACAGCACCACCTTCCCTGCTACCTATTTTTCTTTTTCCCACCCTATATAAACCCTTCCTACACACAGTGGGGACAAACCTCCACTGACATGTATTTGGCAACAGCTGGAGTGTTCCCAAAGGTCCAAGCACCCGCTGGAGGCTCCTGTTCCCAATCAGGCAGAAAAAAAATGGGACTCTGGTCTCCCTTCTTTTATAAGGCACCCCAGCTATTATTTGCCTGTTCCTGGAAGGCCCTTCAGGCAATTTAGATCAGAAATTCTGTAACCAGAAACTGTTTTCCTTTCCAATCAGTTTTTCCCCAGCGCGTCTGTCGTTTGGACATTTTATCTCAGGCAGAGACACACAAACCCCATCAGACATCCTAACAGAATCAAAACAACAAATACTCAAGGTGATTAGAGCAAGAGAGAAAGGGTGAAGCTTTTCAATTTCAATTCCATATATACTGAAGAGCAAGCCAAGCAGACAACAAAAAAAGTCACCTTAAAACTATGTGTCAAGGTGGACTCAGGCAAGTTATCTCCTTCTCTGCTACACCAAAGCAAGCAGAATATACCCATCTGATGCAGCTGATTGGAAATATTGATGTTGTACAAGCCACAGTTCCACAAAATGAAAATAAATTACATGTTGAAATTAAGAAGGGCACTGATTTTAAAACAAAAGGTTCTAATTTGTTCTCCTGATGAGCCATTTTCATTACTCTCACAAGGGACAGAACTGCTGTCCCAGCAGGGATATCCGTCCTTCCAGCCTATAAATGGAGCATTTCTTCATGGAGATGTAAAAGATAAAAGTAGTCATCACTTCTCATTTTAGAATAGAATCTGTTTTTATTCAACACAGGTTGGTAAAGGATAAAATTCACAATAACCAGCATTAAAAAACAACAAACAAACCCTGCAGTGATATTTAAATTTGGTTGTACCTACTGGTCACTCACATTTCTACACACACAACTTTGTCGGTCTTGCTCATTTCCAGATCAATGAATATTGACACCCAACACTAACAGAACACACTGTTTATCCACAACCTGGGGGACCTTTAGAGTTTTCAAGAACAAAAAGCAAATCTTGATCTTTTTGTCCAGTAATTTTGTAGCTGAGAGGAACCAAAATGCTGCAGATTGACATGGAAGGAGACATGGGCAGACTGAGAGTCCCAATTCCTGCCTACAATCGATGCAAGGAAGGCCTCAGCCCAGCACCTCCAGCTTTGTCATTAACCCCTACCCCAGTCACTGAAGTGCAAAAGCTACTCAAATAAATAAATAAATAACAGCAGCAGCCCCAACAAGGAAAACCCAAAACACAGTTTAGTATCTTTACAGCCTGTAACTGCAAAATACAACCAAAAGCTTTTTAAACTAAGACCTCAGTCCACAGGGAACAGCTTCTCAAAATCTGAGCACAGCAGGGTTTGAATTGTTTCAATAAAAATATAAAGCTCTGCTGGTTCAGTCCACTGGGACAGAAGTCCTTTCAAGTAACATTGCTGCAGAATTCCTTCACATTTAACTGCAGCTCAAAGCCCAAGCACAGCCCAGACTCATGCATTCAGATGCTGAGACCTTCCCCAGTGGTCTGAACAGGCTTACCCAAAATGTATGAAGTCAACCATTCATCTAGGAAAGTGCAGGGACAGGGCCTACCTACAGTTCCTCTGCAAGGACCCAATACTTTCCTTAAGGCCCTGTGGCACTGAGGTTTTCCTTCTATCTCTGTTCAGCAAAACAATTAAAAACGAGCACCTTCCTACAGTGTTCAAGTCAAGCATAAATCAGGTGCTGAATCGAACCAGTGAAGTGACTCAAAAGACTCAGCAACTACAAAATTACAGCCCTGGAAATTAGGTGTTGTGCCAGTACATGGAAGACACCACCAGCAGCTGATGAGACATTTCTGCAGGACTACTTTAGAGTGTTCTGTTAATCAAGTGTAAAGACTGCTGAACTGTTTCACAGAACTTAAGAACATAGTTCAGAACAAGACATATTCCTAGAGCTTTAATAAATACAGTTAAGGACAACACATGGTTTAAATTATCTAGCCTTTGTGATTTAAGTATAAACACCTCATACAAAAAGGATTTCTTTTCACTTTATACATCTTAAAAAAGAAAAGAATCACAGAAACATCTGTTTGCAAAGCAGCTGTACAAAGAAATTATATGTTCTGAAGACATTAAACCATCTATTTGCTCGGTAACACTAGTTACTCAAATGTTCTCTCACAAACTACTGCCCACACAGGTAATTTTTCTGATATTTCGGCTCCAAATCTGAAATTCAGAGCCAATGGAAATGAGCCACTTGAGAGAGATTTCTGGATATTAAGGCCCTGATCTGCAACTTCCACATGCGCACCCCAGCACGGAAATCACGAGTACCCAACAGAGATCCCTGTGGCAAGAGGGCACTGAGGCAGCTCATCTGCTCAAGCCACAAGTGCTGTAAGGAAAAAGGACAGCTCACAGTTCACAAGAAACCACCTCTCATTTCAGCCCAGCCTGGCAGACAATTACGTGACGTTTGCACAGCCAGTTTATAATGCCCTGAAAATCATTAGAGCCCCCACTGGAAATTCTGACTCATAAGCTGCTTTTTGTTGCTTAGGACTCCTTTTTTTTTGTTTGTTTGTTTTTTGCACAATCCTAACTGAGGACTAACACTCATCCAGAGATTCTGTGAAAACTGCTAACTGCAGTACATGGCAAGAGTAAACTCCATTTCATTGCCTACCAAAAGGCTGGATGTTGTCCTTGGGAAGTAGTACTGTAGTTAAAAACTAATAATACAGTGGGTGGCTACTGTCTGAGCAGCTTCAAAATACTAATAGCAGCACATCTTAATAACCAGTTGATATTGTCCTCTGTAAAGAGAGGCCCTCAATGTACACAAGATGACAAAAGAAACACACACTTTGCTCACTGACACTGGGACAGCCACGTCGGGCTGGTACAACTTCAGCTTCCTTCTGCTCTAGTTTCGCCTTGATTTTTGGCAAAAACACAGTTCATAAGTTTAATTAAAAACATCCTATCAAAAGAAACAAAAAAGGCACTTGGTATTTCTCTTTGGCTCAGTTGAGGCGTGCTGCTAAAACCTTCCCAAAGTTCCCATCTCTTTGTCTGATGAATAGTTGCCATCCTGAGGTACTTACTCATGTGCAAAAATAAAGAGCTTCAGGGAGTTACCAGCTGCATTTCTCACTCTGCTTCCAGTAATGGTGCAAAGTTCTTCACCAAACAGAATCTCTTAAACACAGAATAATACATCCCACGAAGTCTGGATTTCAGGGAAGAGCTCTGACCACTGGTACAGTCCTTATTCCAGCTCTGCTCGTGTAGCTCAGTGCTCTTTAAACCTGGGAAAGAACAAACCAGGCAGGAAAGGCTGAGGTGTGAGGCATAACAGCCACCGACGCCAGAGTTCATGATACATCCCCTGCCATGTGTTTTCTATTCTCTCTCCATTTTACTTCTCCAAAACTGCAAACAAGGGGCTTAATTTAGATTTTGGATCTGCAAGTGTAACCCCACTGATTCAGTGGATTTTTTTTTCCCCCTCCTTTCAAACCACTGTAAATTCAGAGTCACCCTTTTCTTTAAGGGGACCTTTTGGAAAAATGCGCATTTGAAACGATTATTAAACACAGACCAAGGAATAGGGGTTTATTCCCCACCTGCAGGATGAAACCCAGGAAAAAATACACCATAACCAAGAGACTGTGACAGAGGTGTGTTTTCAGATATTTTTAAAAGATGTTCTGAAGAAAACTGTTCATGATTTGAAAACATCAAACTGGGATTATTCTTTTGAAGTAAAATTAACCCAGACATAAATGGACATACATGAACTGTAACATTTTCAGTCTAGGTTATGCATTGCAAGGCAAAGGTTGGACTTGATGGTCTTGGAGGTCTTTCCCAGCCTTACTGATTATATATGAAAGGATCAGCAACATGTTTTAAACCATTATTAACAAGCAACAGCAATACATAGCACTTACAGGGTGTGATCTGCATCACACTGAAGCTCCTTCTGAATAAGACGGAGTAAGAGCTGCAAAAACAATCACAGTATCTGTGTTAGTATCTATAAACAGACAAACAAATAAGCTAAGAAACTTATTTGAGGATAAGATGTTCATTGTTACTTGAAGAGTTTCTCATTTGAAATATTACCCTGTAATGCTTAACTCAGTTTAAAAAAAAAAATAATTTAAAAAATTCAAAGATTTACACATGCTCAGTCAATGTTTGGAGGAGGAGTTTTCACAATGAATAGCCAAGAGGAAAGTAATTTCCTTTCTGCAACTAAGAGATCAGTTTTTTCATAAAAACCAGAATGGTTTTCTAGTAAACATGTAAAGAAACCAGTAGAGGGAACCCAAGACTTCAAGAAAACATGGCAGATAGAAATTTTGGAGCATAAAAGTATTTTAACTGTTATTTGGAAAAACGACTCTGTGTGTGAAAGGCTTTAATCACACAATTAGTCAAGATGAGCCAAGTTGGTGTGTCTGTGCTGGATCAGGAATTTCAAGTGCACTTTAAAAGGACTACTAAGATAGTACCAGCAAAGTGACTAAAATTGGTGATTCTCGCGTACTTGAAAGACAGAAATAGAACTTTCAGGGTTCCTCAGACTCTCACTGTTATAAAATAGAAGTTTCTTCACTATTCTTAGTGTTTGAAGAAGTTAAACCTAACATTTTAGAGGTACAGAAGTGGCCAAGAATGACAGAACTGAACACCACGCAAGAGACTAAAGCCCCTCTAGGTTCCCTTGAAGAAACAACATTTGAACACAGGCATCTTCATGCTGTACTGCAAAGGACAGGAAAATCAGAACAAGAGTTACACAAAAAAGGATTTATTACAACAGCCGGGTCAAACCTCTCAAGAACAGAGCTTTGCAAAGGTGTTTTAATCGATTTTGCAAAGAAATGTGGTGTTTTAATTGATTCTGCAAAGAAAGTTGGTGTTTTTTTTATTTTCACTTGGTTTTAATCAATAACTATAAAAGAAAAAAAAACCAACAGAGCTTTAGGTCTATTTGGGAGAACTACAATAAGCTCCAAAACCTCACTCTGCAGCATGAAATACCTAATACTGAAAACAGCACAAACCAGGATTTATCAGGCTGCTGACTACCAATGTGGCAAAATACATAAGCTATTAACTTACCTAATCTATTTACTGAATTTTCAGAGATTTCACATCCTAAATGTGAAAAAATTACTTTAAAATTTTTGGGGTTAATTTGAATTTAGAAAAAAAAAAAAGCAAGCCTCAACTGTAACTCAAAGCAGGACTTTCTCATGTCAGGAAGGAGCAGTCTGACACTCTCAGCATCAGTTCCTGAGCGTGTTTCACAGTCACCCTGCCCTTTCAAGAGCACTTCCACCCAGGATTTCAAAGGAGAGGAGAAGCAGGTGACACTTCAGGACAGCTCTGAGGTAGTTCATAGCATGATTCTGGTCTGGGGGAGAACAAAGCAGGTACAGACACCTGCCAGGGGAATCTCTGGAACACACAAAAACGTGACCTACAGGTGGGTGCAGCAAGACTGACTTCAAAGGTACAGCAAGACTTGCCCTGCCTCTTTTTGTGCTTGCCTCGGTCTTTAAAAGCAGAGCAGAGCGAGTCAGAAACGAGAAAAACCCAACCCAAACCTCTCTTCAGATCTTTCTCTCAAGCACACAGGATCTCAGGAGGAAAAAGAAGGAAAATGGATGTGCTTTGAACCAAGCCACCACCACGTGTGCGCTCCACTCCTTTCCCCTAAACATCTGCTCCTGGTTACTGCCAAAAGTTAGGATGCCAGTTTTTCATCTAACCTAATACAGCAGTCTTAGGGCCCATCTGGAAAACGTGATGTATTAACTTTCAACAGCTTCATTATCGCGCTGATTTTGGGGATACAGCAACGCAGGAGAACATTTGTTACTGCTTTGCTCAACCTCCTTTCAAGAAAACAGAAGTCCTTCTGCCGTGAGGGGAATATGAGACAACTTCTAGGTCTGGATATGAAAGTTTATTTACAACTAAGCCTGCTGGAAGCTGCTCAGCCAGCAATTAACAGCTGTTAATTCCTGTTGCTCAGGAGCTGCATCAGACCTAAATCTGCGCTTTTGATTAAAATTAGATGAGAATTTCGAAACGAGCAGATTTGCTCTTTAATTGAAAGTTTCCTACACAATGGACGTTTCACAGAAGATGGAGTATTGAAATTGCAGAGGGAAAACTTGCATTTTGGGATAGTTTTGCACAGAGGGAATACACAGCCACTAAATAATATTTGTAGACTTACTAGCAAGGCACACGCATCTGCCACCATGAGCATGTAAAACACGTTGTTCCAACCAGATGGGGAAATAAGACCAGCCAAGAGAGGCCCCAAAGCTGCACCTAAAATATAGTATTGGTGTTGTCAAGCTGTGCAATGTAAGATGTACTATACTGAAATACAGTTACTCTGAGTTAGAGTATCAATTTTTCCACCTAGTTTAGGTTAGATATCAGGAAATGTTTTTTCCCCCCAGAGGGTGACTGGGCACTGGAACAGGCTCCCCAGGGAAGTGGTCATAGCACCAAGCCTGACAAGAGTTCAAGAAGTGTTTGGACAATGCTTTCAGGCACATGGTGGGATTTTTGGGGTGCCAGGAGTTGGACTCCATGATCCTTGATGGCTCCCTTCTAACTCAGCATGTTCTATGATTCTAGTTAACTCAGTATTACCTTATGTATTAAAAGGTCCCAGAAAGTGCAAAACACTACTGGTACAGATGCAAGCCAAAGGGAAACCTAACCCAGGGAAGCTGGAAGGCTAAATGTGTGACAAATGTCTGCCTTTGGCTCAACAACATGATCATCTAGTATTAAGCTGAATGTTACTCAATTTTCCCTTCCACATACCAGTGCAGAGGGCATGAATAAAATATCCCTGATCCTAGAAACAACCCAGTGGCATCTATTGTTGCTGTCTGTGCCCAGTATCAGTCCAACACCCTCTTCCTCCCACCCTCAGGTGTGGGACCACTAGAGGTTTCAGGCCAAGCCTGTGCCATTCCCCATTTTCAAAGCTGTTCTGAGTCCTGGCAAAATGTGAGCTGAAGTGAGAGCCCAGTTTGTCAAAGATGCTTAGTTTTAACCTACCCCAGCCAAGGCAGGTGATCTTTGGCTCTGGCTTACCTACAGATCCAGTTCCATCGATGATCGCCGTCACTGTGGACAAGGCTCTTGCGTTCCCTTTCAGGCTTTTGTGGGTACCCTGAAGTGACAAAGATGGCTTAGACCCTCCTAAGATGAACTCTGAAGGAAGTCCTTGCAACATCATCCAGTTCAAACCCCTCCACATTGGACACATGTTGAGAAGATGGCTTAAATATCCAGCAGAGTCAGGCCCGACCTTCCAGCCAGCGGCTCCTTCAACAAGGACAAAATGGGCAATGTACTGTGGCCACCCTGGTATTGCCAAGACCTCCAAGCCCAATGACAGGGCTCCAGAGATTTCTGTCCTGCTCCTTTTCCTGTATTTAGCACATTTGTTAGAGGACTTCTGCTTCTTGCTTGGTGCCTTAAGGAACCAACACCTTCCAAAGCCTTCCTGATGAACAGCAGCAGGGTTGATGTTTTCACATGGCATCTGTGACCTGATCCACCTGAAGTGCTGGCAGCCTGAGTAACTGCAGGGTTGAGGGCACCATGTGAATCCTGACTTTTTATTTTTATATATTTATACTTTTGTAAAGGTCTGTGGCAGGTATAGCTTTCTTCCCAGATGTGAATTATGTCACCAGCTCATCTCTCACACAGGTACAGCTCCTCCCCTCATTTAAAGATATGAAATATAAAAAGGGAGAAGGCACCTGTACAGAGGCCTGGCTTTGCATGCAACCTTCATGTTCGTGTTGGGCTGTCATCTACCAGGTTTGCTGCCTTGTTAGTGGTCAAGAATAATTTAGAGGCCTCTCACAAGCATGGCACTCCTTCACATTAATACACAAACTAAAACAATCTCAGAGGGAGTTCAGCACTGCCTATCCAGCTCCTTTGCTCTGGGACAATGCAGCACCTTCCCTGTTGACCCTGCAGAAGTCAAAGGGCTCTCTCTGGAGGCCAAACTGCTACAGGGAAATGGAGTGGAAGCCAAACTCACCAAGTCAGCAGAGACAGCAGTGGTGATCAGGGCATAAGGACCATTCACCAGGGCACCACTGATAAGCAGCATCACTGTAGAAAGTTAAAAAAGTGGAAAATCTGAGTTGCCTGAAAGACTGTTAACAGGAGACATCACAGTTTATGGTTCCCAAATGGTTTAATCCATCTTTGGCTCCCCTGACCCCATTACAGAATTGGGAAAGGAAGAAAACCAACATATATTCCTCCCTCTCTTCAAAATGCTTTATTTCATGGTATGAATTCTCAAACATAACAGAAGACAGGGTTGAGACAAAAAGCACTTCCTAGGGCCTTTATTGATCCTGGTAGGTCAGAGAAAGGGGACAATTTAACCAAACTGACTGCAAGAGCAGGGTTACTCACAGGATACACCCATAAGCCCCCTTTCTGCTTGTACAGCAGCACAGGATCCTAAAACTGACTGAGGCCTTTAGGCAGGGGAGACACTACTGTCTGCACTTGTGTTTTAATTTCTGCTTTGAGGTAAGAGATGGAAAACCACAAGTGAATTCAGCCTATCCAAGTAAATATTGCTGTCGAAAGTACTACAAGTAGTCTTTAAACAGTAGTCCCTGACATTTGGCACAGGGAATATAATAAAAAGCCTGCACTGACACAACAAGCTCCAGAAAGAAGACTAATTATATGAACTAAATCACTGTTCTCTTGCCAATCTTTACTCACTTCCTATCTCCTCCCTTTACCCTGTAAAAAGCCTGCAAGATCAAGTTTAAGGAACTTGCTTCCAAACTTCCTCCTCTAGGGGAAAAGATAAAAAAAAAAAAAGAAAGAGCATCAAAGGAACATAAATTAAAAGTTCACAGAAAGCTAGGCAGAATAATTTAAAAATACTCACCCACAGTAGCCTCAAGTCCCATTTTACTGACTGTAGAGAACATGTACAACTGTGAAGCCAGAAAAACAAGCATTCTGAATATCAACACACAGACTAATCCCAGGTTCCCTATTTTTCCCCATGTTAACTACAAAATATCTCAGCTGGTATTACATGAAAGCTAGTTTCAGGTTTGACTAAATCCTTTTAGACCACAGCAAAATGATTGTTTGATTGGATACAGGAGGGAGAAATGGGGTATGATCCTATTCCCCAGTATGTCCTGTCAGAAGGAAGGGTTGTGTTAAGAGACCACTCAGTTTTAAACTCTCCAATTGCACCTTCAACACAGCACAGAACAGTACTCACAAAAGAATAAAAGAAAAATGCATCTCCTGTGTATGACTGCCAGTTTTCCAACAGCTACAGTACAGAAATTTTAGCCTCTGAGCAGTTAAAATTCTGGCTAAGAACTACACATCTACTTTCACAACACAGTGAAAGATTCCATATAATCTATGACAAACAATACACTAAACTTATTTGCTTGTTTAGTAAAGGCAGTCCTAACGTCTACACTTGGCTCAACTTTCCATGCCATTTTTTAATCTGGTCTGAATTCTTTATATCCAAGTTAGAAGATGCTGCCTGCAGGACTGTCCAAGGAATGCTGTCACAGTCTCAGCCACAGCTGAGAGGGGCAATGTCTTACCGTGGGTGCTGCGAGCAATAACATCATCCCACAGGTTGATGCCCTCTTCTCCAGCCTGTCTGAAATGAGACCTGCCAAAATTCCACCTGGAAGAACACACAGGCGTGTGAAGAAAACACTCAGCGCACGTTTTACACAAAAGACATCAGTTATACTCAGTGTAACACAACCCAATGGCTTTTACTCTACAGTTATACACAGCAGCACAGCATGTGAGCCTGACAACATAATTCACACAGCAAAATCCTCAGTAACCCAACCAGTTATGACTTGAAGATAACAGAAGCAGACTATTGTTCTTCTCAATTGTTTATTCCAACCAAACATCCAAGGCAAAAAGCCTTTTTGGCAGGTCATGGTCCCAGTGCTGGTGTTCTGGAATCCAGCTGTGCCCAGCTACTCACTGGTCTCTTAGCTCCTTCAAGTTCTCAAGTTTGATGTCTTTGTCACACTTTGACCACAGGAAATGAGCTATTCTGTATCTTGGGGCAAATGAAATATGTGGTTTTCTCTCCAGGTAGTCAACCCAAGCTCTTTAATTTTCCCTACTTCTTGTGTTTGCCAACAACTGTACACATTGTACCAATGGGAGCGTGTGGCTGGAGGGGGTTGCAAGGCCTGAGGGAAGGAGCTGCCAAAATTATATAAAGGGAACTTGGTACAGGGAGAAGGAAAGGTAGTTCTCTGGATTCTCCAGATTCCTAAAAATCACCCTGGGCCTGCCTCTCCCTTCCCAGCTGCCCATCTACAAAGTGCTCACATCCTACTTGAATTTAACTATAAATGCCAGAGGTCCAAGTTGCACTGGCAGGTTGTTAAGCTTGTGTTCACAGCAGAATCAGATGCTGCTGAAAGACATCACCTACAACTCTAAGGTACTACTGACTCTGGCTATTTGCTCTCTGGGATGAAAGAAGCAGTGAAAAATGGCAGAAGTCACACCCAGCACAAGACTGGAACAGAAACTGCAACACGCCTGGACACCAATATCTTGAACTACCAAGGTCTACTCAGCTCTTGATCCAGGGAAACTTCTCTGTCATGAGCACTATTTTCCAATGGATTGATACAAGGCTTATTTCCATAAGGGAAGTGGGGGAGGTGGAGAAGGGATGGATGTGTGTGCTAAGTCAACCAGGCTTCAGGATGATGATATTTGTTTTATTGTGAGCTATACAGTCTACACTGGCATTGAAATTTAATTAATTTAATTTAATTTGTGGTCACCTCACAAATTAGAAAGGAATAGCCCCATCCTTATTATTATGACAATCTCCCAATTTTATCACATGCAGTCATAATTAAAAAAACCAAAACACCTGTGGCAAATCATCTCTGTGCCCACAGAAAATACACAATGTACAATTTGTTTTGTTAGAGTGGCAAAAGGAAGATATTTTGATAGGTGGTACGACCCAGACTCATGAGCCAGAGTTGATGGAGCTATTATTCCATAATATTTGACTATTACAATTTGTACTGGATGATATAATTGGCTCTGAAGATATTTTGCTACCCAATACAGCCCTCAGCTCAGCACCTTTACTGCCACTCTTTTTCAGTGGACACAAAGCACAAAGACTATATAATAATATATGTAATCTGTGTGTACCAGAGTTTTTCCTGAATTGGTGTCAATAAGGGTGAAATATGAGTATTAAAACTTACCAAAGATTCCACCCACATCAAACAGTGTAGAAAGGTCCCCAGCTCTTTTGGCATCAAGATGCTCTAGTGAGGGAAGCAAAACATTTGTGTCATTTCTAGACTACAAAAGACAGAAATCTCACCACAGTCTTGTCATGTCAGGGCAAAGGCACCTTACAGCAATGTTGTTTATTCACAGGAATAAGCTGCCACAAGGTGACATTGTGCAAGAGAAATATATCTAAGTGGAATGCAGTAACACAGTTTTTTCAATGCAATTACACTCACTGCAAGAGACATTTTATCACTTTTATAATCATGGAATTATAGAATGATCTGGGTTAGAAGAGACCTTTAAAGGGTCATCCAGTCCAAACCCCTGTAATGAGCAAGGACATCTTCAGCTAGATCAGGTTGTTCCTGACCTGACCTTGAATGTTTCCAGGAATGGGGCATCCACCACCTTTCTGGACAACCTGTTCCAGTGCTTTACTACTCTCATTGTAAAAAATTTCTTCTTTATATTTACTCCAAATCTACCTTCTTTTAGTTTAAAATCATTACCCTTTGTCCTATTGCAATAGGCCCTGCTAAAATTCTGGTCCATCTTTCTTATAAGAAATACTTATTCAGTGCTTCTTTAAGTACTGAAAGGCAGCAATAAGGTCTCCCCACAGCATTCTCTTCTCCAGGCTGAACAACCCCAACTCTCTCAGCCTGTCTTCACAGCAGAGCTGCTCCATCCCTCTGATCATCTTGGTGCCTCCTCTGGACCAGCTCCAACAGCTCCATGTCCTTCCTGTGCTGGGGACCCCAGAGCTGGAGGCAGCTCTGCAGGTGGGGCCTCATGAGAGCAGAGGGGCAGAATCCTCTCCCTCACCCAGCTGCCCACACTGGTTTTGATGCAGCCCAGGATACAGGTGGCTCTGGGCTGCCAGTGCACATGGCTGGCTCATGTCCAGCCTCTCATCCACCAGCACCTCTCTGAGCCTTCTCCTCATCCACTGTCACCAGTTTGTCAGTCTTGCTCATGAGTAGGGGGTGGAGGGGGATGTACACTTACTCTGACCTTTCTTTTTTGGGTCACATACCTGCAGAAACCCTTCTTGCTACTCTTTGAGTGCCTTGCCAAGTTCAGCTCCAGCTGCACCTCGGCCTCCCTGACCTGATCCCTACACAACGGGCAGTGCCCCTATGCTCTGCTCAGGATACCTGTCCTGCCTTCCACTGCCACATGGGCATTTCCTCCTTGCCCTGTAGTTTGACCAACAGGTCTCAGCTCAGCCACAATGGTCTCTTGCCTTCCCTTCCTGATTTCTTACACCTGAGGATCAGGAGCTCTTCTGCTCTATGGAAAGCATCCTCAAAGATCTGCCAGCTCTGTTCTGCTCGTCCCTGAGGGCAGTTTCCTGGGATCAACTCCTTGAGCAGCTGGAGTTTGCTTTCCTAAAACTCATAGCCCTGACTTTACCCTTTGCCTGACCCAGATCCCTCAGGACTGTGAACTCCACCAATGAATCATCACTGCAGCCCAGGCTGCCTCTGATCTTGATGTCACCCAAGAGCTCAGTTGTGTTGGTGGCCCTCAACAGTGCTTGGACTGTATCCATGCTGAAGCCTGGCCTAACAAGTTTCCTGCTTGTGAATAACCACATAAACAGTAACAAACACAAATGAGGCTCTTTGCTCTAAAAGCATGATAACTGTAGATTTGGATCACTCACAGAGCCTCATCCTGGAGGCATCCATCCTATGACCTGTAATATCCATCATTAAATTATAGCTTGGCACAACTTGCACTGTGCAGTTCCAGGGGACTGCAAAGACACAGGGACTTCCTCAACTCCACAGTTTGCCAGGGGCACTGACAACCACTGAGCACACACTCATATTTAACCTAATGTACTTACTGATTTGCTAACAGGGTCAGATTCCCAAAAGCACATCAGGAAGTTGTGCAATCCAGTCCTACTAAGTGTGAAGTTTCAAAAGGAGCTGAATTTCTAAAATCCACCTTTTTTTTGAAGCCTCTGCAATACATCTGACAGAGCAGTATGTGCTAAGGCAGAAGGGTCAGGGGCACCACCATAACCTCACCAACATCTGCCACAACACAAACAGTACCAAGGTAAACATCATTAACCTTTCTCCTAAAAGCCCACTGCTCTCAAGGTACCCAGTCCTGCAGAATCACTGGCTTTGGTCCACACATAAGAGGTTTCAGCTGCAGGATTTGCAGTACTTTGTGCTTTCACAGGATGTTCAACCTGTCTCTCTTTGCTGGTTGTTCCTGCCATACTTGCCCAGCACATCTTTTCTTTTATGGGGGTTTAAAGCTCCCATCATGACTCACAAGAACACGAATTTCTCTGGTTAGGGAGAACTCCTTTCTCTGCACTCTAAAGTACAAAAAACCAAAACAGCAGTACTGAACAGATAAATAAGTTAATTTAGATTGTTTTGTACAGATTTGAATAAGACACTCCAATAATGAAAAGCATTTTTAGAAAATAAGCCTTTTTGATTTGTTTGCAAAAGCCAAAGATGCAGCATTTATGCCCGGAATTGTTGATGATAAGCCAGATTCTTTTGTTTGTTTCTTTTGAAAATGCCCTCTTGAAATACTGAATTCATAAACCTGAGAAATACGTTAGTTGGTGACTTACAACACTCCTGCTACTGCAGCAGAGAAAGCCTCTTTCAGAAGCAGTAATGTTTATTTTCTTATTTATTTCGAGCTTGTATTCCCAGACACTTTGTAGTCATAATTCTGTATCCCTTTATTGTGACACTTACCTACACTTGTGATATAGAGGGGAAGCCAGAAGAGGAAAGTGTAGCTCACTAGCTTTGCAAACAGAAGACAAAGGGAGAACTCTACAACTCCCTGAAAGAATAAAGAAAATAGGAAGTTAGTATCTTGACAGAGCTATTTACTTTCAAAGGCCATTATGAAAATGGTTTCTAAGAAGCATTTAGGCTTTTCTTTTTCTCTCGAGAATTCCCAAGAAGCATTCTTCCCCTGAGAGCACAAAAAGCAGACTGTGGTACTTCACTTGTATTTTTTTCTCTTTTTTTAATTGTACTGAATTGACTGAAAACACTAAAATGGTACAGAATAACCTGAGGAGAGAACACTAAAATGAAGGCGAAGGATTTGATACTGTTTGAGACACTTGCATCACTTATTTTCCTTGTGTAAAGAGTTGTTATATAGCATTATAGCGGGTTTGGAGTGTATTCCAGAGCAACTGGCATCTTTTTGTGCTTTTCAGATCCTTCCTTCAGATGGGCACAAGGTTTCTTCCCTATTGTTCAGCTCTTTGTAAAAAGCCAGTAAGCCAGTGTGACACAGTTCAAATCAGTATGTGGCAAGAGCACACAGGGCAATGACATATTTTAGACACTGACTCGCTCCATCCTCTTTCCTGCTGAAAACATAAAAGTGTACTTACTGCACAGAGCTGCAACTAAACTGCCAAATTAACCTATCTTCATTCCCCTCACCATCTGATAACTTCCTGTTTGAAAACATTTCTTAAACCCCTGGTATGGAGGGCTGCAGTTAATTTCAGGAACAGCACACACACAGAGCTGGCTCTGCTCCACATGGAGCTGTGACTCTTCCCAACAGCAGGCAGTAAAAATACCACAGAGGCTCTGAGATTCCAGGTGGCAGCAGCAGCAGCAATCTTTCTACCCATTACTTCCACTTTACCACAGGAAAAAACAGTTGAGGACCAGACTGGAAAGGATGAGAAGATCTAGGAATATAGTGGTTGAGTACTGGGTATTTCCTCCTCTACTTTTTATATGTGGTCCAAATTAATTTCCAATTATTAATTTTTCTGCATCCCACTGAAGCTTTTAGGCTTCTGTCTGAGAGGACAATCAAGTATGACAAGTTCTGACCTAAAGAAAACTTCTTTTCCTTTACCAGCAGCCCAAATGTTTGGGCTGTTTGAAACTTCTCGCACAAGAGATTATAAAACTGAAGCTTTTAAAAACAATGCTGAAGAATGTAAAAAGGGAAGCCATGGAAGGAAGTTCTGACAAGAAGTGCTTATAGATTCAGTCTGTTATTCCATCCTTAGCGCCCACATGTCATTAAGACAGCCCAGTAAACTTTTAGAAGAGACTTTAGAATGGAACAGACTATTTCAGTTGACCTACAGCAGCCATCAAGTCCAACTGCCTGACCACTTCAGGGCTGACAGAAGTTAAAGCACATTAATAAAGGCATTGTCCAAATGCCAAACACTAACAGAGAGAGATCAGCACCTCCCTCTCCACCTCCCTCCTCAGGAAGCTGTAGGGAGCAATGAGTTTGCCTCTCAGCCTCCTTTCCTCCAAACTAGACAAGCCCAAAGCCCTCAGCATTCCAAGACCGTGATGCAAAGTTAATATGTCCTCTACCACTTCATCCAGATCTTCACAGAAACATGAATTCTGAGGCAAAACTTAATTCTCAGAGGAACAGCCAAGTACTCACAGGTATTCTCAAGGCCCCAAGGAAGCTGATTGCTGATGTCCCATGTCTTCCTTCCCCGCTGACCACAGTGCTGGAGTTCAGGGACACGCTGCAGTTTTCACTGTCAGTAAGTAAGTGCTGCATCTCTGGATCCTGCTGTTTCCCCCAGCAACCACGTGAGAGAGAAAAGAACAAAGAATCAGAATATGTGTACAAAGAAATCAAGTAATTCCAAAATAATTTTAAAAAACAAGTATATATTTTATCACGGAAAGTTACAGCTTTTAAAAATACCTTGATTTCAATATGCAGAGTAGATACAAAGAGAGTATATACAGAATATCAGGTGAAATAATTCTAGTTGTTTATGTTTGAGTGCATACACTCTATTATGGAGTCATGTTTCTCTTCTATTGTGGAACAATTTCACATATTAGAGTACATTTGGTGGAATAAAACAGTTTCCAGGCGTCCCTTACCCCACCACATAAATGTGGTCTAATAAAAGCTGACAATCTACTGAATACTACAACACATTTCCGTATAAAGCATGTATTATCTTCTTTCTGTGCAAATATTAAGCCCATTTTTCAGACTCTGCAACACCATCTTATTCATCTATTTAAATACAAGCCATCTTTCAAATTGAATTATGGAAACTGAGTGTTTTATGTTAAGAAATCGCTTATTTTTTCACCTCTGTTTCATTTGAGCATTGCAATTCCCAAATTATAAAAGCCTGGAATGTACCAGCATTACCTAAGTTGTGAATTCTGAGTCCTTTTTTAGCACTAGAAAGAATTTTACCTCAAGAATTCCACTGGCTGCTAAGAATACTTGTGGAGCAAGTTACCACTCAACAAGAAGAAGCCATCCCACTGTAGCCATGAGGGTATATGTTATTTTTATCCATCCACCTCACTGAAACAAACTCAGAATAGAACTGAAAATTTACATCTTACAGGAAAAAGAAATTTCAGGTATAAATAGCCCTCAGTACCTCTTTTCCAACTCAGAAAAAGGATGGGATGTAGCTATCCTCACTTTCACCTGCTCACTGAGAAGCTTTACCTGGCTGTGCACTTTTCCTAGCTATGTATTCTACATACTGTCTTCTTCCTCCTAATTCTTCAGCATTTGAATAAAGCCTCAGCAAAGAATTAAGCCTCAAATGTATCTCTGACTGCTGGTTAGGAAGGATAAAATAATAGGCCATTTGATTTCCAGTATTTATTACAAAGGTTAAAACTTTCTGGTTAACATTTGGCAAGTTGAGGGAGAAAGAAAGGAGAAAAAAAAGTGTTGGAAAAATTCAATTCTGCTATTTTACACTCTGTGTTTCTAAATAAGTTCCATTTTTAAAGAATATCATTTAGGAGAAGGTACTAAGGAACCATCTGCACACCTCAGCCCAGACACTTAGCATAATTTTAGAAGCCACCATGCAGCATCCAAAATTCTCTACATGATTTGTAGATAGGGATACAGGATATACAGGAGACCCTGTACCCTGATGAAGTATTAAGTGGAAGACAGCAAAAACATCTAGGGAGCTTTGACATGGCACTGTAAACTGTTCATGGCACATGAGTCACTCCATCATCATCATCAGTATTTAACTTCTGAATTACTGGAGCAACCTCAAAACTTGAACTATTTTAACGTAGTCATTTAGCAACTGAATTTTGGATTTAGCAATTCAAACCATCAGCTATTAACACTTAAAAAATGTAAGACTGAGAGAGAGAGAGAGAGAGAGAGAGAGGACAAACAGAAGAGCTTGGGCAGTGAAGCTCCCCCTGGATTCACTGGAAGACACTTCCAGGTAAGTGTCTAAGTGATTATCCCTTGCACAATCTGCACAGCAAACTTAGCCAGCATTGTCTGAGGCAATGCTGCTCATTTCTCAGACAAGTAGTTCTAAATCTATTTTGAAAGAGTGGGTTAAATATTGAAGCAGAAGTGACTAAAGTCCAAAAAAACTTATTTAACTCATGCTGGAAACTTCTGTCGACCATATAGGATTTTTATGCTGCAAATAACTAAATGATAAATAAAACCAGCAGTTTGTGCTTGGCAGAGTTAACATTGTACAGCCTTGCCAGCTTGTCATAGAGCATGATTAGGCATATGGCACACTTTTGATCTCTGGGGAAGGATTCATTATCCCTCAATTTTGTGTAATTTTTAAGAGGCCAACCTAACATAAGCAGCAATGAATGCACAGAGGTATTCAGGTCACGCAGCCAAAAACACATTCTGCTTTCAATCACTGCAGATCCTGAGTATTTGCTTTCTTTTTACAGTAATTGCAGAGGTCAATAAAAACCCAGTAAAAGCTGCCATTCTAGTGTGCTTGGAGACCAACTCATAAATGCAAAACATCTGCTGTTTGTACAGGCTCAAAAGCTGACTGTGAGAATCAGCTCCACACAACTGCAACACAACCACTGTGAAAAGGAAAGATGTTCAGCTCTGCTTTTGACAGGAAAAAGATGTTCTTCTGTCACTGGCAGAAAATCAGGAAGTCCCAAAGAGTGACGAACAAGGATTTTTAATTCTTTTATTCATTTCTTTTTAAACCTCGTTAAGACTCCGCATTACAAGCGCATAACCCAGCTGGCAGGGTGGAGAGAGGATGGGGGGAGAACATTGCCAAGGCTGCCAGTAAGTGGGAATTTGCAGAAGAAATTCTCCCCTGTGAGAGTGGTGAGGCACTAGAAGAGGTTGCTCAGAGAAGCTGTGGCTGCCCCATCCCTGGAAGTGTCCAAGGCAAGGCTGGATGGGGCTCTGAGCAACCTGGGTTAGTGGAAGGTGTCCCTGCCCATGGCAGGGGTTTGGAATGAGATCATCTTTAAGGTCCCTTCCAACCCAAACCATTCTCAACCATGATTCTAAGTCATGATGACAGAACTAAACTATAGTCACCTGCTGATATTCTTATATCTCCCCTTATCTTCCAGCTGGTTGGGAAATAATCCTGACAAATGGTTTCTGGGCTGGAGACTGTTCTTAAGCAGCTCAAAATGAAAATGAAAAACTCAGTACAGAGGGAGTTGAAGCTGGACTGATCAAAATGATGAGTGAAGTATTGCCTCAGCAAAAATTTCAAAACCTTTTTACCAGCACTGATTATTGTACCCTGTGAATACTCATTATTATTCTATGGGCAAAGGATGAATGGAACAGGAAGCTTCTATTTTCCTGGAAAAGTCTGAAAGAAGTTGGGGGGAAAAAAAAAAAAGTTTTCCTCTCAGGATACAATACACCAAGTGTACTGAATACAAAATTTCAAATGGAAATTTTCAGTTAATGTCCACCACAAGATAAAGTATCTTTTTGCTCATCAACCGACAAGTCCAAAATTCAGTGTCTGCTGAGAATTACCAGCACTTAAGGTTGCAAGTTTTGAGCAAAATTTTTCTGAATAATTGTTCATTTTCAGAAATATCCATCTCCATGTATAATCTTGGAAGTACATAAAGCTGTTGCATTCAAAAGGGAAAGAAGTGAGACTGCAAGGATGGGACAAACAGGATACACACAGTTTAAATATTTCAAGTGGGCTATATCTGAAGTATTTTTCAGTGCCTTGCTGGAATTGTGTCAAGATTACAAGAAAAGACCAACTGAGTGAGCATGCCATCTCATTCAGCTCTGTCAGTAGCATTTATGTCAGGAAATGAGCAGTATTTATGTCAGGTAATGCTTAGTTCCCTCGTCTGAAATTACATTTGTGTATGAAGATGGAAGGAGATTTCAGCATCATAAAAGGAGGAGCAATCTTCACCAACAGTAAATCTACTGTAAATGTTCCACATGAGCCTTAGGAAGCCTTCTATGCTATTTTACAACAGTATGTTATATTTTACCTGAGGTTTGCCATTTTCCTTAGCATTTAAGGTTGGTATCTGGATTCTGCACCGAGATGTACCATTCAGGAAGGTTTTAAAACTCTGAAAAACAAACCAAAACAACTCCATACTTCTGTTGCTTGTTTTTTGAAAGACGACATTAGTGTCAACCATTTCTCTGCAACAAGTTTTTGTGCATCGTAACATAAACATAACCCCAAAGGGAACATCTTTAATTCAATGACTGTGCATTTTGAGTTCTCAAAGTTCTTAAGCAACGTACACAACCTATGGCAACGTACATAAAATGCAATCACAAATTTATCTGGAGGCTAATTTCATGCTGGTTTTAGATAGAAGCAGTACACTGACTTCAGAGCACAGTCATGCCATTCTTAACATCTTTGGCTGCTTTTTTCCTCTACTGAACTTACATTACAAACAGTTTTTTTCTCATAAGCAGATGATCCCAGCAGCAACCACAGGAGTAGATTTGTTTCAGGAAAACCTTGGCTCTTCACTTTCCTATCCCTTTAAGATTAAAGTTTATCCCTATAAATTATATTCTGCGGCACTATATTCTTTTAACCCAGAAATGGACTTGTGGACAGGAGTGTTAATGAAGAGCCTGAGCAGCTCCAGCACATCCAGCAGAAAAATCAAGACAATAAAGCTACATTTTAGGTACTAGAGGGACCTGCTTTATACACTTATTTATCAACAAGTGAATTAGTGTAACAGTTCACAACAAAACTGCACTCCATGGAAAACAATTCTGTGATCTTTGGTCTAAGAAGGTTTACCAGGGACATTAAGGTTTGTCTGCTCAATTAAACATACAGCTTTAAAGCAGATTTGCAGCCAGGTATGGACAACCTATTGCTAAGTCCAAAAGAAGCATTGTGCACTCCTCAGGTGTGAGATGATTTTTTAAGTGTCTAATCACACACTTGATGCCACAGTAAAAAAACCCAACCAAAAAAACCAAAATAAAACAATAAAACCTGCCACGAACTCTGCCCCAAATAACGCACCCCAACCCCTTGAGCTCACCACCACGAATGAAAAAAGAATGCAGATCCTCCCTGAACATTCTAATTCCAATTTAATCACTGGGTTATTCTTCCCCAACAAAAATACAAGGATATGTAATGCAGTACTCCTTAGGCAAACTGCCATTCATCACTCAAATTCTTCTAAGAAGGCAAAAAATTTTTGAGGATAAACCGAAGTATTTCTGCTGCTCAATACAGAGCTGAGGCACCAGCAGTCTTGGTCACAAATTCCTCAAAATAAACCAACAACACTCAAGCCCCTAAGGGTCTGATAAGACAGATTTTTAAATTTTATCTTACAGAAAAATCTGGCTCTTGTCAAAAATGTGATCTACAATGATCCACAGGGAAGAAAACCCATTATCTAGAGACAAGTCATCTACATCTTTAATCAGCAGCTCAACACAGGGAGAATGAATGGCTTTTTCATTTGACTGTCAAAAAGTAAGATTTACTGTGGTAAGGAGAAAACGTCTGGGGAAAAGGACTAGACTGAGAGGCTGCACATTTAATACTTGGACTTATTTCTCCTTTTCAGAAAGTAAAAATTGCAGCATGGTAATTCTTAAGTGCACAAGCACTTTGCAACAGGAGCTTAAGAGAGCTAAGTTTCCTGGGAACACAAAGTCAAGATAAAGGAAGTTCCTAGAGCATTAAGACAGGTCTGAATGAAGAGGATGTAACTATGAGGGGAAAAAAAAGCTCCAGGGAGAAAATGAGAAGCAATAAAACCAGTTCTAAATCACCACATTACCCAAATGCTGTTAAACCTCCTCTTTAACTTTCATGATGGAAGTGCACCAATGCTGAATAAATCACACTGGCTTCTCACTTTCATTTGTCACAGCTACAGCTGTTCAGAAAGTCAAAGATTAAGCCTCCAATGTGGGGATTTAAAAGCCCTTCATTGCACTCAAGTGTTTACTTGGAAACAAATTTCAGATTGATAAATCAGAGCCAAGATGAATACAAGCAAATGAAGTACAGCCCAGGAAACCAGTGGATAAAGAATAAGAACCACACATTCAGGGCTCTGTGCCTGCCTTGCCTTCTGTGATTTTGGACAACTCAATGAAATTAGATTACTCACCACTACAAACTCGGTAGAAATACTGGGCTCATGATCATGCTGCAAATAAACAGCAGACCAAATTCATCCAGGATAGTGATATCACACAGAGAGGAACCTGACCTCTGGATCTTAATATAAATCTACACTAAAGTCCTCCCCTCAAGCTGAGCATTTATTTTAGTGGTGCTTAAATTTAACTGGCCTCATTCTTCCACAGTGAGGTTTGGTTTTTAGCACCAGCCAGCAGAGCTGCCTGCACCTAACCAAGGCATCTGTCCAAAATTACCTACTACAGCCTGATGAGAACAACAAGTGTGAATGTTTCTTTAGTGTCTCAAAAAAGATTTCTAACCATTTGCAAAAACACAACCGTTGTTCAGGTTGACACTGAAATGACCAAGCAAAAAAAGGTCAGCAAGCATTTTATGCCTGACAAATTCCAACCCTTGTACAACACAGCTGAAATAGTCTGTTCCCAGGATTAACACAGTCTTTTACTACATGAACCTTCCTTCAGTTAGCAATCAGTTTTCTTTACAGTCAGACACTGTCATTAGCACACCTGCATTTGGAGGAGATCGTGAACTTCTACTCTGACCTTATTAATTTCCCTAATTTCTAAAACCACCCTCCTGCAGTGAACAGAAGCCGTGAGCTTAAATCCATTCACTAAGGATGTGGAATCCTTGCAGACCACACAGGTCCAAAGAGAAGTATTTGAGCAGTTCAAACAGGATACAGTTTCCCAAGACAGTGGTGAACCTTAATCTGAAAAGGGTCCAAGGCGGGTGGGGAAGTATTTTTATAAACCTCCCACAAGATTTCCAGATGTGAAATGGGAACAGGGAAGGAAGAAGCGATGCCTTTAGCTCTGGAGGGCAAGGTTTCCAGGAAAACTGGAGGTCAAATGCATCCCACGCAATAAGACTGTTCCTGGAGCAGGGATCCTGCAGGTGCCCTAAAGAAGATGAGGCCAAATGCCAGTCCTTTTCTGGGACTGAGGGAAAACGTGGTGAATAGAAGGGGGGAAAAGCTCCTAAAATGCTAATTTTTTTGTTAGAAATATCACGGCAAACAGATATTCAATGTCAAAATTTTCCATACCAGCTCCTTGAGACACATGAGCAATATATTGTGCAGAGCTCTTTAGTTGTGCTTTCCAGTGAAAGTGTATTTGAAACAAATGACAAACATTTGCTTCCATGAGGCTTAACAGCGAATTCTGTAAACATGAGCCTCTAAGTGCTCCTGAACTACATAAAAGCTAAGGAAAAAAAAGAGACCCTCCTAACAGGAGGCAATGAGAGTCACTTAAAATACTCTCATACTTGACAAAAGTTACCTCTGAGAAATGAAAGAGAATTAAATGAAAAATAGAGAACGCACTGTGATCCCACCTTATCTCACAGTAACAAACTAAGAACAGGAGTTCCCCAGACCACTGAAAGTATTCAGAAGATTTATCAGGAGTACTTCATATGAGGAGGAAAAAAACCATTATCCGGTAAAGAAGAGATAACAGACCAAAAATATTACCTTCAGTTACTATTCAAGAGCATTAAGAGCATTTAAAATGTAAAAAAAATTAAAAAAAAAAAAATCTATCTGGAAATATTGGAGGGGGGTGGTAAAAAACCAGCAATCATCCCTGTACAACCTACTTGTGAGACTTGCAAATAAAAGGTATAGTTCACATGTACAGATAATTTCCATCTGGGATTCCCTTGGGACCTCCCCTCCGACATTTCCCCCAATAGCCCTGATTTGCCCTCAAACCTAGGAAACCCTATGACCTTCCCTGCCAATCACCCCTACTGTTCTTCCAAGGAAACAGCTGAAAACATGGCAGACCAGATTGCCCACAGGTTCCTGGAAGCCAAAGGCAAAGAAGGCTGGGGCAAGAGCTGCTCTAGGTTGTGGTTACAGTAGAGACAAACACATACCAGAGCCTTAGGGAACACGAAACAAGATGAACCTCTAAATACACTCCTAAACAAAACTTGGCTATGAATGATATTCTGTTATGAGAAGTTATGCACAGCTGGTCTTCCTAATGCTCTCTTTTCTGTTCCCTTTCCTTGTTTTTTATTCTTCTCTCATTCTATTTCGACTGCCTCCCTCTTCTTGGGTCACAGCTACGTGAGGCAAGAAAGGAAACAATCATCTTCTCATTTTAATTAAATATTTCCAAGGCACATCTTTTTGCCATTGACACGACTTCCTAGAATACTTAATTTTGAGCACATAAAACATCCTGTGAACTTTTGTTTCAAAAGCACTGAGCAAATATCTTGGTAACAGAGCTTAACCACTTCCAACCTACTTTTAGTGTTTGAACCACCTTATAGAAGGCACTTGGAAGAGAAAGTTTTCCTTTTAGAAACAATTTAAATACTTACGAGTTTTGCTGCCACAATGGCACACAAAAATACACATACAACCTTCAGCAACCCAAAAAAAGCTTAAGACATTTGCACACACACATTTCAATCCTGTTTCAACAACTTCTTAAGAGGTCAATCTCTGATGTGGACTTTCAAACCACTGTGTCAGGAGAGTCACATCTTCCCCTGTGATACAGCAACATGTGTTACACAACTTGCGTGTGACAGTGTATTTACAACCTAGTGAAGTTCCCATCCTTGACAAAATTTAAGCCCCTGAAGTATAAGCTCTCATACAATAAATAGCAAGGTCCCCTTGAGCCAGTGAAGCATGAGATCAATGCATTCTAAAAACTCCCAAACATCTACATATAAACAGCATCATCATCCTTGAGGATTTAAAATTTTCGCAGGCCAGTCCTAAGCAATTTGATCCTATGTCAAATTTAGACCTGCTGTGAGCAGAGGATAGAACCACAGAATCACTGAATGGCCTGGGTTGGAAGGGAACAAAGATCATCCAGTTCCAACCCCCTGCCATGGGCAGGGACACCTTCCACTAGACCAGGTCGCTCAGAGCCCCATCCAACTTGGTCTTGAACACTTCCAAGGATGGGGCAGCCACAGCTTCTCTGGGCACCCTGTGCCAGAGCCTCACCACCCTCATAGGGAAGAATTTCTTCCCAATATCTAATCTAAATCTACTCTCTTCCAGTTTAAAACCATTCCTCCTTGTTCTGTTACTACACGCTCTTGTAAATAGTCTCTCTTCCATCCTTCTTGTAGGCTTCTACAATGTTCAGAGGTCCTGATTCAATCTAAATTATTCTGGGATGCCACAAAAACTAAAGCATCCATTTGTCATATGATTCATACAACTTAGCACAGATTTTTTCTCTCTGCTTTTCTTTCACATTTCTTCACTGATTTGAGTTTTAGACAAATAAATGCTACATTATATCACGGCTAAACTCATTGTCACAAATTGACTGACTGCTCCAATCTCTTCAATTCAGCTTTATATCCATCCCTTGCTTTTCCCTACCCATGTGCTCCTAACTGTCCCTTCCTCTATCCAAGGGAACATCCCACCACCCATCCCAAGCCCACAGACACATGCTTCCTTGACCCTGTGTCAGCAGAAGGGCTGTTTGCTCTTTCTGCAAAGCCTCATACAGGGGTCCCAGTGAGACCCTTCCCAGGATACAGTTGGTAGCAATCTCACTATGCCATACCTAAGCAAGGGAGGCAACAGCAGGAGATGGAACAAAATGCCATGAAGATGCCCAGGAAGACTGGAGGAAAATAAGAAAACTCAAGAAAAAAAAAAAAGAGATTAACAGTTTTTCCTGTTTTACTGTTGTAAGATCATCTATCCCAAAACTTTATTTAAAACAAATTAATTCACCTCTTGATTCATTTGCTTTGAGAGAAAATAAGGTCCTAGTTTATCAGTGAAGCACAGACAAATCATTCCCTCAAGAACAGGATCAGTTATAACAGCCTGGCACAACAGGGCCACATGGACTGATTTCCAGAACTATCCTAATAAACGTGTATTAGGAGGCAAAAATCAAAAGAGAAAAAGCATTCACTTACACTGGATGGTGTGCAGGAGCAACTTACATCCTTAGGATCTGAAATACAACACCACATATAGTTAACAGTGAAAAGAAGCCTAACAAAGATCTCTTAAAACGCTTCCAAACAGTGTAATTTACTGACAATAAACCAACAGTACAAATAACAAGGGCTATTTTGGCAGTCCCCCTCTTTACAGAATTCTAGTTATCTCTGCAGAACTCTCTCTACTTGCTGAGATAGGAGAGTTATAGTAAAATAAACATTCATATCTCTGAGTCTTCATAGGGCCAAGATGGGGCATTCCTCTTTAAATTCTAATTCAAAGTGTCACAACCTGCTCTACCAGCTGACTTCTGTATTTCACACCACAGAAGATGGATGGCAGGGGTTGAATGGTAGCACAGAACATACACTGCAGCCAGGTAGGACGTTCTGCTAAGATACACTTGAACAATTTATCAAGACTGGGAACTAATAACAGGGTGGTGGACTCAATTCTGAAGTGTGCTGGAGTCATCCTGGGCAACAGAGCTGGGGAAGGGTCTGGAGAATAAGCCATGAGGAGCAGATGAGGGAGGTGGGGGAGCTCAGCCTGGAGAAAAGGAGGCTCAGGGGGGACCCTCTTGCTCTCTGCAACCTCCTGACAGGAGGGTGAAACCAGGGAGGGGGTCAGGCTCTGCTCCTGGGGAACAAGGGACAGGATGAGAAGAAATGGCCTAAACGGCCTCAAGCTGTGCCATGAGAGGGTCAGGCTGGACATCAGGGAGAATTTCTTTATGGAATGGGTTGTCAGGCATCAGAAGGGGCTGCCCATGGAGGTGGTGGAGTCCTCATCCCTGGAGGTATTCAAGGAACAACTGGACATGCCACTCAGTGCTCTGGTCCGGCTGACAAGGCGGTGATTGATCAAAAGCTGGACTTGATCTCAGTGGTCTTTTCCAACCTAAATTACTCTTAAGCAGCTGGTGTTCCTCACCCATAACGAGAGCCCCCCCATGGTTCTGTCCCTCCAAAGCACTCACGTTCAATGAGAAACAGGAAGCAAACAATCCCCATCACAGCAACGATGACTCCGGGCACCACGAAGGAGAGACCCCAGCACGTGGACACCCAGTAAGCAGCAATTAAGGATCCCAAGATATTTCCCACTGAAGTGTGTGAATTCCAGATTCCCATGATCAAACCTCTCCTGCATTAAAAAAAAAACAACCAAAACCAAACAACAACCCACAAACTTTTCTTATTACAAGAATTACTGGATTGAGAGAAGTGTATCAAAAATAGCTGTTCATCTGTGCTGTTACTGAAATATTTCAATATTTGCAATCTTATGGTTCTTTAACTGATCGTTTCTTTACGCTACAGTCTCCATCTGGCAATTTCAAGGCACCTAAATATTAATAAAAGTGTTGTAAAATACTTCTCTGTGCATCACAGAATTCATCCTGCGTTTAATGGCATTTAAAGACACCATCAGGGCTTGCATGTTTCTAGATAGAGTTTTTTTGATTAAAACAAGTATACAGATGTTGTGTAGCATGTGGACACGAAGTCTGATGCTTTTGGGAATGAAAATCCTCCTGCAAACACGTTGCCCTGATAATCTGATGCTTTCAGGACACAGCAGACTTATCATGCAGAAGAAAACAACCTGTACAGGATATGTGGAGCAAATTCAGTATTTTCTGGTCACATTCTGGACTTGTTGGGCACTAGCAGAAGATGACACCTGTGCAAGCTTGGCTAACACACACATCAGGCTGCTGTCTGCCTGGAAATCCCAGATTAGCTCCAGCTCAGCTAATGTAAACCACAAAAATCCTACTGAAGTCATGAGAGGGTGACAGCAGGGTGTTTTTTTTTTTCCCCTCCTTGTTCCTCCACATGGGAAAACTGCCTTATCCTCAGCAGTTTACGTGGAGCAACCTAACTTGAACAAAGCCCAGTCTTTTCCTTGGGCTAAAGATCCAACAGGTCAGCCCACATTTTCATGAAATTTGTGGAAAAAGGAGAACAAGAACCAGAACACTGACATTCAAACAAGAGCCCTACCCACCAGTCCACTCTGTGGCCTCCTAAAAGAAAAGGCTCTTGCTTTTGTGCAAAGAAAACCTGAATAAATGTATTTATTTTGCAGACTCATCAATTTTGTTCAGTACTGTATGACAGCTATTCTCTCCATTTTGTAACATTCACCTAAAAGGCTGCAGGGACCACAGAAAACCAGCCTGAACCTACATTTTCACAACTATGCTGTGATTTTATATAGAAAGCATATATTTAACTGTTGTATATCCTTCTCTGGAACTGATAGACCATAATGCTCTTTTATGGTATTTATCTACAAAGGATGGTACTACAGTAGCATTATTATGTGCTACATCCACCAACCATTATCAGAGCCAGTGGATTTACCATGCAGTTCTTGTAAAATTTATGGAAAACTACTGTATGGTGGTATGACAAAATAAACATTACAAGTGACCTCTGTGCAGGATTAAGATAAAAAACCCAAATAGATGATTTAAAGAAAAGTGACAAAAAGAAAAGTAAATCAGCTGTCATACGTATTTTCCTTTTTAAATTGAATTTTTAATTTTATGTGAGTTAGAAAAAAGGATATTAGACAGATACTTTTTACAGTTACACCCTGACAACTGTTTGGAAACACAAATGAAAACATGGGAAAGTCCACATTAAAACGGCATAACAACAGCCTGTACTAAAAGTAGTTTTAGACTGTTAATATTTGCAAGGATTATTCTAATTCAGTTCTGAAATATTTCAGCTGAAAAACTAAGTGTCAGACTAAAGAGCTACCAGAGAACACTGGTTTGACATGAGGGAGAACATTTCAAACCCATATACAAACTAATCAGTGTAACAAAGGAAGCTCCTCTCAAAGTTCTACTTAACTGCTTTTTCGTCCCCAAAAAACGCAGAAACAGAAAAAGATATTGAAATGGGCTGTATTACAGCCCAGAATGTATTGATCTGTACTTCCAAAAGTCTGGATAACATATGATTTACCTTCCTTTTCCAAACCAGTTGCCAATACATGTAACGACACTCGGCCAGCCAGTAGTTTGCACCAACCCATTTGCTATCTGAAAGTATATAAAAATTATAATAAATAAACACACCTTATAATAAGTCAGGTTCCTACACAACCCCTGCCGAGTGCTGCACTGGGAAAAGGAAGCCCTCACAAATGCTCTGAATTTAGAAATTAAGCAGGGAGGTTTGAAAGTGATATTTTTTCCCCAAGAGTAACCAAGTTACGACGTTTCGCAGAGATTCTTCCCTGTACTTACATCCCCACAATTATTTTATGATTTAAATCACAGACTGTTGTCATTCAATCACAATGCTCACCAAAAGTCACATTGCACTGAGAAGTGAATTCTCCACACTCAAACAGCAACACAGAAAATTTCACAGAATATTCTGAGTCGGAAGGGACCCACAAGGATCACTGACTGAGTCCACCTCTAATGCTTATCTCAATCTGAGCATATGGCAAAGTGTGTTTGCAATCAAAGTGGAAAAAAAAGAAAGCTTTAGGAGAGAGTGGCTAACTTTGAACATTCACTTAAAAATGCTTAATAGACACCTGTAAATAAACTGAGAGGAGGAATTTAGCTTACTATTTCAGGCTGAAGTAGGAACTAGTTCAGCCTCCACATTGCACAGATTATAATTTTAACTATCTCTAATCCTACTCTAGAATTACTCTCTCTAGAATTACACCTTATTCTCAGTAACTGTACAGTGGGCATTTGAACATGCAACAAAATCACCTCACTCTACCCCACAAAAAACAAGTAGGCTGGTGGTGCCAGACGACCCTTGGTATTCCAGGACTCACTGACCACATCCCACAGGGCAGCACTGCTAGAGACAGTCAGCTTAACCCTAAAGGAGCCAGCTCATGCCCTGGAAACCACCTGATCCAAGAGGGTTGGGGCAGGGACAGGGTTAAACAGATTAATTGGTGACATGGTTACACAAGTTTGCTGTGCCCAAGTTAGTACCTGTGCATGCCATGCTGCTCAATGCCATACAAAGGTGCCAGAGGAGAGAATCCTACTGCAACAAGGAAGTAGCAGTGCCAAGGTGCAGACCTGCCCAAAATGGCTCAAGTGCTGACCATGTCCTGCTCCTGACCTAAAGTCCATTTCAGGTCAACAGCAAATATTCTTGTGACACCTGATTAGTGCTCTGAAAAAATCTCACACAATGAATCTCGTTACATAAGCCACACCAGTGTGGGAGACTGTTCATCATTAGCAGTATAAATGTAATTTTCCCGCAGAGAAGGCCAGGATGAGTCACTCAGGTCTTGGCAGACTGACAAAAGTAAATAGGCTTGTTTTAAAACTCGCCCACATTTAAGCTTGCAAAGATTTGATCACTGATTTGACACAGGGTGAAACACACTAATTTGTTTTCAAAGGTTTCTTTCACTAGAAAAACATTTTTCAAAAATAAAACCTGGGGCTATCCACTCTGTCAGTTCTGCCTGTCATCACTGACAGTGTGTTCCAACATCTACACCCTCCCATCCAACCACTAATCACTGCGTGTAGCTCAGAAACACCCAACACACCACTGAACAGCACCACAGAAACTCTGCAGTGCCTAAATAACATCGTGCCTACCTGGGCCATGATGTAAAACCACAGATTATGTACGTTATAGAAATAACCCAATCCAAACATGGCAGTGAAGAGCCCACTGGCGAGCATCCCACCCGTCAGATAGTACCGGATCGGCAGCCGCTCTCCTATCAGTCCACTTGGAATGGGGAAGGAAATAAAGAGAAAGGCCATAATTAAAAGTGAGATCATACCCCCAGCCTTCACAAACAAAGAATATTTTACGTTGTTTAATTCTGACTGAGGAGAACTTTACTGGTAACTGCTGTTTGCCTTCACAGCAGCAAAGGAGCAATTTTTAGCGCTTGACAGGGAAAAAAACCCCAACAAACATTTCATGTTCATTAATTGCTAAGTTCTGACACCTGTACAACCATCTTTCAGGCAGATACTCATCTAGAGCACATTTTACTTACAGAGTCATTTTCCAAAAGACAGGTAAGGCAGGACATGTCTCCAGCCTTTTAAAGTGAGACTTGTCTCCCTTGCTAATAATTCTAATCACGAAGGTTCTGGTTTTAATAAAAAGAAACATCTCCAAACAGCAGTTAATATTGCACACTGTAGGATGGTTTTGGTATTATTTTTAGGAGGTGTCTGCTTCCATCCTCTCACTCTAGAGAAAGCCAGGACAACCAGTTTAGTTTACAAGTTGGAGACTGATTGAGGACATATATTCCAGTGTATATTCCTTTGTGTTCCACATGAAGCAAAGACAGGCCAAGTTGGAAAGCATTCCTGCACAAGGCAGTCATGATGGATGCAGGTAAGAAGCAGCTTTCTATAGATCAACAGACATGATACCACTGGGACTCAGGATGATGTGGGTTTTGTTCCCCCCTCAGCAATCAGTTTCTCACTCTCTTCACCAGAAACTTTTCCCATAAGGAATCACAATATCTCAGAAGTTGTGCAGCCTCATAAATTAACAGTCAGCAATAAAGCAGGTTTCCAAGAGAGTGTATTTACCTTAAATACATTCCAACTGCATACGCACACAAAAACGAGTAATCCAGCGCTCCCAGTAACTGTTTGTAGTTGTTCTTATCTAAGAATAATTTTCAAAACAAATTATCAGTTTAAATGTACTAATTAATTTCCAACCATTTTTACATATAAGAAGAAAAATGTTAGTGAACATGCACTGGCATTTAATTTTCAATAGGCGCTTTTACGCTTAAGCACACATTTTGCAAAACGTTTTATTTAATGAAAACATAAAAATAAATGGCTGTAATATATAACAAAAATATTGGTAGGACCATGCTTAACTCTACCTTATTCAAAACAGCATTTTGGAAGAGAAGAAATACCAGCTATTAATAAGGTGCCCTTGTATGTCCTTAGACAAGAGAAAATCCCAACTGTGACTTGATTAAAAGTGGGAAGATGAGTTGCAAATGTGTGAGATCCTAACAGTCAAAATGGCTAAAAAAATTCCATCATCACAGAGGCTTTTAAAGAACCAGTTTAATATTTTTTTTTTTAATTGTTAAAGCCTTTTGCATTTCATTTTCCAACTATTCACAGGGCACAGTTTTGCTTAAAAAAACCCAACAAACAGGGTTCTGCTCTGTACAGCAAACAAGCATAATCACACCAAAATGGGACTTGCAGACAGGATGGAGGGAGCAGAAGGGCCTCCACCCAGATGGAAATGCCAAGTCTACTCTCAGGAGACCTGAGCTCATACCAAGAAAGACAGTTTGTGTATTTATTTGCAAGGAGCCACAATTGCCATTGACTTCGAGCATGAAGTCACAGATACTGAAGCATTCCTTCTTTCAGTGTCACTCCCAGCTTTCCCAGCTGTACTGCCTGAAAAAAACAGCCAAAAACCCAAGTCTAGAGTGCCATCCCAAAGGGGCAGCTTGGCAGTAACCCATGTGTTCATGGAAAAGGAGGACACTGGAGCTCAGAAGTCTCCACTAGCAAAGCCAACCAGTGTTTCAGACACGCAAACTCAGCCTCCCCTCAGTCCAGGGACAACAAACACCAGCCAAGTTTAACTAAATCCCATCCAGTGGGACTAAATAATTTCAGCAGACCTTGCAACAGGCAGTTAATACACTGGATTTTGTCCACAGAAAACCCAGAGCTCAGATCTTTAATTATCTTTGAACAGAGTAGCACCTTTTTTTTTTTTTTTTAATTGCTAATTAAGGACTAATTAGAATGGATGGCTACATAGACTGGAGTGCACTGGCACACTGACAGAATGGACTATTCTACTTCACTGATGTTCCTGGTAGTAATAAAAGCATCAAGGAATGGTTCAAAGTTTCCCTGAAATTCAAATACAATTAAATTAAAATGTAATTGTTCAGTAGGCAAATATTAGTTTTCTATTTAAGTGAAAGGCCATGTCCATAAACTATTCAGGAAGTTGTCAAGTCTATTCTGATATAAAGTCTCCTCTTTTTCTTCATTAAAATGGAGAGAAAGATATTTCTTCCAGCAGATAAGGACTCTGAAAAGTTCTGATTTCGATAAACACCAAGTAAATTAATTTAAAGGGTTGCTGGACCTTGAATTAAATGAGTAGAAAATAATAATGATTTATTTCATTCTTCACCCTTTTTTCCTCAATAGACATGCTAAAGACAAATCTCATTTTCTGACTGAAAACTGCTCTACTGACCCCATCTCGTAGCTGTAACAAGTAAAATAATGTCACCTGTTTAAGTGACTTTGAGCAGGAGAGACATCATAAGGTAGGTCACAACTTAACTTTCTTTGGAGAAATCAATTAGAACGTGGAAAACAAAACACCCCTTCCACGCACATCTCCTCAATACCTCCATATGTGAAGAAATAGCAAGAAGCACATAACCTAATTATGAATATGAGCTCATTATTGGGAAAACCAGAAAACCAAAAAAAAAAAATCCCAACCCTTACCAAACGGCTCCCAACCACACTGAGAGGCGTTAAATGGCTTTTTGAGAGGCTGAATCTGGGCAGCATATTCTTTGTAGGAGTCGAGTTCAACTTCATGTGAAGCAGCACAGTGCTTATGCAGCTCTCCCTGAAACAGAAAGGACATTTGAAAATGGAAAAAACTCACTTGTGAGCTGGGGACTGTTAATTCCCATATGACAACAAACTCAACAAACCCGGACCGACGTGAACCTGCGTCAAACCCTACAAAATCAGGAACACTGTTAGCCATTATTAATTGCTTGGCATTTTGGTGAGTGAAGCCACCACGAAATGAAATAGTTAATCACATGGTTAGAACAAACATTCTGTAGTGAACTGGTGTTTCTGATAGTGAACAGCTTTGAAATTCTGCAGTAACATCAGGTACTTTGCCCATTGTTACTCATCACTTATACACAAGACAGCACTAGGGGATTTGATTTGAGTTTGGCAAGTTTTACAGGCCGAAGAATAAACTAACAAACTTTGAATTATAGAATATTTTGCCACCAGCTTCACCAGAAACAGAGTCCCAAGTGTACAGACAACTATGATGTTCAACAGTACTTGGAACACCTTGTAAATGCCAAGGCAATATTATCATGCTCAACTCATCAGTTATGAGCAACTTTTCTCAAAAATAACTGCAAATCTCTCAAATACCTATAATTAGATTAAGTCACATGAATTAAGTGTAGGCATAGCTGTGTCAAGTTCTAACCCCAAAAACCAGACATACATGCAATATTCTAGGCGTGGTCTCACTGCAGTTTATCAAGCAAATGTCACTGTGCACTGGCTTTATCAGTTTTTCATATTGAAGCCACTTCAAGTTAAAGTTTAACACTGCCTTTCACAATTGGAAATACTAAAAAGACAATGACTTCTGTGTTTGAGGAGCAGAAGGATGTTTAAACAAGGACAGAACCCTGCTTACCTTAACTATACTAATAGGTTTCCTTGATAAGTGGAAGCTGGCATACAGCAGGAATGTGAGAGAGAAAATGAAGGCTCTATACCTACAATATAAAATAAAAAGTATTTGAAAACTATTTTATTTAGATCTCCTTTCAGCAGCAAGTTACACAAAAACATCTGCCTTGTTTGCAACCTTCCTTTGGGGGCTATTAAATGTCAGTTCAACATTAAACATACTGATAATCAGATTTCACACCTCACTGTCTCACCGGGTTTTCTGGTATGATTAGGACATAAGTGATGGCTCTCTGAGTTGGCAGTTTGGATATTGTGGGTTATTACTTCCTTGTTTTCTTACCGCTTTTAGGATTCTGCTTTACTTTTGCCCTCCTCTGTAACAATAGAAACAAGCTGTTTCCAGAGATGGACAGACAGAGTGTATTGGAGTACATGAACATAATTAAGCAGGTTTGGGATTGGGAAGGAATTCTCCTTTGTGCCTCACTGGCATCTTCGGGTCTTTCTCTGCAGTTCAGCTGAATTAAAAGGACATCCCAAAATCCCTGTCACTGCAAGCATTAAACAAAGTCAATAAGCTGATCTATTCTCTGCTCTACCTGCAGTTTCAGTTGTTTAAGGAGAGTACTTTGTGGAATTGTGCTTTTAACAATACGCAGAGTCCAACTGTATTTACTGGTTCCTTCTGGCCTTTATCTTAAAATCAACATCAGTAAATAAAAGTACATATATAAATACAAATATCTGATATCACACAGACTACTATGGTCTCTGATTTTTTAATTAACGTTTTCCAATAATTTTTTGCCTTACAAACTTTTATATAATCAAGGCCTTGTTTTATAGTTCTGGTATATTCACAGAGACACTAGAAGAGTTATCCCACAAGCTGAATTACTCACTCTCACAACTGAAAACACAGTTTTCACTGAAAACACACATTTATTCCTCACAAGGAATAAACCTGAAATTGCTTTGTTCCTGCTGCTATATTAGAGAAAACACATGATAAAATTGCTCAGATGGAAAGTGCTTGGTCTTTCATTTGTTATTTTTTTTTCCACACACAACTGACTCAGTCTTCTATCTCAGAAGGCACATGAACTGATGCACAAAACTTCCAGAATTAGTTTTCTTGAGCAAAGAGGATTTGATTTTGGTTCGGTTTTGTTGGGGGGTTTTGTGTTGGTTTTGTTTTTTTTTGTGTTTTTTTGTTGTTGTTTGTTTGGGGGTTTTGTTTGGTTTGGGGGGTTTTGTTTGGTTTGGGGGGTTTTGTTTGGTTTGGGGGGTTTTGTTTGGTTTGGGGGGTTTTGTTTGGTTTGGGGGGTTTTGTTTGGTTTGGGGGGTTTTGTTTGGTTTATTTTTGGGTTTGCTTTTGTTTTTAATATTACAGTAGCAAGAACTAAAACTGTAATTGTACAAGTCTGTATTAAACATCAAATTATTGAGGAGAAAATACACTTATGGTTAAGAAAAGAGAGCTTACCTTGAGCCACTCTTCCTACCTAAGAGCTTAAAAATAAAAATCTGAAATTTATTATTTAAATACCTTGCAAAGAAAAGGACAAAAGGTTAGTAAGGGTTTGTTTGGGTTTCCCAACAAAGCACCTTACTTTTTAAATGTCATCATTATTTATTATACAACTGGCAATATTTTCTTCCTATATATATTAAGCAATGAAAAAGCAAAAATAGAACAGTGTGATCTTCCCAGATACAAATTCACACTGTCCACAAAGATCACCACCATACTTCAGGACTTACCACTGATCTCGTGAAAATGAAGTGATGAAACGAATCCCAGGAGGAAGCTGAGCCATCTACACTACGGCTGGTACCAAATTTTAGGTGACACAATTATGTACTTGTGTTTTCTGTCCTTCTGAATGTGTAACAAAGATCCCCTCGAAGCCGTGGGATGGCAGGTAAAAAATGTGGAATATCTGCTGCTGAGCTGATCTCCCTGTAGGTTTTTATTCTTACACCTTCAGTCTCGACGTGGCAAATCCTTCACTCTGCCTTTGTTAATTGCTGACCTTCAGATAAGAGAAGCTGATAAGTAAACAGTCTGATGGAGGATCTGTAATATTTTCTAACCATAACATTTGAATCAGCAATTATCTACTTCAGAGGCAAGTAATTACCATAACTAACCTTCCAGCCATCAAAAATGTAATGGAGAATTTTTAAGCTGATATAAAAATGCAGCCTTTTCTGAATTTCATAATTTATAATGCATTTTGAGAACTGGGCATAGTACAAAGCAGCGGAGACACAAAGGGAAGATGCACACAGAACTTGATCCAAAGCCAGCTGACATCAAAACACTCCGCTTTTGTCCCAGAGTGGCTACAAGCAGACAATTCCCCAGCCCACAAAGATCTGTTTAAGCACATCAGAAACATTCATGAGCTTGCAATTAGTTCAAAAATGGCTGTAGTGTTTCCAGCTCGGAATAGAGACTCCTCCAGCTTGAGAGTGGGTGCTGCTGAACAATGCTGCCAGCAAGACTAGACCAGCACTCCCTCTTCCACCCCATTTCCCTGTCCCAGTGGCAGTGCTGCACAAAGCACCGCAGCGTCAGAAAACTTGGAAAAGAAAATAAACAAGTTTTTTCACCACCTGAGCTCCCTGCATCAGCACAAGGGGAGAAGGCAGGATCTCACGTGTCCATAACAGGCAGGGGAGAGAGAGACTGTGGCAGCATCAATTCAGTTTGGTTTAAAGTTTCAGAGTTCCTCCCGTTTGTTCAAACGTGGGCTGAAGTCCCTCAACAGAAAAAAAAAAAAATGCACAATATCTTTACTGCAGGTACTGCACCAGAGAGCAGCTGCACTGTTAGTTGGCAGCACGTCAGCCAACTGTTGAGGGCAATGACAAAAGGCACTGTAGGCAAAAGGTGTGACTGCAACTCACGCATGAAAACCCTCCCTGTGTGCTCACAGCAGAGCCACCCCAGCAGGATGTCAAGCTAACACACCAGGGCCTGCAGCATAACCCCTACCACCCTCCTGGTAGCCCTGCTAGTGGGTTTAATGACAGCAAAAGCCACTGATGGGAAGTTGGTAGGACACAGGATCAGCTCTCCTGGTAAACAAAAGAAAACACACCTGCCAAGCAAGTAAACAGACCTGCCCAAGACCAAGGGTTGGTCTTAACATGAGATCATCTTCATTGCCCCATCTTATTACAGAAATCAAAACTAATCCTTCAACCAGATGAATGCCAACACCAACCAGGATCTGCTGTGTCCAAGCCAGCAACTTGAAAGCTTCACTACCCACATTGACTTTCTCCCCAGGAATGGAGGAAAACCCACCTCTTTCCAAACAGAGTATCCCAACAGAAAATTAGGGGTCTGCTCCTTTATGCTAACACATTTTTGCCATAGCTTTATTTTTTCCAGTATCCTGGTTCAGATTGACACCTCCCTCCCTCGAAGTGAGCTGACTTGCTAATCTCGTTTGGCATGTTTCACCCCCCCACACACCTCCCCAGCTCTGAATCAGTTGTGCAATTAATTAAACCCCGTAATCATTCCAACCCAACATGGGTTTCCCACCTCCTCTTTGAGGTTGCAGAGGTTAAGGAAAGTGCAACCCTACATCCTCCTCCCCTCTTCCACTCCCAAATGCAGGTCCCTGCTTCCCTCTGTGTCAGACCTTGCAGTTGTACAGCCACGGTTCAGGTGGCTGATTCATCAGAAAACCTGCCCTGAAATGCAGCTGATCCAACAGAGAATATTAATTCATTCTATAGTCATAAAACTGCTACTTAGGATTAATCCAACGCAGCGGGAGCATAAAGGCAGGGACTGAAGGTGGGACTGCCCCTTCCAACCACAGCTGGCTAGTTAGGTCAGAGGAACTCAATTTCAAAACAACAACTTGTCAGTAATATGTGTTTGGTTGATAGCTCCAGTAGCAGAAGAAAGGTAAGAAGAAAAATAGGTCGGCACAAGCAGCCCCCAGCTGGAGGCAATTTTTCTTCCAGCAGCAACAAACCTATTTCAGGGTGATCCCAAACCCCATTTCTCTCTCACAGTTATCCCCAGACACCAAAATTATTATTTAACTGACCACACTAAGCAAGGTGACAGAAATAACTACTAGGAAAAAAACTGAGAAGCCAGCTGAGAACAAAAACCCGAGGTCAAACATCTCCTTAAATGGTTCTTTTAAAATATAATGGGACAAGGCAATTATCATCATAGCAAAGCAATTATTTAACAAGCTACTATTTAGCAGCTTTAGCCTAAGCAGGAAAAGACTTCACAGATCTTACAAAAGGTTTCATTACTAAGTGGTCACACAAGGTTGCACATCTATGCACCTGCTGCACAGATGGTACTCGCACCACCTCCCAACAGTAAATCCCATCACCCAGATCCCAGTCACTGCCCAGCAATGACTGGACTATAAGCAGCACAGAGAGGACTGCACTCGAACTCTATTTGACAGGGGTTGATTATATTTTATGTACTGCAAACAGAAACAGCTGAGTTCTCAATTACTTGTCAACAACTTATCTCTGTCTCCACATACCCGTAAGTTCCTCTGATGTTCATGTGCTTTTTAATAAACAAATAGAACGTCCTCCACAAAAGCAAAGGAATTTGTGGCAATAAAACTTGTGAAAACAGGTTATAAAGATCACATCCTGCCGTAGATTAAACTACATTTTAAAAGCCAAGCTATACTTCAGAAATTACATTAATAGGGTACAACACATAACTGTTAGTTTGCCAATACGTCCTTTGTATTTCCGGTTTACTAATGGAGTTCAAGGACAATCTCGAATTTAATCACTGAAACCGGCTTTACGTTCTTTCATTTTCTGCAACTATTTCAGCCAAACAAACACTTCACTTCCTCCTTGCTGTACTGCAACCTATAAAGCGATATTCTGGCACTTAGTTTGAAACCATATTTACCTTCCAAAATTGGTATTGCTCCTTCAGGCTTCCCACTGGCTGAAACATTCCTCCCTGTTTCGGGAAAACAGTCATCGGTGACCGGCCTTTCCCTCTGCAAACACGGCAAACCCGGGATCAGCTGTGCTGGACAGGCAGAGGGAAGGAAGGTCGTGCCTGGCCACGCACAGCTCCCCAGAGGGCAGAGATTAATTCAGTGTCTGCAAACAGCGGGTAACCAAACCCTCCTGGGGGTGTCCTCAAGGGCTCAAAACGCCCTCGCACACACGCAGGTCAAATGCACGTCGCGCTTAACGCCCGCACCTGAGCCAGAGCCTGCCAAACCCACCACCCTGGGGCATTAAATGGCCACGCTCCTTCTATTTAACACACAAAAAACCCCGGTTCATCCTGGCTCAGCCACAGCGGGGCACAGCCCCGGTGAGCACATCGTGGGTCGGGGCCCCGGGACCCGCAGGACCGACCACCCCAGGAGCCGCCCCGGGGGCCAAGGGCAGCGCCAAGACCAAGAGTGGGAGCCGAGCCCAACCCACGGGCAGCTCTCGGCAGCGCACAGGGGCGGAGAGCCGGGGCCGGGCACCCCCCGCCCGGTGCCCGAGCGCTCCCCGCGCACCCCCGGCCGGTCCCGCCGCTCCCGAGCGGCCCCGCGGCCCCGGAGCCGCCCCCGCTCCGCCCCCGCCGCGGGCACGGCAGGTGCACGGCCGGCCCCCGCCCGCCGAGCCTACCCGGCAATGCCGATCCCGGCACCGGCAGCTTCCTGAGTCCCCGTGTCCCGCCGAGCCGGGCTGTGCCGGGCCGGGCGCGGCTGCGGATCGCCGCCCGCCGCCGGAGCTGCGCGGCGGGACCGGGCGGGCTCGGCCCCTCCTCCCCGCCGCACCGAGGAGGAGGAGGAGAAGGAGGAGCCTGCGGGGGGAACCCTTTGCATGAGGAATAGCAGGTCCCGCGGGTCGTCCTGACCCTCTACTCAGCGGTAGTGAGGCGCATCGGGGGTGCTGTGAACAGTTCTGGGCTCCTCAGACATGGAGCTCCCGGAGTGGGTTCAGAGGAAGGTGTGAGGATGATGAAGGGACTGGAGCATCTCTCTTACAAATAAAGGTTGAGGGAGCTGGGCCTGCTCAGCCTCTAGCAGAGACGGCTGAGAGGGGACCTCCTCAATGTGTATAAATACCTAAAGGGAGGGTGCTAAGAGGATAGACCAGGCTCCTCGTGGTGATGCCAAACAACAGGACAAGAGACAATGGGCACAAACTGATGCTCAGGAAGTTCCACCTGAATGTGAGGAAGAACTTTCTTGTGCAGTGACCAAGCACTGGAACAGGTTGCCCAGAAAGGGTGTGGAGTCTCCCTCACTGGAGATATTCCAGAACCATCTGGACACAATCCTGTGCCATGTGCTCTGGGGTGACCCGGCTTGAGCAGGGAGGCTGGACCAGATGACCCACTATGGTCCCTTCCAACCTGACCCATTCTGGGAACCGCTGCCCCTTGCCTCCCACAAGGCTCCAGCTCACCCCCAACTTGCTGGGCAGGAAAAGCTGCTCCCTTGTGACCACCATTCCCACTGACCCACCTGTCACCCTGCCAGCCTCTCCCACTCCATGTGCTCCAGAGTGGTGTCCTGATCCCCCTGTGCTGCCCGGCGTCGCCAGTAGGATCCCAGGCAGGCAGCCCCCCGGCCTGGGTAGGTGTGCACAGGTGTCTCACTGCAGCACTGTCGGTTGCCTGCCAGACATAACACAAAGGTATTTCTGGTGCCAAACGGCAAATGTTAACAAATCACACACCAGGTCACCAGAAATCCGAAGGAAAAATTCAGTGGTGCTTCTTTAAAAAAGAAATAATATATTTATTTTAGTTGTTATCTGGTTTCCTGATCCTGCAGTGCATTTCAGCAACCGTATGTATTTCAAAGCTCAGTTATTTATATAAATGCACGCTTCCAGCTGCTCGTGCATTTCTTCATCATGACAACCTCCCCAGTGCAGAAAACCCTATGCTGTTTCTTTCACCCAAGATTGAATAGCTGCTAACAGTTACTTCACGCAGGTTTAAATTTATCTGTATAACTGTTTGTCCCCTGTAAAGTACCCCCTGCCTATGGCACTCACTGAAGTGTTCAATTTTGTTCTGAATTTTCCCTCTCCTCTTGCACTGCCTGTGCTGGAAATACCAATAAAAGAAACTCTTTGACTCCCAGTGTGATGTTACCTAGGCCCCACATGACAAACACTCAGACACATGCTCAGCTTTGCTCCACAATCACAGTGGCATCTTTCCTTCATTTCCCCCTGAGTCAGCAAATGAGGCCTTCACCCTTATTTTAACATTTGCAGAACCAGAGTCCCAGAGTTGCACCCACTGCAGATGCAGGTTGATGCTGCACAACCCACTGCTTTAAAGCTTGCTGGTGGCAGATGTTGATTCCATCCTTCTTGCTGCGATTTGTAAGCAGAGAATCAGAGGTTAAAAAAAAAAAAAAAGCCTTCACATCATCTCCCCAAGTGCTACAAATTACCTATTTGGAAAGCTAATGCAGTGCTATTGATTATCATCAGTCCTCTGAGGAGATGATTTTGTTTCTCAGATAAAAGCAAAAGCCTCTACTCACTATCAAAAGGTCTCAAATTAGCACAGCTTTTACCAAACATCCTGCAGTATAAAACAAACCACAGTTTCATTCAGTGTCTCAGGGAAAGGACAGTGCATGGTTGCTTTTTTAACAATACAGTCCCATGCCAATCCAAAAGAAAAATCATCCGCCCCAAACCCTCACCAGCTCAGCCTATTGTCAAAAATGGACATAGGGCTAAGTTTAGCAGACTCTGAACACCTGAAGATGGAGATAAACAGGCATGTCCCGGGGCTCCTTTAGCTCTCCACATCTACTGTCCCCTCTATGATGGTGCATGAAGTGGAGAAGGAAATACTTCAAGCTGCTTTATTTTTTCTGAGCAGGCCTATCGTGGAAATGTCCTTGCCTTACTGACAGGGCAACTGTTCTCTGGGGTGGAAAAGCACATGCTAAAATCCAATATAGATGGGGTAGTTACAGCCAGAGTGTCTGTGTAATGACAAATGATACTTGTCATTTTTGCTGTAACAACCAATTAGCAGAGACAAAACTAGTCAGGGGATGCTCCTCCAAGAACTGTGATTTGCATGAGTCATGTGGCTGCACTTTTGCACCGTAAGGCACAGACGTGGTTTATTCTGATTAACACACACATACACACCAAAAAAAATGAAAAGTTGTCTCTTTACAGCAGAAAAGGTCAGACCCATCAGAGTGCATTTGTATACATGGGTTAGCCATCTCAGATTATCACAGCAACTATTCATCATCATGTGGAATCCTCATGTTTTTTAAATTGCTGTCGCCTTGGCCCTTTTTAAATTCCTGAAAGAATTTAACCTCGTTTGAATATCTTCCTATTCTCAGTTACAAGCAGCTTGCAAAAAGCATGAGCCAAACAGCCACAGAAACCCTGATATTTTTCATACTTAAAAGTGGAAACTGCATCTCCTTTTCAAATAAAGGTTCCCTGCAACCCATTCCTTTAGCATCACTGAAACCTGCTGGCTGCCACACTTGGCACAGCTGCGCTCTCTGCTGTGCCAGTGTGGGTCACCAGCAGCTACAACTGCCAGAAGCATCAAATAAGTAGGAATACAGAGAGAGGGAGCAGCAGGAGCTGGTGCTGCTGGTTGCACAACAGCCTGCTGGTGTAGAGCATCAGAGGAGGGCCAGAGGTCAGGCAGAGATAAAAGGAGATCTACAGCCAAAAGTACATGGATAAAAAAACAGAAACACAAGTTTTAAAATAACGTGTGTAATCTAGAGCCTCACAGCATAAAACCCAGAAAGGACACTTTACCAGTTACTTTCCAGAAGGAAACACAAATGAAGGATACAGTCCAGTAAATTAGGTAGAAAGTGTGGCAGCAGTTTGACTTTTTAAGCCTCTGGCAACGTTCATATGAGAGGAAATAGAAAAGTACAAGCTCTTGTCTGCAAAACCAAACAGAAATAAAGATGTGTGAGTTGGCAGGTGCTGATGGATGCTTCTGATGGTGCTTCTCTCAGAGGAGATAATCTCATTTCCTGGTTGACAGTTAAATTTTACTTCCACGAGTGGTGCTTTAACTCCTCAAGAGCTGATGTAGCAGAGCACTTTGCAGTGGTGGCACAGTGGGTGTCACCATAGTCTTTCCTTGCTGAATAGGTGATGCTGGCTGAGCAGAGATCTGGATGCAGACTATTGCATCCTTTAGCTGATTCATATATTTATTTCCTTTCCAGTAAATTGCACAAGTATCTTTTATGATTCATAATTGCACAGATGGAAAAGGCTAATCTGTTTGGCCACAGAGCAGTATCTTTGTCTTAGGGGATCAGAGAAACTCATACCTTATTTACATGATAATGGGTTGTTAAATAGTATCTTACTATATAAAAATTGATATTTACTTAGACTTTATTCCCCACAAGTAGCAGGATTCCTAGGACTGATGTAATCACTGCTTTTATTTGCCTTTATTAGTTTTACATGCTTTGTTTTCCCAACAGAGCAGCTGGGATATTGTATAAGCAATTCACATCAACACTGGGTGCAATCCAAATATAACCTGCCATCGAGCTTTGGCAGACAGAAAAAAATAAAAATATCCAAAAGAGCCAAAAAATGGCTATGCCTGTATGTAGATGGTTATAGCCCTGCTGTGGCCACACTTAGGAGGGGTTGGAGGTAATCCAGCTGTGTTGGAAGCTCTCTAGCTGATTTAGCACACTGTGTCCTGCCCATTATGATAAATTTTAGTGCTGGCACAGTGCCACACTAATATGTCTCCAGAGTTTCCAGACTGGTTCTTTCTTTGCATGCAGCTTGACAGAAATCCAGTGAGAATCACCAGGCAGAAGCTTTAGGAAAAGAGACCAGTGAACAAGAGCACTGGGCCAGCACAGGCTTTTCCACAGACAGAGCAAGACTGTACCTGAGTACTAAGGGCTACTTATGAAGAAAAGAAACATAAAGCATGTGGAACATGGAGAGGGAGGGGCAGTAAAACTGCCTCCAGGCTGCCTACATAAAGATAGATATTGCTCTGACTGCAGGAGACATTTAGGAATGATGGCATTTATTTGAACCTTGTGAGCTGCCTTTCTGTCTCCGGTTCCATTCAGAAAAATGAGGTCAGTGGTGCTGGCAGTGTGCTGCTCTGACTCTCCCCAAGGCTTTCCAGAGGGCTGGAGAGTCTGACTGTTAAATCACCTCATGCTGTCTAAGGAGAGATCTGTAAAAGAAGTGGTTATAGCAGCAGTGGTGTCTGTTGGGGTAGGATTTGCTGGAGGGAGCCCTGGACAGAGCTGCTTCACGTGACCTTTGGCTTCTGGAATCAGTGGCCCCTGTAGTGAGGATGGAGGTTCCTTGGCTAGAGACCCAAAATAAAATAGAGACTCAAAGAAAAATGAAAAGAATGTTCTGAGAATGCAGAATTTAAAAAACAAGCAAGCAAACAAACAGCAAAAACAGAAACAAAACCAAAATAACAACCAAGCCATCACTGGAATCTGTGAAACGATACGTAGAGCATCTTTCATCACAAAATACAATTCTATTTTGAGGAACTTATCTTGAAGAATCTAATTCTGCTTCCAGCAGGAAACGGGATAGTTTCTTGTTACTTTGCCCTTAATTTCTAGTCTTAATTTTCTTGGAGAATGGAGTGGAAGTGCAAGATATGTCTGCAGAAACCATTGCTGAGGAGTAAACAGGGTGAAATAGGCAGGTAGGCCACTGCCAGATTTCCTTTCTCCTTACTTGCAGACTTGATCACTGGAGGGTAGTTATATGAGAAGGGAGGACTGAAGCATATTTTAATAGAAATCAAATACCAGAACAGTTACAAATACTATGGTAAAATAGAAAGCAGACAAGAACAGAGAGCTTACACTACAGCAATTGCCTTGCAAGTCAGGAATAAGGAGATGAAGTACAAAGGTATTTGAGCTGACAGGAATGAGGAGGCACCAAAGTAGTCCCATCTATCTCAGTCATTTCATTATTCTCTATTGAATTCATTCTGAATTACCAGATTAGGACTTCAAGTGGAGGATTGGGCTGCTTAAACTTTATGTCCTTACAAGCTATGCCTGAATAAAGAAGCTTAGATTTGGGTGGTTGGTTATTTAATGAAACAACTTCCAGAGAAAAGTAGAGAAAAATTTAATATTAATGCTACTTTATTCTTATACTGGCCATAAGATATTATTTTATCTCATGAATGCCAACTGCTTTTTCGGTAGCAGTATTGATTCTGATTGTCATAGAAATCTTGATAAAAGACATTAGCAACAATTTCCTAAATGGAATCAGAGTGACCTGTATATGTCCCTATTGCACTTTAGTGGAAGGGGAAACCCCTCAGGTAAAAGGAGAAACTTGACAGTTTTTCCAGATGTCTGAAGAATGGAATGCAGTCTGTCCTTCAAACTGAGCAGTGAGGTCAGAGAATTGGGAGGCAGGATACAAATACAGGAGGACACTTTCCCTTGGATATTCTGCAGGAGGAAACTGAAAGGTCTTATTTCACCAAGATACCAAAAAGTTTTATCCCTATGTCAAGAATGGCTTTCACACAACCTTTGCTTTTTGAACGATCCTGCCTTCAGGATATCCCAATGTTAACTGTACTTGGAGGAGGCACTTGCAAACTGAGTCGCTTGAAAGGTCATTTACTTGTTTTTCCGGCTGGTTATTAGCACAAAAAGAGGCTGTCTTTATACAGAATAAGCATATTTCATTTTGCCTGTAAAGAGCTTAAAAAGAGCCATGTGGAGAGAAGTTCCCATTTTGCAAAGGATTTTGACATTTAAGAATCTTGCTTAAATCTGAATTGGAGGGAAAAAACCCAATATATGGAAGTTAGTGACAGTAAATTCCACTTTGTCCACTGTTTTCTCCCTTATTCTAAGAAAATATTTTAAGTGTGTCTGATAGTATTTATCGCAGAATATTAAAAAGACCTGGAATATGGGTTCCCAAACAAGGACTGCCCTTTGGATATTATTTTAATTCTCTTATCCCACAGTTTTCCTCCAAAAGGCTGATGAAAACAACCTGTTTTATATTTAAGTTTCAGGAGGAAGAAAGCTGACTTCATTAAGATTTTCCTGACAGCTCCTGTTTACACTTTGCAAGTATCTGATACTGACCACGCATTACTCGACTGTGGTTTTAGCTGTTATAAGGAGAAAGAGATAGCAAAATATTTACCTACAGATTTCTGTTCTTTAAAGTCCTGTCAAAAGACGTAATCCTGCCCAGGTCTGCCCTACCACAAGCAATGAAAGCTCATTTGCATCTCTAATTTAGCCCAGAGCTAAACTCCAGCTGACTTGAGTGCCAAGGACTGGCCCTCACAGAGCAACCAGCTCTGTCAGTAGCAATCAAATAATATGTGAAGTGAGGAAACCAACCTGTGAATCAGACAAATTATCTCCACTCTTCCTATTAATTTTGATGGCAGAATTTGAAAAGGTGGCTCCCTAGAGCCACATTGCAGGCTGGGTGGAGAAAAGCTGGTTCCCAGAGGCATTGCCCCTGGAAGAAGGATGTGTGGTAGGAAAGGGGCAGAGAGCAGCCAGCTCCTGGAGGCAGGAATTCCAAAATGCACTAAGTGTGAATTAAGCAGCACACTGCCTTCACCACATTAGAGGTCATGTGTGCACCCTGCTGTATTTTTATCACCCCTTGGAAGAGAGACACTGATTGCAATGTAGGGGTGAACAAGTAGTCCTGTCGTTTCCAATGTTCACTGTGCAATGTGTGTTTTCAGAGCTTGGCCAGTGCTGGAAGGAGCCCCGAGCCCAGGCCTGGCACAGCAGCACCTTCCCTGCAAAACCTCTGCACTGCTGAAAATCTCCCCCCTCCTGACACAGGGTAAAGTCCGAGAAGAGCCAGGAGCATAACTGGCCTTAAAAATGCTTTTTGGCCACTCCTCCCTACAGAGCTCTTTGGTTCTGTTGAGAGTGAGGACCTGCAAGGCAGGATAAAAAGACATCCAGGGCTGTCGTTTCCCGCAGGAGGCACCTTATGGGGTCTTGTGCCCAACTTCCCTACGTCACTGTCTTTCCAGTACAAACACTTACACTCTCAGGACTTTGGATAAATGAAATTTATATACAAGATCAGCAGGACCTTAAAAACGTTCATAGTATTATGCTGGTCCTTTGGCAGAAAAGGAAAAAACAGGAAAGTAAGGAAGTAAAAAAGCAGTAAGAAAGCAGCCCTCCTTTCAGTAGTCACATACTTGAAGCTTAACTTTAATGTGACACTCCAACACACCCAAATGCAACTGGAAGACCAGAAACTACAAAATCAATCCTTCTTGACATTAATTATATGTATCCTTATAAGCTGTAGTTGTCCTCACAAGACAGTTTCTAGAAAACTTTAAAGTGATGCCTCCCTCATTTAAATAAGATTACGTGATCCTGACATACAGACATTTGTGCTGTGTGCCACTTCTGGGGGCTGAGCAGCTTTACTTTTATAAAGAAATAGTTCTTGGCTGTTTCCCAAGAAAATTGAGCTATTGCTCCTTCAGGCCCTTTTCCTCCTTTGGAGTTCTGAAACAATAAGCAAGAGCAGTTAATGATCATTATTAGTGATTGTCCAGGGGAGTGACTCTGGTGGCTTGTCCCTGCCTCCTGTTTGTGTCACAGCTGTCCCCTGGGCTACGTCACCTTAGAGGCCAAAAGACATGTCTGGTTATTTTTATCATTGAGTTTAACAGGGAGCACCTCCACATGCATTCCAAACATATTTTCCCTTATAACCCTGAGCCTCAGTGTCTGCTTAGAATGAATATGCCACTCACAGACCAAGTGACCAGTTTTATAATTAGAGACATCTCCTCATAGTAGAGAAAAGAATGTAGCCAACCTTAGGTGCAAGAAGAAACAAAGGCATGATCAAGAGTAAGAAAGAAGAAACTGCACAGATAATGCTTCAGATAGTGTGCACTCATGTCAGTTCTGCAGTCAGAACTGCATTAAGAGCAGTCAGGGCATTAATTTGCACATTCTGCAGTTGCTTATTAACAGTGCAGCATTATGTAAATTATGCTTCCCTAGTCAAGTGCTGGGAATGTGCAGGAAGGAGAAACGACCATACAGTTTTGAGTTAATAAATGTATGGCTTCTTAATGCCCTGCCAGCTGACAAAGTTTAATTTCAGTGTTCTTAACTGTTTCAAATGGAAAGTGTTCTCAAGTTAGTGACATGGAAGCCCACGTGGTTCCTACGAACACGGAGGTATTTAGCAATAGTCTCCTCCTTTTTCATCTTTGCCCAACTGAAAACAAAAAGACACATGTGCCATAGAAGTGACACTTTATTATTATTTATTTATTATCTAAATACTGACTATTTTGATTTCTACCTATGAAAACAAAGAAACTTACCTGAACATGGTGTATCTTTGTATAGAGATGACCCTGTTTTTCTTCTGGTTTGTGTGGTAAAACTTTGACCCAGGGTGTAAGGTGACCTCCACCTGTTTTCCTACCACTTGCCACTCCTTTTGCTGCCTGCCTCAGAAATGTCACCTCCTCTGCCCAGTGCCTGGATGCCTTGCTGCTTTTCACCACACAAATCCTCGCCTGGCTCCTCCTGGGAAACCTCAGCCATTAAATTACTGTGCAAAGGGACAGTGAGGTGATTTGCCTGACTCCTGTATCACTGGCCCGCCCCGAGTCCTGCCATGCTCTAGCAAGCTCTGTGAAGCTGCTGCTTTGCAGAGGAGTGAAACACAACTTGCATTCAGCAAGACAACCTGTCCTCAACATCTGCAGGAGGCAGGCAGGAGCTGGAATGCAGTACTCATCAGCTCCCTTCGCAAAGGCAGAGTTTCAGGGCGTTTTCCTCTGCCAAGAGTCAGAAAGCACTACCTTGCATTGAGGCAAATCAAATCTCTTTAAAGAGTGATTACTTTTGAATACCGCAGCTCACAAATAAAACATAAAAAATGTGACATAAAATACAAATAAAATCTTTTCCATTCGGGGTATTATTGCCGATTAATATGGACTGGGGGGGGGGGGGGGGGGGGGGGGGGGAGGCTGTGATGTACTGTACTCTCTTCTTTTCCTCATGAGCTTCTTCCTTTCATTCTTCTTGGTCTTTTGAGGAAGGAGAGCCCTTCTCTTCCCTGCCTGCACTGATTTATCTGTGATTATATTAGTATGGGAGGCTCTTCACTGTCTGAGGTGGCTGAACTTGTCCACGGGAGTTATGTAGGTCACTGCCGAGGCCGACTGAGTGAAGGGGCTTCGAAAAAAGTCAGAATACAGAGAATTTCCTGCATAATAAGACCATTCCTAACGTTCTCCCTCGTGTTGAGGAGGGGCTTCTTGTGTTTTAGTTTATGGCCATTGCTCCTCGTGCTGTCGCTGGGCACCACCGAGAAGAGCCTGGCGCCATCCCCTTAGGGGTATTTAAATGTATGGATGAGATCCCCTCTCAGTGGTATCTTTTTTTCCCTAGACTAGACCCAGTCCCCCGGCCGGGCTCCGGGGTCTCCAGGCGCGGCCCGGCCGTGAGGGGCGGCCCGGCCGCGCTCGGCCCCGCGGGTGGCTCCGGTTGTCACAGCGACGGCGACTCGCGGCCATGTCGGACCTGGGCTCCGAGGAGCAGGACGAGGCCGGGGAGGGCGAGGCCGGCGTGGGGGTCCGCCGGGACGGGGCCGGGGCCGGGGCCGGGGCCGGGGGGAAAGCGGGCGGGAGCGGCTCCAGCGCCGCGGGCCGGGGCTGCGGGAAAGGGAACAGCGGCGGCAAAGGGGCCGGGCGGGCCGCGCCCGCAGCGCTGCCGCGGCACCGCATCCTGAGCCGGGCTGGGGCAGCTTTCCTCACACGCCTGTTTCCCTCTGTCGGACTCAGTCCGGTCCAGCCCTCTCACCCATTCTCTTCCCGCGTCTGAGCAGGAGTACGACGGCGATCGCAACGCCGAAGGGGAGCGGCACGGCTATGGGAAAGCTCGGCTGCCCAACGGAGACACGTACGAGGGGGAATACGAGCGTGGTTTGAGGAGCGGCCGAGTAAGACACCGGCACTGGTTGTGGCTGCGTTCCCCCGTGGTGTGAGTTTGGGCACGGGACTGAAACAAGAGTGAGCGCTGACAAGTGTTTTGTCTGTGCCAATTGTGTTCCAGGGGACCTACAGGTTTAAGAGCGGTGCTCTCTACACTGGAAACTACCTTCAAAACAAAAAGCATGGCAAGGGTATCTTTTTTTATCCAGATGGATCAAAATATTCAGGTAAAACACTGAGCACAGTTGCAAGGATTTCTGTTACCACAAGGACACATTCACCCCTCCTCGCCTAAATGCGTAGAGATAGTGAATTGGAGAATGTCTTGCTTTAAGATGGTGTATTTGCTACAAGATGTGTTCCTTTCATTCCTTCTTTAGTAATGGCTCTGAGAAGTTTGGGGTTTATTTATGGGGATTTAGGATATATTATTGTGATAAGTATGACATTTATTAGTGGTTTATTCTTTTCACATCCTCCTGTGAAGTGGGGTGTTCCAAGTCCTGAGAAATATTAAGTGTCTTTTGCAAGTAAGTGCAGTCCTCATAGCAGAGAGCATAGTTCCTTATTCCTGGGTGATAATTTGAACCACAGATGTGTTCAGTATAAAGTATTTTAGGACTCTATTAGATCCATCCTTAAAAAATATTCTGTTTATTAGAGCCTTTACTCAGGGATTGGGATGTCTCTGAAGTTTGAAGTAGTTTAAAGTCAGACTGTTTTCTTGCTTGCAGGAGTGTACCTGAGAAACTCTGAATATCAGTTAAGGTTCAAGAGACAGTATTTCCCCCCTTTTTTTCTAAGCTAGACAAAAAAAAATATTCCTCTTATGAGAGCTAGAAGCTGAGAGCAAAAAGAGCAGCCCAATCTTGCCTTGCATGAGCGTATGCAGCTCTGATTTTTACTTTTTTTTATTTAATAATATTAAATTTGAATAGAAGAATAATTAAGACACACAGTCTAGCATCCTTTTGAGTGTATGTGCCCCCTGTCTGACAGGACAACTTCAGCAAATGAGTCAAATTAAAGTAATTACCCTTTAAATTTGTGTGGAAATGTCACATTGTCTACTGCAATTGCACTGCATTACCCAGTTAAATGTAGGGGCAGGTTGTTACATGGCCTCCTGTGTTCATAATGATAATAGAGAGTGATAATGGAGACAGACCATGATGGACAAAGGGGAATGGAGGTCAGGCAGCAGCATGAATATATGTGACAGACTGATGAGAAAAGAGGAAGGGTTTAGAGTAAGGGGGGGCGTAAGGAATAGTAAGGAACCACAGTGGTGTCATAGCTTTCTTTTCCTTCTCTAGTAATTGTATGATGACTTTACCAACTGACCACTATATCACAGCAGGAAATAAACCACATCTCACACTGTTTGTGTCCTCTTGTCACCAAAGGAGACTGGGTGGACGACCAGAGACAGGGCCATGGAGAATATATGTATGCAAATGGAGACACCTACACTGGAGAGTGGTTTAACCACAAGAGGTTTGTTTCATTCTTAGAATTTCATTCTCTGTGCTTTTCAAGTCACCCAATGGCATTAAAAAGCAAAGATTATTTTCAAACCACGTCTGACTGCAGCAAATCAAGTCCAGGGGCGACCTTGCAATTTAGTCCATCTTGAGTAATTTCAGCTGCTTAATTAATACAGTTCTAATACCTTAAAAATAACAACTTCATACCTTAAAAACAATAGCAATCCTTAATTCTTAGTATGCAGTGATATAAAGCAAAATTATGTTTTTCTCTGTAGGCATGGGCAAGGTATATATGTCTATAAAGACTCAGGATCTAAGTATGTTGGTCGTTGGGTAAATGGAATCCAGGAAGGACCAGCTGAAATTATCCACCTAAACCATAGGTTTATAGGCAGGTTTTTCAACGGAAAGGTAAGTGTGCAGCAAAACTACCTATTCATGTGAACAGTTCACATAGAATTGCCTTAGTATGATCTGTTTCCACTTAAAAATAAGAAGCCAGGCTCCTGATCTTCTGTGTTATTTCCTGTGCCATACGTGTAACACATAAAACTGAATTAATCTGTAGGACACAATGCCAAGTTTCTCTGCAACTTTGCTCCCAAGCTATAATGCTGTTGACTGTTGTGTGGATTTTGTAGTAAAGGTTATTATACATTTCTGTGCCTAGAATGAACTGTTTAGTTCTGCTGATGTTTTTGTATCTTTATGCAGCCTTTAGGTCGTGGTAAATACATCTTTGATTTTGGATGTGAACAGCACGGTGAATACATACAATTGGAGCAGGTAAAAGAGACAATGCTTCAAATTAATGTTTCTCTGATATTCTCTGAATATTAGGGAACTCAGTAAATCAAATCTGTTCTTGAGTAATCTATAAAATGCCCTGTAGACACTGATGTTGAAGTAGGTCTTACCAGCCAAAGAACGGTGGAAACTTGTGCATTCTTAAGAACTGAGGTTTTTCATTTTGCTTTTTCCTTTGCCTTCTCTACTGTGAAAGCTTTGACAAGTACAAGGTGTGATTTTGCAGTGCTTGCAGACATGAATCATTTATTCTTAAAGTTTAGGAGAATCAGGACCTTCCCAAAACATTTGAAGGCTCAAACCACAGAATAATGTAGATGTGTCTGTCTGTACATTTAGCCTGTGTACATTACACTTTGTTCTGAAAACCAGAAAACAGGGGAAAATATTTCTCCTTGTATTTCTGAGCTGCTTGGTGCTATGCATACAAATGGTAATTTCCAGCAGATTCATGTTTTTGAAGTATTGTTGTCCTGGTCCTGTCAGGAGCATAATATCCACAGCTTCTAATAATTGTAGGGAGCAGCTGGGATAAGGGCCTGTTTTTCCTTCTCCTTCATGCATGAATGTTTTGAAACATTTCTGATTAATATGGTTCAAAATAGCTATAGAAATAAGAAATATGTCTTAATATTACTGTTTTGTTTTCAAGATAATATGCCCCATTTTAGTTTAGAGTTTGCTCCCTCTGTTGGCTGACACATTAGTTTCCCTTACACACTCTTTGAAAATTCTCCGATTCAGCAATTATTTCTTAAGGATAAAATAATAATTATCAAACTCCTGTCAATAGTGATAGAGATTTGCGAAGCTTGGAGACTGTTTTGCCTTCTTTGGCTAAAAGCAAGAGATCCCCAAATTAAGTATCAGATTCACAGGAGTACCCAAAAGGATGTGTATGTGGTATTCTCAGTTCAGTTGGGAATTGTTGGATTAGATGTGTAAAGCAAGGGACAGTGCTGCCACTAAAGTAAGATTAAATTTTGCCCCTTTGCTTTAGTTGAAGTAGTTGCAAACCAAAGTGGATTTAAAAAAAAATTCAAAGAAATTAGGTGGGAATACAGATAATGATTCCATTATAAGACTTTTCATATTTGGATAAAATCAAACATGATTTTTTGAATTAAAAAAAATTATCTTCGAATTTCAAACCCATAAGCTTTTGTGCAGTACTTTATTGCTTCCTAGATTCTTTCAGAGGGCTTCCCTAGACAAAGATTGAGGCAGAAACAGCTGTTTTTTGTTTCTGTTCCTGTGTGAGACAGGGCAGCATCTACCAGGCAGAGCACCAGGTCTCCTTTGCAGGCACTGAGGAGGAGCCATAGTTAACAGGCCCCTCCCACCCATTCTGTTTAAGGGAGAGACAAAATTTTGCCTTAAAGAAAGCAAACTGTGAAGTGTCAGTCATTAGTAATGGTCAACTGACTTCATCAAGGTTCTAAGTGTGGTTCTTGTCCAAGATTTGTGGCTGCTGAAGTTCCTCCACCTGTAAAAATTACTTTAAAAGGTGTTGCCATTTTCAACCCAATTACAGAGGTTTTAATACACAAAACCATCACCTTAGTTACTCCCCTAATATCCATAGGATGAGATACTGGATTTCTTGAATTCTCTTCTAGGAAAAAGGAGAAGAAGAAGAAGAGGAGGAAGTCCCGTTACCTGTTGAACCAACATGGAAAGCAATAGAAATTACCAGATTAACACCCTGGACTCCCAAGGATGAAAAGCCCTCGTCTCCCAGAGAAGCCTCCCTCGAGGCAGCAGAAACTGGAGAGGAGGAAATGCCACCAGTTGCAGGTTTGTTCTGCTGGATGTCTGGAAACTCTGTGCTCTGGTTTTTCGGGTTTAATATCAAGTGGTGGTGTTAAGGTTTTTGTGTTTTGCTTTGTTTTGGTTTGTCTTTCCTATGATTTTCCATGTATTGGATGTTTGGAACTGCCAAGTCTGTTCCTAAACTGCACAATATGTATAGATCTGTTTCATCTGACGTAGCATAATGAGATACAACTGTGAGTCATTTTAGTCTATACCATACCAGCTTGATCACAAACCCTTAGAGAAGATTGTGTGGGATTTCTGATGTGAGTAACAACTGCAGCCTTCAGTTGGAGTTTGTAGCTGCTGCGTGAAAGCAAAGGCTGAGTGCAAATGTGTACCATTAGTTTTCTTTGGTATTTCTAATTTCTCATGTTTCAGTCACTGAGGAGTCTGCTGAGGGTGGGGCTGTTGAGCCCTCTGCTCATGAACCCAGTGAAGGTTTGAGCCCAGCAGGGGATGCAGGAGAGGAAGGTGAGGGAAGAAGAGAGGAGGAAGCAAACGAAGTTCGGGAGGATCAAGGTGAGGACTGGGGCACGTGTGCTCGTTGTTTAATTAGCAGTCAGGGTTTGAAATGATGCAGGTCAATCAGGTGAACTCCTGCTGCTGCTGAGAGACCACGGGAATCTCTGCCTTTGATAAGAGGGACAGTTCTATAGAGAGGTAAACTATGAGTAGTCAGGATCATTTACTGCCACAGCACAAATTAAAAGTGACACTTCTGTGCAGCATTATCTATGCATGTACAGTTGACATCACTTGCAGAGCTGAATTTGTAGGAGATTACATTTCCAAACTGGGGGGGTTTTATGCAAAAACGAGAGAGATGATATCAGACTGTGAAGTTTGGGAAGTTTTGAGGACTCCACTTTTCTCTCATGACTGAAACTCTGTATTATTATTCTCTCAAGCGAAGCTAAAAAGCAGTCAAAATAACTCTGAAGAAACAAATTTTAGGTATTGGTATATATTAGGGTTTGGTCAGTCTCTCTGGTTGATTTGTTTCTCCTAAAAATTCAGAAGGTCAGGTTTTCTTCCAGGCCGTTCAGAAGCCTGTTTTAAATACACAGTTACTAAGAAGCAGCAAAAAGATGCTTCTGTGTTTAATCATATTTAGCTTGTAGGCCTCCACCCAATTGTGTTGATTTTATTTTATTAAGTGTTAAAGTTTACAAGCTTGCATGTAAATGTTATGATGTCTGAAAACATCAGATAATTTTATCCATTTGTAATCAGTCCCTTTTACAATAAACCAAAGCAAAGCACTGTCCATGGGGGTCAGAAAGTCTGTTGAACCATTTGAGAATGCCTGGGGGTGTACACAGAACATTTAGGTCAGCTCTTGCAGTTTTTATAGTTTATTTGCATTCAGTGTTCATCTCTGAAGGTGCTCTCCTGCTTCAGGGCAGAGCAACCAGCTGGCTGACCTGGTGTGTGGGACTGACATCTTACAGGATCCCTGGGATTGGATCAGATCCAGCAGAAATCTCAGCAGTTTTCCTGCATAGCTGTGCTTTGGATTTGGCAAGATGCACTGAGCCTGGTTTGTCTCAAAGACCGTTGAGCTCAAAGAACCATTTGCACTGAGCTTGATTCTAATGAATTTTTTCTAGCCTACCACAACAAAGCAGTTCTGGTTTCTCCACTGGTTTTTGTAGGGACTCTTTTTAAGAACAAATGAACCCAGGTATCTGTCAGATACAGCACAGAGGCTGATACCAGTGCCTGAAAATATAGCGATGTGATGTATGTCCAGAATCAAGGAATTGGATGATTATATCCATTTTTAGCATAGGTCTCCATCTATAATTATTTAGGCAACCTATTGTTCTCCTTGTCTTTGTGTTTAGCAAGATGAAGTTACAGGAAGAGGAAAAGATATGAAGAAAATATGGATCCTGTGAAGAGCAGATGTAACAAAATCTGTTTTCTTACAGCCTTGTATACCCTGCTCCATTACCATGATTTTAGGACAACACAGAAATTCTATCCTTCTTGCTCCACATTCCCTCTGGTATCATCTAAGTAGGAGACATCCTTTGGCTATTCCAGAGTTACATATGGGCTGGCTGGCAGTCAGTGTGTGTGTACTGAGTCTGTCTGCCAGCTGACAAACAATGTAAAACAGTTAAATTCAAGTGTTGGCATTGAAAGGCAGTGGGTAAGGAGGACTGAGGTAGACAGCAGAGTCCTGAAGTTCTGTTTTAGGTTGCTGGGATTGCTTTCCAGTGTTTTATAATGCATCTCTATGCTCTGTCTTTCCTTCACAGAAACTACTGATTTAGGAGGTTGAATGAGAGGAAACCGAATAATTGGATACAACTGAAGGCAAAGTTCCAGAAAAAAGGAAATTTCAAAGTAAATAATTTAGTGTGGTAAACCTGCAGTATTGTTATTCATAAGAGCTTGAGTTAAGATACATTGAATAAACATTTCTGTCATGGTTCTGTCTGGAATGTACATCTTTGGATCTTTTATAATCTCAGAGTCTCACAAGAACTTCCCTTATTCCATGTAGCAGGTAGTCAGTCGTAGAATTCAGTGCAGAATTATTCTGGATTCTGTGTCCTCACAACTTAATCTTCTCCCACTCTTTGTAGTTGTTCTCTGTTGAAGCTGCCTCTGGGCACAGAACCTTGGGGGTCTTGCTTGTGAAGACAAAGGCAGTGCTGGGCTTCCCAGCTCTCTCTGTTTTCCCTGTCCCTTGGCCACCATTACAGGCCTCCATTTTCCTTGTTTATTTGGCTGCTGTTGATGCATCTGTAGAAGCTCTTTGCCCTAAATTTCCCCTTGCCACTTTGAACTCAAGCTGAATTTTTTTTTATCCTCGCACAATGATGCAGCATTTTCAAGTTTTTCCTTTCTAGTCTGTTTTTGCTTCTGCTTTCTGTATACTATAACTTTGTTTGATTGGTTTGTTTGTTTCTGGTTGCTTTGTTTTGTGTTGTTTTTTGGTGTGTTGCATCTCAGTTTCAAGTTCCTTCTTTACCATGTGCCCTCCTTAAGCTGTTTCAAGGACACTGTCAGGTGAGGAGGGTGAGGAATTGGCTCTGTAACAAATTCCCAACACTGTGCCACACTCAAATCCTTGGTGACCCACAAGCTCTCAGCCAAGACGTTGCCCATATACTGAACAGTTCCATGTGTTCAAGCTGCTTCTTCACATAAAGGAAAATTCTCCTCCAAATTTTCTCTCTCTGTCTTTACTAATGAGCCCTTCATTTCCTAATGAGCCTTCACTGGAGAGCTCTGGTTGTGTGAGCTGTCCCACCATGTTTCGATTTCCCACAGCATGTCCCTGTTGTGCATCTGCCCACAGAGCAGTTCCGAGTTGCTCCCCTGTGCCCAGCCATGGGGGTGGATGTGGCACTCAGGGACATGGTTTAGGGGTGATGATGGTGGTACTGGGTGACTTGCTGGTCTCTCCCAACCTGGATGATTCTGGGATTCTAAGATTGCCCCGACCCAGGTGCAGCACCGTTCACTTGGCCTTGCTGACCCTCATGAGGTTCTCATGGTCCCGCTTCTCAAACTTGCTCAGGTCCCTCTGGATGGCTCCATCCTTTATTATTTTACCTGCCCTGCTCAGCCTCCTGTCACCTGCCACCGTGCTGAGGGTGAGCTCAATCCCACTCTCTGTGTCACTGGTAAAGACACTCCAGAGCCCTGGTCCCAAAGCTGAGCCCTGAGGGACACCCCTCATCCTTGGGCTCTTCCTGGACAAGGAGCCACTGGCCACAACTCTCTGGCTGCATCCCTGCATCCAATTGCTCATCAACCCACCCTCCAAACCCATGACTCTCCAGTGTGGAGATCAGGATGTCGTGTGAGACCGTGTTGAAAGCCTCCCAGGGGTCTGGGCACACCAGGGCCTGCAGGTCTGGGGGCTGCCCACAGCCAGACAAGGCCTGTTCCAGGTGGATCCAACAGGTTCCAGCTGGTTCCAGCTGGTTCCAGCCAGTTCCATGGTTGTTGGGGCGCCAGGGGTGGCCCTTTGTGACAGCACCGTGTTCCAGGCCCTTTGTGATGCCAGGGCCACGTCGTGCCCAGAGGCCATTGTGACACCGGGGGTGGGGGGCACTGAAGGGGTGCAGAGCCCTGGAGTGTCCCCTGTGCAGAGAGCACCTCACTCAGGAGGCAGCAGCTCCCTGAGAGCCTCTGAGGGAGAGGACAATGGAGATGTTCAAAGACAGGGCGAACCCCAACTCCCAACCTGACAATATCCTGTCCCAGTGGGAAGCTGAGGAAATCCAAGAGCTGTCCCAATGGGAAGATATGGAATATGAGGACCTGTCCCCATGGGGATTTGAGAGATACCTAGAAGCATTGCAATGGGGAGAGGAAAGAGTCTATGAGCTGTTCCAATGGGAACTTGAGAGGTACCAAGAAGCATTGCAATGGGGAGATGAAAAAGTCCAAGAGCCGCCCCAATGCAACGATCAAAGAATCCAAGAGCTGTCCCAATCGGAAGGTGAGACAATCCAAGAACTGTCCCCAGGGGTAGATGTGAAAGTCCAAGAGCTGTCCCAGTGGGAAGGCAAGAGAGACAAAGAGCTGTCCCAAGCAGAAGATGACAGTGACAAAGTGCTTTGCCAATGGGAAGGCTCCATGGAGCAAGAGCTGTCCGAAGGGGAAGTGAGAGTAGACCCAGAGTTGTCTGAAGGGGAAGTCAGAGCCAGAGGAGACCCAGTGTTGTCCCAGGAGGGAGACAACATTTACCAAGAGCTGTTGCAGGAGAACTGGGAACACATCCCAAACCACACCATCTGGCTCAACCCCAGGTACCCACAGCTCCTGCAGAACCCTCACCCTGCTCCCCAGGGGTCGGCACAGGCAGCAGCTTCTCCTGCCTCATGGAAGCGGGTGAAGGCAGCAGGGGCAGAGAGCCCGGGCCCTGCCCCACACAGCCCCTGCTGCCCCCCCAGCCCCTCACCTCACTGTCAGGAGGGGGCAGTGGGGGGGCCAGAGCTGCCAGGGCCACAGACTGAGCAGTGGTCCTTCGCCAAGGAGGAGAAACTGTGGAAATACATCACCATCCGCACCATCTGGGTCAACCCCAAGTACCCACGGCTCCTGCAGGACCCTCACCCTGCTCCCCAGGGGTCAGCACAGGCAGCAGCTTCTCCTGGCTCCAGAGAGCAGGTGCCAGAGGCAGGGGCAGAGAGCCAGGTCCCCAGGAAACGTCCCTCCCGCCCCAGGCGGGTGCTCCGGGCTCTGCGCCGGCTGTTCCGGATCCCCTGCATGGCGGGACGGCCGGAGGATTAGTGCCCACTGCCAGCACCAGGCCGGGCCCCAGAGATGAGAGCTGACCTGGAGCCTGCACAGCTCCCTGAGGGAGCAGCACGGGCTGGCCTGGATGGCCAGGCCTTACAAGGATCAGTTCCTTGTTGGTAGAATTGCCTGGCTCAGGTTTAGGACTTGGCAGGCTTCAGTGATCCCAGACCTAAGCGGGGTGTAGAAAGCTAATGAGCATAAGAAGGGAGGAAATCTTTTAACCAATAGAAGATAGAATATGAAGTAGTATCTTCAATTAGATTGATAATATTTCTTAATTAATTCTTAATTATTTAATGTGTTGGAGTAAGCTAATATTTTCATGAAGAACAATAAAATTATAACAATATTATAAGAAGATATGAAAATAATACACAATTTTAAATTATTAGTAAGAAATAATGATATAATTTTTAATTAAGATTTCTGTTGAGGATAATATTTAATTATTATTTAATTGTTATTATTACTAAGAAAATATTTACTATATTAATTTAATGAGAGGAACATATATTTGTAGCCAATGAACATTAATGCCTTGTTTGATAAAATGTATATATAGGGAAAACTTTTGATAGGTGTTCTGGGCCTGTGAATTTGCCACCCAGCACCCCTGTCTGTGCAGAACTGAAACAAATAAATAAATGAAATACTTTAACTCTGTGTGTGGGGATTGGCTTCTTGTACAACGGGTAAAAGAACCTGTTTTGGGACAGCAGCTTCGCCGTGGACACATTAATAAAAGATGCTGGTTTTCCAGCCGTGCTCGCCTGTGCCTGGTCCATCTCAGGAGCAAGATGGAAGCAGGAGAACCACCAGAAGATGGGAAACTCGACGGCTGCACGGTCACTGTGGCCAAGACAGTCACCAATGGCCACTTCACCCACGAGAGCCTCTCTGGGAACAAGCAACAAATCCCAGAGGGCACCTCTGTGAGTCGGCTCCCCGAGCCCCTGTACCAAGCAGTTGTCATTGAGGTGTTTTAGGAATCTCCTGTGCCCTGTTGACTCAGCTGTGTGGGGTTGCCAGTTAACACCTGGCCAGGTGAATTCCTCCACAAGGACAAGGGCAGGTCTTGAGGTGTCTCTTGGTTTCTTAAAGAAGAATTCATTGGTGTCACTGTCATTGTGGCTGGGAGGCCAAGAGCAGCCTCCCATAATGGCAATGCACAATATTCTCTAACAGATGTCCAGAAGTAGGGTCACTTACAGTAAAGAAATGTCACATCTATGCTGAACTGGTATGTGGGAGATGTTCTTCATCTCTAGCACATCCATGATTTTAAATGATTTACTACAGGACAAAATACCAACTAAGTAGCCAGGTGGGCTTTCTTCTTCATGACTGGACACAGGCCCAGCTCAGCTACAGGGAGGGTACATGATCCTGTGGTTGACATTCTTTCCATGAAATAAAGGCAGCACTACAGATGAGACTACAACTCCCTCCCTTTCTCCTTTCCCTTTTCACCATCCTCCCATCCATTCCCTGAGGCTGGATGAGCCTTGACCATCTCTCTTCAACACCCAGCACCTGGACACTCCCAAAGAGCAAAGCTCCTGGGACAGCATGTCTGGTCAGCAGACAAGTTCCTTTATTCCCCACAGAAGGGGGTCTGGAAGTGCTTCCACAATTGGGGATGTTCCAGCAGGGCACAACTGGCTCTGAAGGTTTCCTTAACAGCCTCTGCTCCCCTCCCATGGCTGTGAGGGCTCAGAGCAACTCTCTGCATTTAGGTCTGAGCAGGGACAAGTAGTATTTCTCCTGCTGTCACAAGTAAGGACCTTCAGCAACTGCCCTCAGAGCTGTCCCCACTGCTGGGAGGAGAGTTTTTGCCATTCCCCAGCACCCACACACAAGACCAAAAGCTCTGCTTGCTCTTCTCCCGTCTCCCAGTGGAAGCAGTGTCCTGACACAACAGGCAAAGAAAGCCCAGTCCAGCACTCCCTCTCAGCAGGCAGAGAATTACTGAACATGCAGCTACTTTCAAATCAAGAATCCATCACTCAGGAAGCAGCCAGTGGGACACAGCAGCTGCAGAACCCCCCTAGAAGCTTCCAGAATCCAAAGGCAATATATAAATAGTAAGTTAAAGGTGCAGAGCAAGTTAGAGCTGCACAAAGTGTTGCACAAACACCAAATGCCACAGACAGATCTTTTTCCCTCTTCTGCAGGTGACTAAAGCTGCTTGGAACCTTTTTCTCCCTCATAATATGTAAACAATACCTTAATTATTGACATGTATCTGTCTGACTTTAATCTGCTCTCTCATACTGTGGGAATTTTGGCATGAATGCTGATGGGCCTGGAGCCTGAGGTAGAGAGTTACCAGCCAGGAGCAGTTTGCTTTTGAAATAAAACCACAAGTCTTGGCCCATCTGGGATGAGATGTTGCATTGATATTGGTGAAACAGGACTTACATTTCCTAATTCTTCGCCTCAGAACAGGAAATCAATATTAATTTTTTTGTTTGGGGGAAAGAGGAAAACATTTTAACAATTTCCCTTTCTCTGCAACTCACAATTTCAGCAAAGATATGTCATAAAATTTGAGGGTTGGTGCTAAGATAGATTAACAGAAAGCAGAGATACAGAAACAAGTCATGAAGCAGAGTTTATTACTTCTTCCATGCAAGTTGTTCTCCTCTCAGAAATGCCATAGAAAATTCCCATGCAATCTCTCCTTTCCTATCTTACATGCCATTTTGTTTGCAATTACTTGTTCTGCTCAGGTGACCTCAGTGACCATTTTTAGAGGTGGTTATCTTTTCCTCTTTCTGCCTTTTTTGGCAAAGAGAAGTGCTGCATTTCCATTATTACTGTAGCTACACCAAAGCAAACATGACTTGATAATACTGTGGGTTTTTTCTTTTTTTTTTTGTTTTTTTTTCTAAAAAATTAAAATCATTAGTTTGCTTGCTAGTTTTAATATAGTCTACTGTAAATTTGAGAAATATCTGTACAACATATTTCCTAACTCACTTCCATTTGAAGGTCATCTTGAACTCAAGCTGAGTGCATTCTTGGATAATTTATATTCCCTTTTTCCCTGCAGCACTGCACTGTGCCACACTCAAATCCTTGGTGACCCACCAGCTCTCGGCCAAGATGCTGTCCATATACTGAACAGTTCCATGCATTCATTTCCTAATGTGCCCTCCATTTCCTAATGAGCCTTCCTTGGAGAGCTCTAGTGGTGGGAGTTGTCCCACTGCAGAGCTCTGGGGTGCCCCCTCTCTGAGGAGCACCTCGCTCAGGAGTCAGCAGCTCCCTGGGAGCCTCTGAGGCACAGGACAATGGAGATGCTCAAGGAGAGAGCAATTCCCAACTCTCAACACACCAATGTCCTGTCCCAATGGAAGCTGAGGGAGTTTGAGAGCTGTCCCAGTGGGAAGATGTGGAATGTGAGGAACGGTCCCCATGGGGATTTGAGAGATACCAAGAACTGTTGCAGGCATTGCTGAGCTTGGCCAGTCTAAATGTCCTGTATTGTGCAGAATTCTCCTATTCCAGTCCTCACTTTGCTGAGGAGGAATTGAGATCCTGGCAGCCTCTGCAGCCTGTGTGAAGGGAACCTTCTACTTTGTGGAGGTCAAGGGGTGATAAAAGAAGACAGTTGTATTTTTTTTTCAGTGTTAATACCTAGAATTGGGAAATTGCCCTCCCCGCTAGTGGTGTTACTGTTTGGTGCACTTTTTGCTGCCAAACAAATGATACAACTTCTTCTTTTTCTTAAAAAAAAAAAAATAAAAATTTACAGACAATTTCCAATTAAGCAAAAGTGCTAAAGATATGTCCCCTTGGGTGAGGAATTGGGCAGTTTCAGCCTCAGTCACCACGGGGGCACCTGCCAGGTTTGGGCTGGGCAGTGTTGGACACCCATGAGATCATGGTTGTGCAAGGGAAATGAGGCAAGAATAAACCCAGGATTTTGTTACAGTTTCCCTGTGTGCTGTCCCATTCCTGAGAAGTGCTGGACAAGAGGGAGACGGGGTCAGGAAATCTGGAGAGGAGTCTCTGTTCTCTCAGGCCCCGACCTCTGCTCGGTGTGAGCAGGGACAGGACCCAGGGAAGGGCTGGAGCTGGGACAGGGCAGGCTCAGGTTGGATCTCAGGACAAGGTTCTTCCTGCAGAGGGTGGTGGGGATGAAGAAAGAAAGAAAAGAAAGAAAGAAAAGAAAGAAAAGAAAGAAAAGAAAAAAAGAAAAGAAAGAAAGAAAAGAAAGAAAGAAAAATAAGAAAGAAAGAAAAGAAAGAAAGAAAAGAAAGAAAGAAAAGAAAGAAAAGAAAGAAAAGAAAGAAAAGAAAGAAAGAAGAAAAGAAAGAAAAAGAAAATAGAAAGAAAAAGAAGAAAGAAAAGAAAGAAAGAAAGAAAGAAAGAAAGAAAGAAAGAAAAAGAAAGAAAGAAAGAAAGAAAGAAGAAAGAAGAAAGAAACAAGAAGAAGAAAGAAAGAAATAAAGAAATATTGAAAGAAAGAAAGAAGGAAAGAAAGAAAGAAGGAAAGAGTGAAAGAAAGAAAAGAAAGAAAGAAGGAAAGAAAGAAAGAAAGAAAGAAGGGAAGAAAGAAAGAAAGAAAGAAAGAAAGAAAGAAGGAAAGAAAGAAGGAAAGAAAGAAAGAAAGAAGAAAGAGAAAGAAGAAAGAAAGAAGAAAGAGAAAGAAAGAAAGAAAGAAAGAAAGGAAGAAAGAAAGGAAGAAAGAAAGGAAGGAGAGAGGGAACGAGGTGGAAAAAATGCTTACGAGGAGGGAGTGTTGATATAGCTGGTGCGATGTTAATCCTTGTCCCAGCGTCGATCCTTATTCTCATGCTGGGATGTTAATCCTGGTCCCAGCATCGATCCTCATGCTGGGATGTTAATCCTGGTCCCAGCGTCCATCCCTATCCTCATGCTGGGATGTTAATCCCTGTCCCAGCATCCATCCAGCTGGGTCGGTCTGGCCCATGGGAAGCCCAGGATCCTGGGGGTTCTTTCCCCATCCTGTGGAAGCCTGAGGTCCATCCGCGGGGGGCGGAGGAGGCAGAGGAGGCCTGGGCGGGCTTCTCCTCATCCATGTGCATTGTCCTGTTCCTGTCCATTGGTGTGGTCCTGTCCTGCAAAGAGGGAGAAAGAGAGTGAGGGTGGGAGAGGGAGGTAGGGAGGTAGGGAGAGAGAGAGAGAAAGAGAGAGAGAAGGAGCTGCTGCTGAGGAGCAGCTGGGATGGGCTGAGCTCTGCACCCCTTATATACCCCTGGGGCAGGGCGGGGTCTGGGGTGTCACAAAGGTGTCTGGGCACACCCATGTCCCACGTCACAAAGGGCCCTGGAAGGTGCCCGTGTCACAAAGGGCCACCCCCGGCCCCCCATGGGCAGTGGAACTGACTGCTAAATTGGAAAGGGTTTAAAATATTTCTTTTTCTAAGAAAGAAAAAAAGAGGACACTACATCAGTTGTTTGGCAGCAAAAAGTGCACTAAATAGTAACACCACTAGTGGGGAGGGCAATTTCCCAATTCTAGGTATTAACACTGAAAAAGAAAAACAACTGTCTTTTTTAATCGCCCCTTCACCTCCATGAAGTAGAAGGTTCCCTTCACACAGTCTGCAAAGGCTGCCAGGATCTCAATTCCTCCTCAGCAAAGTGAGAACTGGAATAATGAAATTCTGCACAATACAGGTCATTTACAGTGACCAAGCACAGCAATGCTTGTTAAATAAAAACCCCTCATGCTTTTGGGGAAAGGCGAGTATTGGGCTTTTTTTGTTGTTGCTTTATTTGGATATTTTTGTGGGGTTTTCCCCTCGGTGGCCCGAGGGTGCCTGCTTGGGGGGGCCGGTGGAGGGGGGGTGTCCCATGTGGGGAGACCTGCCCCGGGGTTTGGGGGTCCCTGGGGTGTGGGGAGCATGTTTGGGGGTCCCCAGGGGCTCAGGGGAGCGGCCAGCGGTGCCTCTGCTCCACACCAGGCATTGTTTGGGGTCCAAGGGGATTGTTCCCCCAGGGGGCATAAAGGGAGTTGTTACCCCAGAGGGTGGACCGAGAGATAGGGCTGTATACCTTTCTCCTGCAGTCTCTAAGCAGGACTTATAGCCATCCTAAATCCTAACATTTAGGAATGGGCTTCCTCAAACCATCCTGTCCATCCCTGCAGTGCAATTCCGGGGTCTGTCAGCGGTGCCTGTGAAATGTGCCCAAAGGTTGATGGCCTGAGCCCTAAGGAACAAGGATTGAGGTGGTCTTCGCTCTGTTTCCTTCAGCAGACACGGAGCTCATCCCCTGTGAAACAGCGTGGCAGGGTTAGGAGCCTGTTTGCAACCTGGCCTTCCAGCAAGGAGCAGATGGGAAGGGGAATGGCTTGGCCTTGGCAGGGGTGGGCACAGCTGGGAGGGGGAGCTCAGCCTGTTTGGTTCGGGTTTGTAGCACGTGCAGACCATGGGATGGCTTGTTCTCCAAAATCTTGGGCTGCTGGCAGGTCCCTGTCACCGGTGGTGGATGATTTAGGGAAAGAGGATTGAGATTGTACAGCTGTCTTATAGAGTGGTTTGGGTTGGAAGTCACCTTAAAGCTCTTCCAGTTCAACCCCCTGCCATGGGCAGGGGCATGTTCCACTAGATCAGGTTGCTCCAAGCCCCATCCAAACTTGCCTTGAACACTTGAGGGATGGGGCAGCCACAGCTTCTCTGCTCAGGTGACCTCAGTGACCATTTTTAGAGATGGTTATCTTTTCCTCTTTCTGCCTTTTTTGGCAAAGAGAAGTGCTGCATTTCCATTGTTACTGTAGCTACATCAAAGCAAACATGGCTTGATAATATTGTGGGTTTTTTCTTTTTTTTTTTTGTCTTTGTATTAAAAAAATTAAAATCACTAGTTTACTTGATAGTCTACTGTAAATTTGAGAAATATCTGTACAACATATTTCCTAACTCACTTCCATTTGAAGGTCATCTTGAGCTCAAGCTGAGTTCATTCTTGGATAGTTTATATTCCCTTTTTCCCTCCAGCACTGCACTGTTTGTTAGTACGTGAGTGACCTCCAGTGGTACACTGGAAATAAGAAATGCATCCTGTCTGGAATACAATCGGGGAAAGCCGAGAGCACTGGGAAGTCTCTCATGTGTTACGAAGTGCTCCCGAGAAGTTGATCCTTTTGGAGAGCAGCAGTGCTTTTGTTGGAGGAGTCAAAAAATCCACTCAACTGCTTTACTGCTCACCTGTGATTTAAAATTGCGCAAAGTGAGTGGAAGTATCGACTTCTCTGAGTGCCGTCATATCCCAACCAGCTGGTGGGGAAGTTACTTCCAAGTCCTACATAGATTTGCTCATTCTTTTAGGAAACACAAGTCAGGAGCTAGAAGGAAAAAGAAAATGAGATGCTGGTGGCGCATCATTTTTCCTGGGGGTAAAGCTCTCCTTGAAGATTGAAAGAGCTCTCTGGAAATTCTCCAGCTCCCTCTGCATTTCCCCTGCCAAACATTCAAAGCAGGGCTAGCTCAGAGCAGGGGGCTTAGCACCTTCTTGAAAATCTGCAGAGGTGAGACAGGGACTTCTTAGAGGGACAGAGCGTGACAGGACAAGGGGCAATGGTTTTAAGATGGAGGAGGCACAGGCTTAGGTTAGATATTGGAAGGAATTCTTCCCTGTGAGGGTGCTGAGGCCCTGGCCCAGTTTGCCCAGAGAAGCTGTGGCTGCCCCATCCCTCAAGTGTTCAAGGCAAGTTTGGATGGGACTTGGAGCAACCTGATCTAGTGGAACATGCCCCTGCCCATGGCAGGGGGTTGAACTGGAAGAGCTTTAAGGTGACTTCCAACCCAAACCACTCTATAAGACAGCTGTACAATCTCAATCCTCTTTCCCTAAATCATCCACCACCGGTGACAGGGACCTGCCAGCAGCCCAAGATTTTGGAGAACAAGCCATCCCATGGTCTGCACGTGCTACAAACCCGAACCAAACAGGCTGAGCTCCCCCTCCCAGCTGTGCCCACCCCTGCTGAGGCCAAGCCATTCCCCTTCCCATCTGCTCCCTGCTGGAAAGCCAGGCTGCAAACAGGCTCCTAACCCTGCCACGCTGTTTCACAGGGGATGAGCTCCATGTCTGCTGAAGGAAACAGAGCGAAGACCACCTCAATCCTTGTTCCTTAGGGCTCAGGCCATCAACCTTTGGGCACATTTCACAGGCACCGCTGACAGACCCCGGAATTGCACTGCAGGGATGGACAGGATGGTTTGAGGAAGCCCATTCCTAAATGTTAGGATTTAGGATGGCTATAAGTCCTGCTTAGAGACTGCAGGAGAAAGGTATACAGCCCTATCTCTCGGTCCACCCTCTGGGGTAACAACTCCCTTTATGCCCCCTGGGGGAACAATCCCCTTGGACCCCAAACAATACCTAGTGTGGGGCAGAGGCACCGCTGGCCGCTCCCCTGAGCCCCTGGGGACCCCCAAACCCCATGGCAGGTCTCCCCACATGGGACACCCCCGCCTCCACCGGCCCCCCCAAGCAGGCACCCTCGGGCCACCGAGGGGAAAACCCCACAAAAATATCCAAATAAAGCAACAACAAAAAAAGCCCAATACTCGCCTTTCCCCAAAAGCATGAGGGGTTTTTATTTAACAAGCATTGCTGTGCTTGGTCACTGTAAATGACCTGTATTGTGCAGAATTTCATTATTCCAGTTCTCACTTTGCTGAGGAGGAATTGAGATCCTGGCAGCCTTTGCAGACTGTGTGAAGGGAACCTTCTACTTCATGGAGGTGAAGGGGCGATTAAAAAAGACAGTTGTTTTTCTTTTTCAGTGTTAATACCTAGAATTGGGAAATTGCCCTCCCCACTAGTGGTGTTACTATTTAGTGCACTTTTTGCTGCCAAACAACTGATGTAATGTCCTCTTTTTTTCTTTCTTAGAAAAAGAAATATTTAAAACCCTTTCCAATTTAGCAGTCAGTTCCACTGCCCATGGGGGGTCAGGGGTGGCCCTTTGTGACACGGGCACCTTCCAGGGCCCTTTGTGACGTGGGACATGGGTGTGCCCAGACACCTTTGTGACACCCCAGACCCCGCCCTGCCCCAGGGGTATATAAGGGGTGCAGAGCTCAGCCCATCCCAGCTGCTCCTCAGCAGCAGCTCCTTCTCTCTCTCTTTCTCTCTCTCTCTCCCTACTTCCCTGCCTCCCTCTCCCACCCTCACTCTCTTTCTCCCTCTTTGCAGGACAGGACGACGCCAATGGACAGGAACAGGACAATGCACATGGATGAGGAGAAGCCCGCCCAGGCCTCCTCTGCCTCCTCCGCCCCCCGCGGATGGACCTCAGGCTTCCACAGGATGGGGAAAGAACCCCCAGGATCCTGGGCTTCCCATGGGCCAGACTGACCCAGCTGGATGGACGCTGGGACCAGGATTAACATCCCAGCATGAGGATAGGGATGGACGCTGGGACCAGGATTAACATCCCAGCATGAGGATCGATGCTGGGACCAGGATTAACATCCCAGCATGAGGATCAACGCTGGGACCAGGATCAACATCCCAGCATGAGGATCGACGCTGGGACAAGGATTAACATCCCAGCATGAGGATAGGGATCGACGCTGGGACCAGGATTAACAACCCAGCATGAGGATAGGGATCGACGCTGGGACAAGGATTAACATCCCATCCTGTGGATTGATGCTGGGACAAGGATTAACCATCTCATCATAGGGATCAATGCTGGGACAAGGATTAACATTGCACCAGCTATATCAACACTCCCTCCTCGTAAGCATTTTTTTCCACCTCCTTCCCTCTCTCCTTTCTTTCTTTCTTTCTTTCCTTCTTTCTTTCTTTCTTTCTTTTCTTCTTTCTTTTGTTCCTTCTTTCTTTCTTTCCTTCTTTCTTTCTTTCTTCTTTCCTTCCTTCTTTCCTTCCTTCTTTCCTTCTTTCCTTCCTTCTTTCTTTCCTTCTTACTTTCCTCTTTCCTTCCTTCCTTCTTTCTTTCTTTCTTTCCTTCTTTCTTTCCTTCTTTCTTTCTTTCCTTCTTTCTTTCCTTCCTTCTTTCCTTCCTTCTTTCTTTCTTTCCTTCCTTCTTTCCTTCCTTCTTTCCTTCTTTCTTTCCTTCTTTCTTTCCTTCTTTCTTTCCTTCTTTCTTTCATTCTCTTTCCTTCTTTCTTTCTTTCTTTCCTTCTTTCTTTCTTTCCTTCTTTCTTTCTTTCCTTCTTTCTTTCCTTCCTTCTTTCTTTCCTTCTTTCTTTCCTTCCTTCTTTCCTTCCTTCTTTCCTTCCTTCTTTCCTTCCTTCTTTCCTTCCTTCTTTCTTCTTTCTTTCCTTCTTTCCTTCCTTCTTTCTTTCCTTCTTTCCCTCTTTCCTTCTTTCTTTCTTTCTTTCCCTCTTTCCTTCTTTCCTTCTTTCTTTCTTTCTTTCTTTCTTTCTTTCTTTCTTTCTTTCTTTCTTTCTTTCTTTCTTTCTTTCTTTCCTTCTTTCCTTCTTTCTTTCCTTCTTTCTTTCTTTCCTTCTTTCTTTCCTTCTTTCTTTCTTTCTTTCCTTCTTTCTTTCTTTCTTTCTTTCCTTCTTTCTTTCTTTCTTCATCCCCAGGAGGAGCACCCTTCTCTCTCTCTCTCTTTCTCACTCTCATTCGCACTCTCGCTCTCTCTCTGTCTCTCTCTGCAGGACAATGGGGATGGCTCTCACTCTCACTCTCTTTCGATGGAGATGGGATGGACAAAAGGAGAGGACAACAGAGATGGGATGGACAATAATAGGACGATGGGGATGGATGAGGAGAGAGGGAAACCCCAGCTCCCAGCCTGCCCAGGGCCAATGGCCGGGCCTGTGGAGGAGCCCAAGTGTACGTCCCTTCGGCCAGAGCAGCAAAGGCAGATGAACACAGAAACCAGGATTAACATCCCATCAGCTGGATCAACACTGGAACAAGGACTGCTGCTGGATCAGCAGTGGATTCTGGGTGCAACAAGCACAGGTGATCTTTCCCTTCTCTTTCTTTCCCTCTCTTTCATAGCAAACAATAATAATAATGAATAACAATAATAACAACTAAATGTTTAATAGAAGTCTCTAATTGTTTGTGGACTCTGACTCTTGTCGCTCCTTCCCATCCCAAGCATTTATGACTATTTCTGCTCCCTTTCCCTTATGGGTGGTTCGGCACAACCTGTTCAGAAAAGATGCTGAGTTTTCCAATCCTGCTCCTCTGTTCCTGGTCCATCTCAGGAGCATGGTGGGTGTTGGCAGCAGAAATAATCAGGGAATCACAGAATATCCTGAGTTGGGAGAGACTCATCAGGATCATCCAGTCCAAGCTCTGGCCCTGCCCAGGACACCCCAACAATCCCACCCTGTCCCTGAGAGCATTGTCCAAATGTTCCTTGAGCTCTGGCAGCCTTGTGACTGTGCCCACTGCCCTGGGGAGCCTGGTCAGTGCCCACCACCCTCTGCAGGAAGAACCTTGTCCTGAGATCCAACCTGAGCCTGCCCTGTCCCAGCTCCAGCCCTTCCCTGGGTCCTGTCCCTGCTCACACCGAGCAGAGATTGGGGCCTGAGGGAACAGAGACTCCTCTCCAGATTTCCTGACCCCATCTCCCTCTTGTCGAGCACTTCTCAGGAATGGGACAGCACACAGGGAAACTGTAACAAAATCCTGGGTTTATTCTTGCCTCATTTCCTTTGCACAACCATGATCTCATGGGTGTCCAACACTGCCCAGCCCAAACCTGGCAGGTGCCCCCGTGGTGACTGAGGCTGAAACTGCCCAATTCCTCACCCAAGGGGACATATTTTTAGCACTTTTGCTTAATTGGAAATTGTCTGTAAATTTTTTTTTTTTTAAGAAAAAGAAGAAGCTGTGTCATTTGTTTGGCAGCAAAAAGTGCACCAAACAGTAACACCACTGGTGGGGAGGGCAATTTCCCAATTCTGTGTATTAACACTGAAAAAAAAATACAACTGTCTTCTTTTATCACCCCTTGACCTCCACAAAGTAGAAGGTTCCCTTCACACAGGCTGCAGAGGCTGCCAGGATCTCAATTCCTCCTCAGCAAAGTGAGGACTGGATTAGGAGAATTCTGCACAATACAGGACATTTAGACTGGCCAAGCTCAGCAATGCCTGCAACAGTTCTTGGTATCTCTCAAATCCCCATGGGGACAGTTCCTCACATTCCACATCTTCCCACTGGGACAGCTCTCAAACTCCCTCAGCTTCCATTGGGACAGGACATTGGTGTGTTGAGAGTTGGGGTTTGCTCTCTCCTTGAGCATCTCCATTGTCCTGTGCCTCAGAGGCTCCCAGGGAGCTGCTGACTCCTGAGCGAGGTGCTCCTCAGAGAGGGGGCACCCCAGGGCTCTTCAGTGGGACAACTCCCACCACTAGAGCTCTCCAAGGAAGGCTCATTAGGAAATGGAGGGCACATTAGGAAATGAATGCATGGAACTGTTCAGTATATGGACAGCATCTTGGCCGAGAGCTGGTGGGTCACCAAGGATTTGAGTGTGGCACAGTGCAGTGCTGCACGGAGAAAGGGAATATAAATTATCCAAGAATGCACTCAGCTTGAGTTCAAGATGACCTTCAAATGGAAGTGAGTTAGGAAATATGTTGTACAGATATTTCTCAAATTTACAGTAGACTATATTAAAACTAGCAAGCAAACTAATGATTTTAATTTTTTAGAAAAAAAAAAGAACAAAAAAAAAAAAAGAAAAAACCCACAGTATTATCAAGCCATGTTTGCTTTGGTGTAGCTACAGTAATAATGGAAATGCAGCATTTCTCTTTGCCAAAAAAGGCAGAAAGAGGAAAAGATAACCACCTCTAAAAATGGTCACTGAGGTCACCTGAGCAGAACAAGTAATTGCAAACCAAATGGCATGTAAGATAGGAAAGATTGATTGCATGGGAATTTTCTATGGCATTTCTGAGAGGAGAACAACTTGCATGGAAGAAGTAATAAACTCTATCTAATATTTCATTCTGTGATATGACTTGTTGCTCTATCTCTGCTTTCTTTTAATTGATTTTAGCGCCAACTTTCAAACTTTTGGATATATCTTTGCTGAAATTGTGAGTTGTAGAGAAAGAGAAGTTGTTAAAATGTTTTTCCTCTTTCCCCTAAACTAAATATTTAATATCAGTTCCCTACTCTCTGCTGAAGAATTAGGAAATGCAAGTCCAGTTTCACCATTATCAGTCCAATATCTCATCCCAAATGGGCCAGAACTTGTGGTTTTACTTCAAAAGCAAACTGCTACTAGCTGTCAACTCTCTACCTCAGGCTTCAGGCCCATCAGCATTCATACCAAAATTCCCAGAGTATGAGAGAGTCCATTAAAGTCAGACAGATACATGTCAATAAGTAACTCCAGACTGGAAAGGCCTCGGGATGGGATTCCCATAAACAAACACAAAACTGATGCAGTTCAAACTGCACTGACATTATTTCCAAATCTAGCAGTTTTTCCAAGCTGAGCCTCTCGAGTTTTCACATTGCAGGTGAACATTCCCTTGGTTCCAAACTAATACTGAGGGCTAAACTGAATTCAGACCAGAAATACTGCAGAGAGCTTTTAATTCAGGCAGCAAAAGAGCGCTGGCACAAGCCTTTATCCCACACCACCTTTTGATTTCTCAAACCAATATTAAGCCTGAGGGGTTTTATACCTTTAGAAGCACAAACTACCACCACCTGTGGGAGCAAAAGGAGGAGAAAAAGAAGAGAGGAGAAAACAAGAAAGAGGAGTTTGTCCAAAGGCTTGAAAACAGAAAGCAGAATTAAGAGGTCTAGTCGAGGCAAAGTGCAGCATAACTGCACATTTATCTTGCACCAGTATTAATGCTGGCACAAGGGAAAAGCTTAAGAAATATCAGGAACAGAACATTCATAGAATTTTTTTCATCTTGCTTTTCAGAAGAATTGGACTCAAATGTCTCTCCAAGCTCTTCTGCTTAAAAGTAGTCCCAAACTTTATACATTTTGACGTTACTGTCCTTTCAAAGGGTGTGGACAGAGCATTATTGTTCAAATAAAACTGTTGGTCCTCCTCTTCATCCCTCAATCACACAGGATCTTACTTAGTCCTGTAAGTCTGAGGTTGTGTTTTCCCACAAGGTGTCACCATAGATTAGCTTCACTGGAGGTCTTTATCAAAAGAAGTTTTATTTTTGCTTTTAAGTTATAAAGAAAACATTCAGAGTCTCAAGGCAGTACTAGAAGCATGTATTAAAGTACACAACTTTGTAATGAAATAGGTCCAATTAAAAAACATTGCAACGGAGTAAAGCAACAGCTATTTTTAGAAGTGCAGTAAAAAAATACTCAAGAAACTTGAAAAGAGTTTCCTATTTCTTTTGCTTAATACAAAATCAATTTTGAAACTTCCCAGGACATTTCCCTTGTTTCCCCTGTGTTTAGTGATTAGTCTCATATTATGTACACAGCACATTAGGAATTCTCTCTCTCCTAAGCACTAGATTGTGCAACTAAGAAACCTTGTATGTTTAAGTTATAATTTCAGCTCTGATCTTAAAATGTGTTTCGAGGTGAGTCTGTGCTCCCATGGGAAGCCAAAAGCAGGGTCCTTGTGAATAGAAGAGCTTGTCTTGCCCTTCCATCTCAGCCATGAAACTATCTCAGTTACTAAGTCTGAGATAGTTTCAATGACTTGCTGTGTGTGCTACCTGTTCTTTCTCTTCAATGGAATCAAACACTGGAAATGGAGAAGCTAAATACAATGTTTTGTTTAAGCATTTGTCCTCATCTACTTAGCACTGTGGTGTCTGGATTAGAAACCACCACAAGAGAAATTAAGTCCTCAAACCCTCTTTCCCACATGCTCTGAAGTTCAATTCCTTGTTTTCACTGAAGTAAAATTCACTGGAGTGCATGTGTTGAAAAAAACCAGAGCACAGCTGGATTTTGGTCCCAGTGTTTTAGTGATCTGCCTGTTAAATATCTTTAGCTTGTCAATAATGTTGTTCATGCCCCGTTGGCATTCGATTAGACACCAAGATCGGGTGATTGAAACCTTCCCCCATATCCCCACCTGTAAGAGACAGACACTTCCCCCACCCACGTCCTTCTCCCCTCCTCTCACCTGCCTCTTGGGAGCCACACACACTCATTATGGATAGGAGCTTGAAGCACAATAACAGAGTTACAGTGCCATAAACTGGCTTTTAGTAACATGATCTCTGCAGACCAAAAAGCTTGAAAAGCAAAGAGAAGTATTTCGTTGCTGTTTTGCACACCGTGGCAGCAGAGTAGGAAATCTGATCAAAAAAAGGAGATGAAGCAAAAGATTCTGTTCTTATGGGTTGCTTTTCACGACAGACCCACCTTGACAACATTTCTGGTGCCACGGGGCGAAGGGAGAGGTGTCTCCGTATTTTATTTTGCTTTTTTTTTAAAGGAAGACCCAGATTCTTTACCCAAATTGGTGTTTGCAGCACAACCTAGGATTAATATATAAGATAGTGTCTAAGAAAAAAACCCCCTCACATAATTTCTAAAAAGATAGAGGAAAATTTCCCATGAAAGCACATGAAATTTTATGTCTAATGCTTTAAAACGCTTTAAAATGCTTTTTATGTCTATGCTTTAAAAATGACCAGTCTTTCAAGTGGCATTGAAGACTCTTGTCCCTGAAGGAAATTTCCTTTTTCTCTTTCTTGTCAGTTAGTGCCAACTCCATACCCTGCAGGCAGGTGGATCGTGCAAAAAGGGGAGCACAGGGCTCACCTGCCTCTGTCTGCACCTTTTGTTACATCCCTTGATAGTGAAAAGGCTCCTGCCTTGGCCCTGGGACATTTGATTTTCACTTGAAAATCACAGCACCGTCAGAAAATCAAGAGCTCAAGCAACTTCACCAGAGCTGGAAAGTCAGAATGAGTCATTTCAGGTGCACGAGTGAGACAGTGAAATCTCTACACCCCCAGATGAAGGTGCTTGTCAGACACCTCTCAGCCCCAAAGACGGAATGTTGGGTGGGCTCTACTGCTTGCCCTGAGGGGGTATGAATGCAGAGAGATGTCAAATAGGAGCAGGTAGTGAGGAGTGAAAATGAAAACATTTCCAGTCATGCCTAGAGGCAAACATTTCTATTTATTTTTCCTTTCATTGAAAGGAAAATTTGTGCTTTCCTGGATGTAGTTATCTGATAACTAGAAATGAACATTATTAGAAAGAAAAACAGGCTGTGGAAAGGCATTTTCCTGCTTGTGCCTAATATTTCAGGGTTACATTGTCTTAATTAAACAAATCACCCAGAGGGGCTACAGAGACATTTTGGGTGACCCATCCAGGAGATGTGTCACCATTTATACAATTTGGCACAGAACAGCACAAAGCAAAGCTGTTTTCCTGCAAGTGCCATCTCGGGAAGGGTTCAGTGTTAAGAGCTGTTCATGTCATGGTTTTGTCACCAGTACAGTAACACACTTTCATTGTCCCAGCAACAGCAAAGCCATCAGTTTCGTTTTCTTCAAAAAGGAGGAATTTAGACCCTTTTGCAATATGGATCCCTCAAGAATAGCTGAATGAGGAGCTGCTTGATAGAAAATGAACTCCCTTCATAGAAGATGTAAATAAAGAGTCAGTGTGGTATTTGCTGTCACAGAACTGATGGAGTGAACAGGAAACCCAGTGGTTTTAGGTAGAGGTGATCCCCTCTTCGAGTAGGAGATGACTTTTTTCAGTCCCAGTTTTTGTGTTGTCTGAAAATATCCAAGTGCCTGAAAATAAAAAAAAAAAGGAATTCTTGCTGCAAGTAGTTTGGTCTTGAAAATACAACATTGTCTACTTCAATGCCTTTTGCAGTGGAATTTATAATCAGGTAGTTAGATCTGTGTTTATTAAACATTTGTACTCTCAGAAAAGGTTAAAAGGAACTTTCCTCACCACTAGAAGTGTTATTTGTCACTTGAACTCCAGCACATAGTTCCCCTCTTCTCAGTCACCAAAATAAAAACAAAATTCAGGCACCAAACTTGGAAGTGTTTTTCTGTGCTTTGACAACTCAGAGAGGGCATTTCCCACCCACTGTGTGTCTTCTGGATGAATCACTGGGCTGTGCTGAACCATAACCCTTCCTTTGGCTCATTTTTGACAACTGCAAAGGCAGAGCCGACCCTTTAATCTTCCAGGATAGTATTTCTCCAGTTAAAAGCTGCATTTGCTCCATGAGTTAAGGTCTTCACTGGTGGGTTGACCATCTGCCACTTATTCTCCTCTTTCAGTTCTTCACAGTAACACATGCCCAGGGAAGGGATCTAGGAAAGAAGTTACCAGCAGAGTTATCAGCAGGGTCATTGCTTGGGCACAAAGGGGGGCCTTTGCTACAGAAGAGAGCAAACCCTGGTATTCTGTCTCTTCTGAAATGAACTGAAACCATTCTGGAGGCGTGAGGGGTGAAAGGTGAACTTATCTCTCCACATTCATGCTTGGCTTTGATGACCAAAATATATGCACCCCTTCTTATGCATCGACAGTGGTAGTAAAAATATATCTAAATATATCTAAAGACTGAAAAAAACTGTGGGTTACACTCACCTTGAGGAGGAGAAGGAAGGCTCTTAGCCCTGTTTCACAGAACCATGGAATCACAGACTGTTTTGGGTTGGGAGGGACCTTAAAGACCAGCCAGTTCCAACCCCCTGCCATGGGCAGGGACACCTTCCACTAGCCCAGGTTGCTCAGAGCTCCATCCAGCCCGGCCCTGAACACTTCCAAGGATGGAGCAACCACAGCTTGGGCAACCTGTGCTAGGGCCTCACCACCCTCATAGTAAAGAATTTTTTCCTAGTATCTAATCTAAACCTACTCTCAGCTTGAAGCCATTACACCTTGTCCTGCCACTCCTGGTCCTTGTAAATAGTCTCTTTCCATATTTCTGGTAGTCTCCCTTTAGGTACTGGAAGGCTGCAATTAGGTCACCCCAAAGCCTTCACATTTCCAGGCTGAAAGGAAGGAGGATAGCTCCAGGTTTCCGAATGTGCCTCTTGGCTGTAGGTGTTACATGGCATTGACTTTCCAGGGGAGTTGGATGAAAATCTTCTCCAAAGACACAACTGCTAGTCACATACAAAGCCACTCAGATAAAATCCTTCTCTTGACCTCCAGTGCTTTGCTAAAACTGAGTGAGATTCCCTTTGGAATGAGAAAGCTGACGTCATTGGTATTGGCGTGCTCACGTCTCCCTGCACAAGCAGGCTCCCTATCAGAGATACAATAAAACAAAACAAAAGCTTCCTGATGGAAAACAATCCTCTTACCTTCCGTACCATCTGGGCAAAGTCACTGCTGTCTCTGCTGGGGAGCCCCATCAGAGGCCGGGTGAAAGATGCCAGGGAAGAGCCGTGGCCCACGACGAGGATGACGCCTGGTACACCCAGAAAAAGCAAAGAGGAGGAGTAAGGGAGCTGCAGCACTGTCAGGCTCCTCATCAGCAGATGGGTATGAGGTGCTTTTGGGGCCGTTCATCTCTGCAGAATTTTTCAATCATGTGGCTGGGTGTATTGTGTTGGGCAGGAAAAAATCAGATGTGTTGTAGCACATCAGCTAGTGAGAGAAGGGGTTTGCCAGTGAAAAAGAAAAAGATTTCCAGAAAATGGTATTATCTTTTGCTGAGCTACAACCCCATGTAGAAGGACCAAGAAAAGAGCATGCTCTTGCAATTTAGTACTCTACTGTCTCTGTTTAATTTTACTTTTTCTCATTTCTAGCTCATAAATTGCATGTATTTTTACTTCAGTTTAGCCCAGGACATGCACTCAGACTACTTTAAGCTTTGTGCAGTACCAACAACTCACACTAAATGTGATTCTGGGGGCAAATCTCTGCCACTTCCTGTTTCTGAATGTCTGACAGAATATACAAAGATCTGAAACCTTCACCTTTGCTGGGGCAGGCAGTGATGATCTGTTTCATAACCACAGAGCTTCGGCTTAAATAGTCTTCATAACTTTCCGACGGTACCAGAGAAGAGAGTGGGAAGTTACCCCTGACAACAAAATCACAAATATGTTAATCTAGGTGTCTGCTGGGACACTGATAGCACCACTGAATGATTACACCAGAGAAAAGGCACTTGGTGAAAAGGTTTGTCTGCTGTCTTGGCTGACACACTGTGACCTCAGCTTGCCTGGAGCATTAGCTTTCCCCTGGTCAAGTGGATAGTAAAGACTTTCACTCCCAGAGCTAAAAAGAAGGTGTTTCCAGGAGAATTTATCGCAATGTAGCCCTCTTAAGCACCTGAGCACTTCTGCTGAGACCTGGCATTTCTTCTTTCTTTTATATGCCAGGGCTCTTCCTGCACTGAATAAATATTTTCCAAAAAAGTAAGAGTCAAATTGCTGTAAATCAGGGAAGCCTCACAGGACTGGTGGGGCTTGGGTCAATGGACAACATTCCCCCTGCACGGAACCATCCTAGGGTTCCACAGCAGCTTCCAGGACACCAGTTCTGCCCAGCCCTAGGAGGAGGCCTGGAGACTGCTCCAGTCCAGCAGCAGCAGGGAAGAACATGAAGGGCCCTGATGTGCCCTGAGGTGCCAAGGGCAGGTGGCTGGGAACACCAAATTCCAGGGAGACCCTGGCAGCCTTCTGAGATCTGCAGGACAGGCAAAATGGGCAGCAGGACCACAGTCATTTGCTGCCTCTCACCAGGCTCCTGTCTTTGATACCTATTCACTTAGCTGATGCTTGAACCAGGGCTTCTTGGAAACAGAATAAAACCTCCCCAAACTCATGTCATCCCTATAATCTGTGTTCTCTAGGAATGGGAAGTGTTCACTGCTACAGCTGGCAAATCCTTAGCCATGTATTGTGATACAACACAGGGTGTTAATTTTTTTCTACAAACAACTACCCCTCCTCGCCCTGACTTGACTGTCTCCTTATTCAGTGAACAGGCAGGAATGAGATTAGGTTAATATATTACAATAAGGTGTGGTATCATAGTGTTCTTTCACAGGTGAGTCCTCAGTACATTAAGTCATCACAAATGGCAGAAGTAGAAAGTATGTAAAATCTAGTATTAATCTTGGCTAGATCAGACAAATCTAGATTGGGGTGCTCAAAACTGGTCTCCGTTTTGGCAGAGCTGCAATTATTTTTTTTTAATGTGTTGTCCTGTTGGCACCTTTGTCCCTTCAGTATTAATCATGTTGTTAACCAGCTGTCCTGCCCCAGATCTGAGCGTCTCCAGCACCAGCCCAGGTGGCCTCCAGGCTAAATACCAACAGGAGTGCTCAGCCCAGGCTAAGAGTGCTGTGTCCAGCTCTGAGTGCTACAGGCCAAGTGACATGAGGATCAAAGAGCAAAAATCCAGAGAGGAGCTGTTAACAAGAGTCCAGAAAGCACAGTCCACAGGGGAGCACAGGAAGAGTTCAGCTCAGAGGAATGGCTGAGAAGGACAGGATAACAGTCTGCAAAGGGCTATTGTGGAGAAGAAAGGTTCTGTCCTCCATGCAGAGGATGAAGAGGAAAGAAATAAGGAGATTTCACAGCAACTCAAAGTTATTAACAGCAGGAACAGCCAAGGCAGAGTTTATTTTATCCTGCTTCTGTGAGAGTGTGAGAGGAGAGGAAGGCAGAGTTAATCCCACCCAGCTGCCTACAACTCAAGTGTCTGGTAAGGTCAGTGGAAATAAATAAGGTCCTTCAGAGGGAAATTCACGCTATCCTAAGTGCCTGACACAGGTTAGCTACAATGGAAAATCAGTGTCTTGGGAGTCCCCTCCTTTCCACCATCAAGAAGGCTGCTAGGTAACCATCACAGCCCAGGCACCCAGCTCCTGGGTGCAGTGAACCTGAAGGTGGTTTCATCTCTGCACACACCACGTGAGAAGCAAGTATTGCAAGTGCTCTCACGTTGTCTCTTAGTGGCACTGGAAACAGGAAAATTTGAAACTGGTCCACTGCTGACAGGGAACAATCAGGGACCTAACCCAGTTGACGGTTGTCATTTGCACAGGTGAACATGGTCAAACCAGACTCTGGGACTTGAGGATTTTTAACCCTGCACGTGGTGGGAAGAAGCTGGCAACATATGTGCAAGTTTATAGCTCATCCATCCCATTTTTGCCTGGACCTGAGAGAGCTGGGAGAGGCCTGGACGATGTAGTTAGCATTGCTTCCGAGCTTCCCTTCTGAGCTTCTCAATGCTGTCCACTTGCATACTTTCTTTTGAGGCAAGTGATTTTGCACAAAAAAACCAACAACCTAGGGAAAACGGTCTGTTGGTGGAAAAAAAACACAGCAGAAAACCCTATACTCTAAGAAAATGAAGGATTTTGTTCCTTCATGCAATCTCAAATGAAGATGCTTGTCCGTAAGAAATGCATTTAAGACATAAGAGGTTTCCTTTGCCCCTTTCTTGAATACGTGGGAAATCCCAGAGACACTTGCTTTTATCAACTGAGTAATTTCCTGGATCTGGCTGTGCACTGCAAACACAGAGCAGCCTGGTTTGAGAGCAAGATGAGGAGCTAGATTGAATTGGAGCCTCATCATTTCCTGCCAGGGTGTGGTTTGCAAGTGCTCAGAAAAGGCATCACCTCTCACCCCACCAAGTTATGAGGGCCCCAGAAAGTCCTTGCTGAGCACAATATTAATATTTAGGCAAATTAAAATAAAAAAAAAAAACTCTCAAACGTCAATTATAGTGCGACACTGTCGTCCTGCCTGTCCCCAAAACCAGGACAGGTGGTTCATGTCAGGCTCACCTCTCCCTCTCCAGACCCTGCATGCTCTGCCCCAGGGTGCACAGAATTTGATCACCCCATCTTTGCAGTGTTTGTAATGATTTATGACATATAAAAGGATAAGAAATCTCAGGGGGAAAAAACCCCACAACTTTATCAGCTAGAAATGGAGCAATTACCTGTAACTCGTGTCTATGTTGTAAGATGCCTCTGCCAGTTCTGCCACAGTCATGAAGTTAGGGATTACTTTGCTTGCTTCCCACTTGGTCCATTCAAACAGACCTGGTTCCACCCTGATTTTGACTTTTTGATTTAATTTAAGCCCTGCAAGAACAAGAAATAAATCTTAGGAGAAAGGTACACTCAAAGTGCCGCATTCAGGCTATACATTCTCCCTCGTTTGCTGCAGTTCTTTCATTAAAGAAAACAAATTACTTATTGTCAAACAAAAGAGGATTGTGTTGATTAAATGAAGGCACTGTTATATTCTTGTCTGACTAATGTTAAGACACTTCAAATTATATTATTATTATTATCATAATCATCATAATTTCTGAAGCTCGCTCTCTTGTGATGCTCTGCTAGAAGAAAAAAATTGAAATCTGAATAAACTTTGGACAAGAAATGTTTTTACCATTTTTATATAGCATTTTGCTCAGTGTTCCACAGTGGGGCTGTAAATTGTCTGATGCTGTTAGAAGTGGACTTCCCTTGTCAAAAGACACTTTTTTATTTTATTGAAAAGGGACAGGAAATGAAAAAAGGGGAGAGGGAAAGGAAGGGGGAGAAAGAGGAGGAAAGAGGCTCTACAGTATGAAGGTATTAAAATAGTTTGGCTTGCAAAAAAAAGGAAGAAATCTGTCTTCCCTGATTCAGATCCTTCAGAGCGCTGGAAACATCTGCTTTTTGGCTCCAAATGTTTTCTGGAAGAGGTGACAGTGGTGATTTGATGAGCAGCTACCAATGTTGAATTCAACCTGATGTGAAACACCTCTGTTTCATACAACATTAGATCACATTTTAACTAGTGAGGACCAGAGTTAATGGGATTATATCCCACCAGACTGCACACACGGCAGCAGGTTTGTTGCTGCCTGCGTTATCAGCGAGTCAAAACCACCTCGACTTCCCTGCTTAAAGATAACCACTAATAACCACAAAATCTTCTTTATTTGCTTGTCTCAGAGACTTCACAAAAGTTTGATGAAGATATTTTCGCTGTGGCTGGTTTTGGTGCCTTACCCTGTAGCACGTGTTGAGCTGTCTGTACACAGCGGAGGGCAGGGGACGAGTACACGTAGCTCACCATCACCTCCTGGTCCAGCAGAGCTTCCCCTGGATGGGAACAACCAGGTGTGACAGATGAGAAACTACTACAAAGTACTTCCTGAAAAAAAACCCAGCTTGGAGCTTTGCACTTTCGTCGACATGGGATCCATTGACAGTCCCTTTCTATTCATTTTTTCACACTGCCTGCTGATCGAGCTCATTAAAAAGCTCATTCTGGTGGAAACAGCAAGTTCAAAGTGAGTGTTGGAAAGACAACCACAGAAGAATCACTCCAAATCTGCAAACAGCAGTTAGGCATTTGGCTGTCCCCACATATCTGAACCATCAGAGACAAGCATTTGCACCAGGCCAGCACTGTCACAGTCAGGCACCTTGCTCAGGGAGCACAAGCAACTTCATCTGGTGAGTGAATTGAGTCAGACTAACCCACACCACCCCTCCTCCAGCTCCCTGTGACGAGGTGACCACACTCTGCTGACCATGAAGCTGCTTCCTCTGGCCAGACCCTTCAGTCCTCACTGCCCTTTCAGTGACAACTGCACAAGCCATTAATCCCTTGCAGAGGAGCAGCAGGGCGCAGACAGTGTTGTGGCTTTTTTCTTCCAATTTTCTTTGCCAGGAACTGGCAGGTTGGGCCTCAAAGACAAGCAATTAGCCATGTTCTGTATTTTACTATTTGAGATCTTGCAGAAAAGCCTAACCACAGGGAGTGCTGTTAGGAAGTTTTCCTATTAGAAGCCAGTACGAGCTTCGGCCGATGATGGCAGCCTGCTTCCCAAACCCTTAGATTTGGAGTAGGATATTATCCAGCTTACCTATAAGCCTTGACTGGAAAATACCACAGCAAGATAAAGGAGGATCATATTCAAACTGCTTCATGCTGTCTTTCCTCTTTGGCAGGGCAGAGGGGAAGTTCAGATCCGCTCTGTAGTATTTTCCTAAAAAGAGGTGGGACATTTTGCTGTGGCACAAGGGAGGCAGCAGCTGTACTATGTCAGTACTGCAGACACAGTCAGTGTCTCAGTGATGAAAAACACCCAGTGCTATTACCTTAAAGGGATCACATTTTAAGGTCACAACACTGGCTTGGAGAACCACCTGTCCTAACAGAATAGCACCTCTTCTGCCAGCTCAGAAGGAGCAAAGGGGGAGGAGGAGAGGCAGAACAGGAAATTATGAGAATTCAGCTTTGTGGGGCTCAAGTGAAACAAAAAACTCCTCTCCATATCTATATTCTATTACCATCGACAAAATGACAGAAACCCAACATTTACACTGAAGAAAAATGAAAAGAATACATTGATTGTAGAGCCAGAAGGTGCCCACCCTCCTCATCTGATGTGAATTTCATCCACTGAATGTAGGGAATCTCCAGCATAGCAAAGGTGTGACTTTCAGCATAAAGCTCTTGCTTCTGAACTCACACCTTGTTCCCCTCCTTCCTCCTGACACATTTCCCTGTTTTATGTCAGTTTTCTTCACCTGAAAACACACTCTTTGTTCTTCTAGTTTTCTTTGTTTGTTTGTTCTTGGGTTGTGTTTGTTGTTGTTTTTTTTTTAAGGGAGAGAGGGAGAGGGCCAGGAAATTCGGATTTTAATTTACGTCAGTTGCTGGCATTTCATTTCCACCACAGGTTGCTCTTGCTCACCTTCCCCAGGTTGGACTGGTGACATGCTGTGACTGATCAGGAGACCATAATTCTGACTCGGTCCTGGAAAGGTGGAGGGGTCTGACAACCTCCACCTTCTGCAGTGAGTGGTGGTGAATGTGATCTTGTGATTTGTTCATCCGCCAGTGAGACAGCACTTCCATCAGTAGCACAAGGGCTTTGTTTGTCTGCAGGGTTTATTTGGCATAAGCATGAAGGACTTGTGAAGGACTTGAGGACGTTATGATCTGGTGATGTGCAGGTCAAAGCAGTGCTGGGCCTGCCTTGCAATGCTACTCACTATTTTGTGTCAATGTTTACAATAACAGGTAGAAGATTGAATCCCTTGTACCCATTACGGGGGTTAATTAGCTCTGGTTTGCTAAGATCCTCCTGTTATCTCACTCACCATCTGCAGTCAGGCACTGTTGGAGCCAAGATCTGCCAAAGACTTGGTCAACTCTTTCCCCGTGGCGCATCACCAGCACTGCTCTGCGCAGGGGGCCGTTCTGAGGCAGCTGTGGGAAAAGGGGGTTTCATGATGATGTTACACATAACCTGCACTAAAAATCTGGATTCCTGGACAGGATGGATGTAATAGATGCCTGTCTTTAGGACAACAATAAGCCTGACTCGCTCTCCACTGAAGGCAAGCGAAAGAAACAGAATCATAAAATCATTAAGGCTGGAAAAGACGTTCAGGACATGGAGTCCAACCTTTGACCAATCAGCACCTTGTCAACTGAACAACAGAGCACTGAGTGCCACGTCCAGTCATTCCTTGAACACCTCCAGGGATGGTGACTCTACCACCTCTCTAGGCAGCCTGTTCCAATGCTTGGCCACCCTTTCAGTGAAGAAATTTTTCCCAATGTCCAACCTGAACCTCCACTGGTGCAGCTTGAGGCCTTTTTGTCTTGTCCTGTCAAAGGTCAGATCCCTGACCCCTGTGGGCTACACGAGGTTTTAACTCTATTTGCACTAGTGAAAGATAGTGTTGATAACAGATCTTTCAATCCCAATGTGGGAAGGAATTACAACTTTAATTTCTATCATATGGTTGATACAAACAGAAAAAAAAGGAAAATTAACAAAGATTTGAGTGACAATGCCCTTTTCTACACCAGGATTAACATCAAGCTTCTCCTTTTCCTAAGGAAAATAGTACTTCTGATTTTCGTAACTGTGTGGCCAAGTCAACAGTGAACCCAGACCTTCTATGAGGTTGCTTTTTTTTAACTCAGACTTCATGGAATTACAAATAAGTGCTAAGCAGTTTGAGGTTAGTGTACAGTGCACATTAAATATAGACAAGAAGATGAGGAACAGGTCAAAGGCTTTCAAACTTTAAAAACTGCATTACTGCTGCAGCCTTGAGGTCAGTGATGTGCAACTTCAGCAGCAGAGAAGGGAATTCTTAAGAAGCATTGTGAGATTGATATTCATGTGTTCTGTTAAACAGTATTGCATTTCTGCCATGTAACACCAACCAACCGCCACAAGATCAGAGTTTAAAACCAAGGTTTTGTGGTCTTCCTCTTCTGCTTGAGAGGAAGCCAGAGGCCAGGAAGACTCTAGACTGGAGAGGTGCCCATCTGCACAACACGTTCCTCGGGCCAAGTGGTGGCTCTGCCACAGATCTGACCTAGATAAGTGAGACCAAGAGCAACCAAGAGCCAGAGGAAGGGGATGTGACCTGTTCAGAATTTTCTGTCCCACAGTCACACACTCATAGCATCCTGGAGGCCCCAGGTGGAAGGTGCCCTCAAGTTTCTCTGACATTAACACACACACACCTGGGGTTATCCCCCAGCACAGCAGGAAGAGAGGCTGTGGGGCCAGCAAGCCCAAAGGGGTTTCTGCACCATGTCAGTGTGCTGGAAAGGACCATCTTGGCAGCCCTGAGAGCCAGAGCCAACAGTGCAATGCAGGTGCAAATGTGCTCTAGGTAAAAAAATGGAGCCCTTATTTGCTTTGTTCTTTCTACCAGAAGACCAGTGGAAAACACTGCGAAAAATTGATACCTGTTGATTTTGAAAGTCAGACAAAAGTGTAATCCTATCAGTGCTGCTAACCACTCCAGTTAGATGTTCTGGGCAGTTATTTGCATTAGCTACATATCTAAAAAAATAAAGAAGAAAATGAAACATTTAAATGTTATCTGGGACCATGGAAACCATGAAGATGACATTCGTAAAATCTGGACATAAGAGCAAAAATGAACAATGGGCCTAATTCAGATACAGTTGCTCTGCCTTGAACCCATATGGAAGTCAGGAGAATTTGGGCCTGTGTCTCACTTGTCAGACTTGTCTCCATTCCTCTGCAGAGCTAGCCCAGGAAGGCTGTGCTCAGAGAAACGTGAGCAGAGAATTCATGTGTTGTGCTGTTATGACAGGAACAAAAAGAGTGTTATGAAAGGCAAGAGTGTATACATCATATATACATCACAAAATATTTATGAGATACTATACCATACAATAAGAGTGTCTGTGTGTACATATATATATATATATATATATATGCATTACGACATAACACGAAAATGTGAGGGAGGAAAGGGAAGCATTTACTAAATATACATTTACATTTATTATTACACTTACTTTTAATTAGTAATTTATCTGCACAAGCATGTGGCAAAGATAAGAAATGGAAAAAACAATTACCTGAATAGAAACTACATTGGTTCCACTCCTTGACATACTTGGATTATGGGCTTCTCCATTCGGCTTTACATTAGATTCCCTTTCAGTTTGGGTGAAGGATCTTGAAGCTGTCACAAAAACATATTCCCTGCAGAAAAAGCAGAAGCAACACACACACACACACACACACAAATAGAAGAGATTTTTGAGTCATGATGATGTCTACAGGCACTTGTAAGTCAGGATTCATGTTCCATTCAATGCACACTTGCAATCCACTTCATCACTTTTTTCTTGATTTAGAATATGAACTGATGGCACATATTGGGTGTAACCTCGCTAAAGTGGGACCTTCAAACAGAAAACACTACCTGTTTGCCTCCTCCCTGTCTCTGAGGGTTCAGCAAGAAATGCATCTAAACCTCCCTGCTTAGAAAAATCAGCTCTAATCTACAAGCAGCATCAGCGGTGCTGTTGGCTGCAGAGCAAAGTGCAGGAAGCCAGGCAGGTGCCTTCTGATGGAGGGTAAATCAACAAGATGAGAGTAGTTTCAAGGTGGTGGAGCAACCTTTGTGTGGCTTCATTTCAAGTTAACTTTCAAAGCTCTTGAAATGAGAAAAGAGAAGAAAGCAGAGAGCCAGGCTGAAGGCTCAGCCTGCCCGGCAGAATGTGGTCTTTTAAAATTCATTAGGGTGTTCAAGTTGTTCAGGAGCAAACAGGGGTCATCCCTGGAGCAGCTGAACTTGTGAACTCTGGGTGTCTGAGGGTGCATGTCCTACCTCTTCTCTTTCAGAAGGTGTATTAGCATCCCCCTAAGACCCTCAGGAGCCCACCCTCCTCTCCTCTGCCAACGGCTCCCGGTGAGGAGGAACACCTAAAAATAAAACCAAAGTGGCTGACGTGAAGCAACAGCCACAAACCCCTGAACTCACCTGTGCTTAACCCACGTGTCTGACTCGTGGGCTTTCTCAGTGTAGTTTTCTGGAAGGAAACCCCTGCAGCCGGTGCGGTGCGAGGTCCCGACCACCCAACCCTCGCTCACATCACACTGGTGCGTCGGGTCAACGTAGATGAAATCCCCGGCGTTGATCATGAGCTCATCAAGGTTCTGGGGCTTGTACTGGAAGAGAGCCCTCAGCCTCTGGGGGGGAACATGCAGCAGGGTCAGGATGCTGGTTCTGCAGCAGCTCAGGGAATTCTTGTTCACCTCTCGTGGACACAGTAATGGGTTTTATTTTCCGCTCTGCAACGTGCTCTTTGGTGGCAGACAAAAAGGAAGACTCTACCACTCTTGCAGCATGTGTAAAAAAGGCACTCCATTTTCATAAAAATACTTTTTCCCTCCCCTGTAACTAGCACAGGCTTATTTGAAAGCAAACACAGTAAAAGAGTTATCAGCTATTTTTGTGAGCACTTGCAGCTCTCCTGAGTGTGACTAAAATCCAATATGAGACCTGGGACAAAGCGTTTTACTGATCTGGCAAAAAACTGTTGATCATTCCATAATTTAAAATTGGAAATGAGAACTGGAAAAATGTTGACAGGTTTTAACAAAGAGTCTATTAAGCAGAAAATCGTTAATGAGAACTGAGCCTGTGCAGTTTTCATCATGGCTGGAACAAACAAAAAAACTAATTTTGCTGAGTGGAATTTTACTGCAAAACTGTAAACTGAAAAATGCTGGCAAATATTCAGTGATCATGGTTTCCTGTCTCTTTTATTTTTTCATGCCACTGTAAGATTATTTTTTTCTGATGGAGTTTGGAATTAGATCTGGAGACATGCAGGTCAAGCAGCCTACCATAAAGGTATTGTCTACTGATCCATGAGTCCAGTTTTTCAACCCAAAAAGGCAACCATGCTCTTTAGAACACTGTGCTGACCATGCACCGATTTTCTTAAGGAGGGACAGATTGTAGCAAAGAGTCTGACCACAGGCTCAGGAAATTCAATAAATGTGATTACAGTACCTGGTAATGCACAAATCGCATGTCCCGTGAGTAGAGAGCAGCCACCCACTGGCAGGGCTCCCTGGGGTTAATGCATTTGGCCAGTTGTTCCAAAGTCTTCTGATGGTGAGGATAAAACTTGTGAGCGAGGGTAAGGTGGAACTGCTTCAGGCAGGGCTTCACATGGCAGTCTAGGGATGAAACAATAACATCACAACGTAGAAACAAAGGTCATTTAAAGCTCTTCTTGTTTTATACCACATGCTTTGCATGATGCAGGAAATATCACAGTAACTTGTAGTAGAGTAGATCTACTACTATATCTGCTAAATAATGGTTTTGAAGAGTGTCATGGCTTTAATATGCCAAAATAATTCACAAACATGGACTAGATTTGTTTCCTGGCTTCGCATGGGAGGAAAAAAATGCACAGGGTTTGACATTCCTCTTGGAATGTCAGTGGAGTGAGTATTAGACAGAGACAATCATTTCAGCTTCTAGACAAAAGCGCTGTGTCTTCAAAGTCTAAAACATGATCCTGTAGCCACTTTACTTTCAAATCTGGAGGAGGAAAGGGTGCTTGCTGGCAGTAAAACATCAGCTAAGCTCCCCTGGAGACACAGCAGAGGTTTTCAGTACTGTGCCTAAACATTTGTGCTACGACTCACCCATCTTCCCTCTGATGTTGGTCCTACCTGCCAGGGCTGAAGCCTCTGATGAGAATGCCAGAGCAAAGTCTTTGAGGACGTTGGCATGGGTGTCATCAATGAAGAAGCCAAGGTAGCTGGGGGATGCATGTAGTGTTAGGGAAATGGATGGTGGAAAGCACTGGGAAAAGCTGTCACCGACCCGTTTTAGGGTGTCATACAATAATTCCACTTTCTGGTCTTCACACTGAAAGAAAACAGAGGAGGAGCAGGTTTTACCCACCAGCTCAACAGCTAGCACTGTAACCTCTGCTATACAGTAGAAAACGATGGGGCATTAAACTGCCTGACAAAATACCTATGAATTTGCCTGGAATTCCTGGCAATAAAATCAGTAATATCAGGCATTTTGATCAGGGTGTTGCCCTGGTTCTGTAACAGGAGACAGAACCTTCAGCCCGAGGTGTATGTAGCCTGGGTAGGAAAAGATTTTACCATCTGACAGATGTGCAGTAACCTCTCTGAAATGAGGCAGGGATCATGACTTCCCTCTTCAATTCTAAGTAATAATTTGTGTTATTGTTACCCTAATGTCCTTCGCTGAAATCACTCCTGCCAAAACTCCAAGATTTCAGACGCTGAGCAACACACCCAGCAAAATTCCTAAGGCATCTTTGTCAATATGATCCAACCACAGCAAAATAAAGGATTGTACAGAGCCACGCTTCCTTGAAAAAGTGGCAGTTAAGCAATATAAGAAGTGAAGAGACAAAGGTGGGACTTGTGCCATCAAGGCCAGAGGGAGGAGGGGCAATGGGCAGACTGGGTGTGGGGGGGCAAGAGCAGGGGGGAACCTGCACCAGGGCAAGTGCCAGGAAACAACAGGGCTCCTCCTGGGGCTGACAACTCTGGGAGCTGCAAAGACATGGGAAGACAGGAAACAGAAGAGGGCAGGTCAGGAAAAGGAGGTGGGAGCCAGGTCAGTGAGTCTCACTTTCTGCCTGTGAGGTGCCCAGGTCAGCTCTTGCTGACAGCCAGGGAGCAGAGAACAGCCCCACAGGGTACATTTATCCCTGGAAATACACTACCTGGAATGGGGCAAAGATGTGCAAGGTGAGGGTTGCAATGCAGTTGTCTTTTGCAGGCAGGCCTTTAAACCTGACACCTAATGATTTTTGTTCTGTGTAATTGTATTTAATGGCCAGAGAGTACCACCCAATATTTTGCAACAAAATTTCTTATATTTACTGTCTATATTTCTTGGCATGTTTTAACAGAATAATTTTTGTCCAGCTGCTCTGGCTCATGCCTGTTTCAGCACATCTCAGCTGCAGCTGCACCGTCAACAGACAAAAACCAGATTCCAGGTGGCTCCAGAGCTTTCCCAGATCGGTGACTCTTTGCTGGACTTCGCTGATACTGACACATTCACCTGTGCAGGAGAGGCAGCTCTGCTGGGAAGTTCTCTAGGGGGTTACCCAGCATACAGAAGGAGGACAGCAGCTTCTCTAGAACCAGAAAACAGCTCACCAGAAGTCTGGCTCAGGAGCAAAACTTCCAAGTTAACTTATTGACAAAGTTACTGACTTGCACTGCTGGAGTCCAGCCTGTCTCCCCTTCCATCCCCATGACTTTTACCTCTCTCTTTTTCACAAAATCTTCGGCAGAAAGGGTAACATCTTGGGCATGCCACCCTAGCAATGACCTGCTGATGGAGCTCTCTGGGAAAGGTAGAGGTTTTCCTGAGATTCCCACAGGCATGGTACCAAAGTTGTCTGCATCCTATAACACTGTCCCTGCTGGCTCATGGCAGCCACTGCTGCCCTAGCCAGGAAGGCTTACAATCCTGGATCCATGAGCCATGGGCACAGTCTCTGAAGCCTGACAGTAGCCTGGACTGCACAGGTCTGCTCTAGATGGACACACGTGTCACTCAGCTACCCCGAAACATCCCACTCAAACGCTGAGCAACGCTCCTGGACCTGGGCCCTGTCGTTTGATCACCGAGGAGTTGTGGTGTCAGACAACAGCAGGCGGCCCAGTTTCACCAAACATCACCCAGCTGACATTCACCCCTTGCACGCCTTTCGAGCCTCACCGTGAAGAAATCACAGAGGGTGATGTGTGGGAAAACCTCGTGGGCTCTGTTCTTCCCGCACTGGCGCTTGCTCTCCTTCCAAAACTCTTGCAGGCGGTCGAGCAGGGGGCCAGTGGGACACAGGTAAAGGGCATATTCCTGGGGGATTGGGTCATCCAGAGAGGGATCGTTGCAGTGGGAATGCAGCCTGAAATCAAGAGCATATCACTGAGACTGAGTGTGTGCGCTGCTTACTCCTGTTTCCTGTGGCTGAAAGTATCCACAGCAGACATCAGAAAAAGGAAACACGATTTTATTATTTTCTTATGAAGCCAAAAGCTGAAGTAAAAGCCCCTTAAAAATTTTAATTTTGAAGTACTAAAAAATGGAGAAATTTTTTTCTGCTTATTTTCTGAGTACTTTATGTTTCATTAAGTGCCTTTGCTTCTACCAATGTCTGAAAATGAGAGACAACAAAAAAACCCCTTTTTAGGTGTTTGGGTTTTTCTCCCCCTTTTTCATGACTGGGAACAGAGGACTGGAGGAGGAAAAAGGCAATAGGTAGAACATGTTGAAGAGTGACAAAATGGAATAAGTAAAAATTCACTGAAGGTTAAAAAAATACTCTAGAAGAACCTTTTTATTCAGCCCTAAGAAAAGTGAAAAAGATAAATCAGAACATGAAAAAACAAAGGTCAGAAACTCATATGCCATATGATGATATCCTTCACATCGTCCTTCACATGCTGTGTGTTTGTCTTCACAGCTGTAGGATTGGGAGTGATTGTTGGAAAGTGTGGTAGAATCCCTGAAAAAAATTATTAGGAAAGAACATGCCACTCTCAAATGCCTCCTCTGGCTTTTCACAAAAGGAAAAAAAAAAAAAAAGAAGAAAAAGAAGAAAAAAGCAATGAAATCAAGGGGGAGAAAACAAACAGAACAAAAACCAGAAGAAAATGCAAGGAAAGACTGGATTTAATTTGATGGTGAATTAAAGCAAAAAATAAAAAATCAATTAACATCATGTGATGATAACATGACGTAAAAACACTCTGTGAGGGTATTGATAGAGAGGAAAAAATGTTGTGGGGTTCAAACTAACAAATGATTTTGATTCTAATAATACCTCTCTCTCTGACCACCAGACTTTCAGCTTGCTTTGATGAGCCTTTCTGTTTCCCTTCAGCCATTGCCATTTAACCCTATATTATTACTGCACATGTTTGTAACCCCAGTTATGGGTAAAAGTAGCTGCTTCTGCCCAAGACTGCCCTTTCCTTCCCCGCTTTTTAATTTACCTTGGACCTTCTGCAAGTAACCTTGCTTCCCAGAATAAGTACAAATACAAATATTTCTCTCTCTGAGTGAAATAAATGGGGAAAAAAAATCTCAGATGCATGGTTTTGGGTTTTTTTTTATGGCAGCTAACTTCAAATTCAGTGACAGGATCAGCACATAAATGAGGATTTTTAACCAGGTTTAACGCAAAAGCTGCCTTAGAAATCACAGATGCTTACCATTTTGCTGCATCTTCTATTGTCTTTTGTCCAGTAGCAACCAAAGCTTTTTGCCTAGGAAAAAAAAAAAAAGCAAAATTGATTCCTCATAATAACAGACAGAAAATTCCTAGAAAGTAAAATGTTTAGTGACTGTGGTCACCAAGTTTACTTTCCAGTACAGGCAGGACCTTTAGCCACTAGGTTTTTCCTGGCATGTTTTAGTGTTCTTGAGGCCCTTTGAGAAAGCTTTTTCCACTTTTTCCACTGCAATTCTTTATTTCCTTGAAGATTGGTAACCTATCTTCCCCACGGGATCTTTGTGTTCTGGTTGTGTTTCCTTAGCAGCCCTACTGACTTTATGGATTTCCTCAGGGTTAAGAAAACCATCCATCCACACACTGTAAGATCAGAGTTTTCTTGGTTCGTAGGAAAAAAGTTCCGAATCAAGATGCCAGGCCCAAGCTCATATATATAAACAAAGCAAAAAATACTTATATTGGGGTTTCAAATCTGCTCTGAGGGTCTCCTGTAGGTCAGCAGAGAGCTAGATCTAAACCAGCAGCTCGGTCCAAGATGAGGGACAAAGTCTCACTTTTCTTTCTGTTCTTGCAACTTTCATCCTCTGGGGCTGGATTTGATTCACATTTCCTTTTCTCACTAGAGCTTTTAAAATGTCAGCTATGTAATTCATGTGAACACGTATTTGTGGCTAAATACCAGGTGACGTGGGGAAGGATTCCAGTGTTGAAGCAGCATCTTGAACCCCATTTCCACCCCTGAAACCCACGTACGGACTTCTCAGAAGAAACATGAAGGGGAAGTCGAGACAGTGGACATGGAAAAAAACCCACTGATTTACTCAGCATCTGCTCATCTCTTTCCTTCTCTCTTGAGGCCATCCTTTCTGGCCACTGCATCCTGATGGCATTGAATCATTTTGTCTCCTCTCATTTTTGTTCTCTATCCATCCCTATGATACCCAAACATGCATCAGCAGTGCAGTGGGTGCACTGAGCTGCAGGACTCAGGTTCATCCCTGATGCTTCCTCCAAGTCTTCTGACTTCTCTTTAGTGTAAAAACTACACATGGGCTTACTGAAAACATTGAAATGTGTTTGTATGGATGTGCGACCGTGCCTGGCTCTTTAGTGGGGGCTCAGCATGGATGAGGGCTGAGGTGAGCCTTTCCACTCAAACTTTACCTTCTGCCTTCCTTCTCCATAAAGTAAATCAACTCCCATGGCCAGATCACTTCAGAACCATGAGCTGGCTGGTTTAAAGCTACCCTGTGTCCTCTGTGACTGAACACTGCATGTTTCCCTTCCGTGCCTCTGCTGAGCCCCCCTTCTCCATCACATCAAACACGAACAACCCGTGTTTTTGTCATTCTCCCCATGCAGCCCTTCCTGCAGCGTCCCGTGGAAGTGTCAGTGACTGCTGCCACCTGGCCAACAATGCCAGGCTTTGTTAACCACTTGTTGCACCTCAAAGTGAGTGTTTTATGGCTTCGTGCCATGCTGCTCTTCCCACCCAGAGACAAGCTCTGTGCAAACAGCCCTGAAGCCGAAATGGCACTTGGCTTCAGCTTCTCTCTACCACGAGGGCCTTCAAAATCATAAATATAATCAGACAAGTGAGACCTGAGGCCATGAACTGCTCAGTACTATCTCGTTGTAATCTTGTGCTCCTCTCCATATTTGTCCCCACCTTTTGTCTCGTCATATATGTTGGCTGTATGATGATTTCCATCCTGGTTTATAGAGCCCTTTGCACTAGGAGTGCATGAGGCTGTGACTAAACATCCTACTCTTCCAAGGTGAGCAGTGAAGATTTAACGATAATGCACAGAACAAAATCTGCATATACCAATTTTTCTCATGTAGAGAGCAGGAATAAACCATTGAAAATCTGTATTGAAAGTAGATTAAAAATAATTTACAGTGAGAATAAACTGGTTCTTCCCTAAAACAGAAACTGCTGGTACAGTTCCATCCTCCATAAGCACCAGGGGAGGCCCAATTTGTTGATCTAATGCTAGACTTGACCCTCACATATTTGAGTTTTGTTCTTTGGGAAAATGTTGCTTTGGCCTGTTGGTTCCACATTATGAAAGATTTTGTAGTACTTCCACCCAGCCTCATACTTCTCAGGCCAGGATATCTCAAAAGAAACTTTTAATTTATGGTTCAATCCAGGAACAACAGAGACAGCTAATATGTTTTATAAAAACACAATCAAAATTTTGAAGGTCTTAAAGTCAATAAAATTAAATTAATTTTTTTTTTAAATTGCTTTTTGATATTTTGTCATTTTGGGTCAGTTGCATAGTATTTCTGCCACTATTTTTTGGTTTTGACCTGGGAAGCACAAAGCCATCTCAGTAAGAGCAGAAAGTGCTTTGAAGGGGACTAGAAAAGCATGACATACAGGACAAGAATTTGAAGAACTAGCCTTTACTTTGGGGTGATCAAACTTACAGTATTACTAGAGAAATGACGAGCCAGATTTTCAGCCCACAGCTAAAAATCCACTTTGCATAACTGGGAACAAGGCACCCACATTTGCCCTGTAAGCTGTGCCCATCATGTCTTAATTGCTAACACAGCTGTTCCTAAAAAAGCAACACAGCACTTATAAATGGAGCCTTTCCAACTAGCTTAATTTTCAGTCAAAAGGGAGATATTGCTCTCCTTTCTGAAATATATTTGTGAGGGGTTCTTCCATCTGATTATTATTTAAATAATCAGATTTATTTTTTGAGCTGTTGGAACCAAAATGTCCATGCTTTCCCTTCAGAAGTTGGAAAACCCTCCCCAAAACTTGCCAGTCCTATGAGAGACATGTTTGAGGGACAAGTGACCACCATGTTTCTTTTTTATTAACTTAGTTATCTGCCCCAATTAATCTCCCAATCATTTGGGTTGCCAAGAATAGACCCTCATTCTTTACTGTTATATATTCTAGCTAGAACAAGAGTTTTTAGAACAAGATTCTGATTCAAGACAGGAAGAAAAATTGACAGACTTAGGTGGCATCTTGTTAAGGATTAATCTTAATCCTAATCTTAAATTAAAATTAATCTTTTAAATCAGTTTCCAGCAGGAAACATCCAAACAATATCCAGCAGGAGATCTTTGCCAGACCTGAAAAAATCTTTGGATAGAAATTACATCCACATTTAACTCTCTTATAATAAGAGTGATAAGTAGAAAAAAATGAAAGATGATGTATCCGAGAGCAAACTGTGGCCAACTTCTTAACTCACCGTGAAGCCTCTCAGGCTCAGGACGTGGAAGGGTCTATATCTTCAGGTATGCTTTAGATATATTTATAAAAATTGATATTGAGCAGGTTGGTTTTGCTACGTGAGCAATAAACGCCGCTCTACATGAAATTTGAAGCGAGACAAGTCTGATCTCTGTGCAGGGACTTCAACCCCAGGAGTAGCACATTCTCCTCATCAAAAAAGGCGACCTGCCTGATGTCAGGATTTTATGGGAAGCACCTCATGTCTTAAGTAAATCTCACTGTGTGGAGGCAGCTGAACAAATTACTCACGCGGTATGAGCCGGGAATCCTTTGGCGAGGAGGGACTCGAGGAGGGCAGAGGTGCTTTTGCTCCTGTGCTTGTTGGACACCTTTGCATAGAGCTGTGTCTCAGCCACCGCCATCTCCTCCGCTCGTCCCCTGACCCTGTGCTGAGTGTGACAGAAACTGGGAGGTGGGAGGAGGGTGAGAGGGAGGGGGGGGGAGAGGAAGAAAATGAGAGAGAGAGAGAGAGAGCAAATAAGAAAAAAAAAGCCTCAAACCTCTTGTGATCTTTTCTGACAGAAGTTGACATCCTGTTTTCATAGAGTCTCTCCGAATTTTTGTTGCAGGGTGGCTAAAAAAGCAAAAGCTGTCTTCAGGCTTTTACTATCCACCCTGGCAGAACAAGACTAGAAGCCCAAAGGTAACCACCACAGTGAGAGTGGACTTGCTGAAGGGGCTGAGATGGAATCTTTTAGCCTTTCATTTTAAACTGTCTCCCGAAAGCCCAGAAATCCACCTCAGCTGTGACTGCACTGCGTGAGAGGCAAGTGGGGCTGTCCTGCAGCATGTAAGAAATTAGACTGTAGGCCAGATTCTTTCCTTTTAGGCTCAGTTTTCTTGTCCTTCTGTCCCTATCATATGTGGCTCCTGCTTTGGTCTTCTCAGCCAAAGGCAATGAGCGACCCAACAGTGTGAGATGAATGCCAGTGTCCCATCTAGACATCACACTCTGAGGCTGAGCTTGGAGCAGCTCAGGGTGGCAGCAGGGAGAAAAAGCCTGTCCTTTCAAGTTGTGCCAGTCCCACTGTGGGAGCCTTTACAGAGCTTCCATGGCTGGTCCCCAGGCTTTTCCAGCATGGCCAGAGCAGGTAAATTGGTTGGAGACAGTTTTTTTCTGGCCTGGGCTGTCCTCACTGGAGGTATCACTGCTCCCTGGAGAGCACAGGACATCTCACCCCATGGACTGAAAGGATAACCTGAGCTGCTGATCTCCTGAAATAAGCCCTCACTTTGTCCCCTCTTTGGCTAAAGTTTCCCTTGGGGCACTTGGTCAGTTTCAGCTGCTTGTCCAACCATTTGTCTCTGAAGCCTGGTGGGGAGAATGTCAGAGCATTGTGAGCAACTCAAGAGAAATGCAGCTTGTTTTATACATCTTTGTCTGACATCTTATTTTTTTCTTATCTCCCCCTGTGTTCCCATTTCCAGGGAAGGCTGTTGAAAGAGTGATGTAGGAGATGATGAGGAATTCTTGATGCCATGGCTTAATTTAACAGGATTACGATATGGTGTCCTCTCCTCTGGAAGTGCCAGTTTCCATCGTGCACAGCGAAGGGACTGAACATCTTCCCTCATTGCAGCCATATTACAGGGACATGGGTTTTGTCATGGAAAACCTTCATTTTTTTCCTGGCCTCTCAGCAGCCTTTTTTCACTTATGCTGCTGTGGCTTTTTGCTTCATGTCCCCTCCTCCTTCTTCCTTGACCCCTCCCTCTGTCATCGATCTCTCTTCTTGGTGAAAAAAACAAGCCAAATTATTACTACTCTTGAGCATCTGTTGCAGCTGAGAATACATTTTCATTTCCTAAATCCCTGAGTACGAGTGAGTTGCTACTTCAGAAACACGAGACAACTGCTTGCAGAGTACTTCCAAAACACAGTGCAACATTTAATTACAAAAATAACTGAACGATGGGTCTTTTTCAAAACCCCCGTGCAGGCACGCAGCAAAGGCTGTAAAGCAAGGGAGGGAAGAGCAAGGTGTGCTGAAGAGATGAAGCTCTGGGGCTGCAGCTGCCTTCTGCCACCCACAGCTCTGGACCACCAGGATCCTCAGCTGCGCGAGCTTCGATGGGAGATGAGGATGTGCTGCCTGTGGCGCTCCCTTGCTGAGGGGTTACAGAGAGGTTTGCAAATGCCACGATATCACCTGGCCTTCTTAGGCTAATTAGAAAGCATGCTGAATTTTTATCTTCCCCTTTCCACAGCCAGGCCACCCGATACCCCTCACCAGGTTGGGTTACACGGGCTGCTGCCGTAACGCCGCACGGAACAGGCTGAGCGGGGCTCGGTGGAGACCTTCCCAGAGCTGAGCGGCTCAGCAGACTCAGAATTTCCTTTTGGTTGCTTTTGATAATGAAGAAAGAAAACAGTTTTGCTTTTAGCTATGACTTCTCAGGAAGAGGTGAGTGAAGCTTTGGGAGCGCGTGATAGCCTCTAAATGAACAAAACGTCAGCGTTCGGCTTTCATGTAATTTGCTTCACAATGCTGTTTTGTCTCCTGATGGGCAAATTATGCACCAGTCAGAAGACTTTTTTTGTTTTTAATATTTAAAACCGTGCTAGCAGGTTCTCTACGAAGTTTTGTTTATTTTCATTGAAATGCACGTGGAATTTTATCAAATGAAGGAGCGTAAACCTTATTGCAGTTGTTTGCTGAAAGGTGAAAAGATATTCCAGGTGACTTGAAGATAGTGTCACAGATAAAACATGTATTCTTTGCCTAAAATGTGTCATTGTAAGCCTTTTCTGGAAATGACTATGCAAATATGCTGCTTTTAGAGCAGCTTTTTACAGCAGCTTTTACAGCTGCACTGTCTTTAACAAACCTGGACCCATTTCACACCACTGTGAGCTCAAAAATCTGACCCCTTTTGCCAATGTGCAGAGCCAGAAATTAGCATTCCAATTCTATTTCCCCTGAATTCTAGTGTAGCTCATTTTAATTGTGGGGTTTTTTTTCCACTGCATGGTAAGTCATCAAAAGTTTACTGGAGTAAAATTCAGGGGCTCCTGAATGAGGATGCTGTCAGGTTCTGTGCAGTTGTCATATGACTTTTAGTCTCCTGCTTCCTAATGCAATTATAGAGCAGGGGATGGATTTACACCCCCAGTGGGAGATATTACAGGTAGATATGGTGCTTAGAAAAATATGAACAAAAATTAACCTCAATAGTTTGCTGGTAAATTAATTATAAGTGCTCCTCATGTGAACATTAAGTGCATAACAATGTACTGTGTCCAGTTCTGGGGTCCTCAGCACAGGAAGGACATGGACCTTGCTGGAGAGAGACCAGAGGAGGACACAAAGATACTCAGAGGGCTGGAGCATCTCTGCTATGGAGACAGGCTGGGACAGCTGGAGCTCAGCCTGGAGAAGAGAATACATCAGAGAGACCAATTTGTGGCCTTCCAGTACCTAAAGGAGGCTATGAGAGTGTTTATGTTCAGTATTAGGAAGAAATTCTTTAATGTGAGAGTAGTGAGGCACTGGCACAGGTTGCCCAAAAAAGCTGTGGCTGCCCCATCCCTGGAAGTGTCCAAGGCCAGGTTGGATGGGGCTCGGAGCAACCTGGTCTAGTGGAAGGCGTCTTTGCCCATGGCAGGTGGTTGGAACTGGATGAGCTTTAATGTCCTTTCCAACCCAGACCATTCTGTGATTCTATGACAACATTTTATAAGGTGATTATGTTCTTTCTCTTTTTTTCTCTTGTTGAGTCAGGTGCAAGAGACAAATCCCACTACTGGAAGTCTTGAAGTCATCTCTGTTGCAGAAGATGAACCTCCAGCACCACAAATTCAGTTTACCTTCAAAAGATTTTTCTTCATACCACAAGCCAGAGTGGACGCCAGTGTAGATGGACCTGGTAGGGGTATTGCACAGCTTTTTGACCTTTGCAATCTAAGTGGGTAATGTAGATATTTAGCCTTGCAAAACTATGCTTGCCCACTCAAAACAATCACTTAGAGGAAGAAGCAACCCAACCTCCCTCCCCCAGCTGTGAGGCTGGCCAGCTTAGTAACGTGATGACATCTTGTGCTGGCTTGCACACACAAGCATTTTTCACAGCTACATTATTCACACACTTGAGCCACGCAGCAAACATTTCCCCAGGCTTTTCAGGCACATTTTGGTATGGTTCATTTGAAATTTTACCAACCTGGAAATCAGTCCATTAAAAAAACTGAATATACAATACAGCAGCCTGGGAGTTTGTTGCTTCCCGTAGGTTTCATGGCAAAATGACCATTAGCTTCAACAGAGGCAGGCTGAGCTTCAAGAATGGAGATTTAATTTTCTGGTCCGTTAGCTCCTACAGCTGTCTCAGATTTTTCGCATACCAGGCACCAATTCCACTGCCAAAACTAGTTACTCAGCTTCTCCTGAGAGAGCCTGTGTAACCCGGGATTTACTAGAGAGTCTATAAACCCTGGCAGACACTCCTTATCCTTGACTGATTGCAAGTGTTTGCCAATCTGAAATTCAAAGCTTGAAGAACGAGAGGATGAAGAGCAGTATGAATTAAAACTGAAGACAAGGTTCTGCCAGTCCCTATGTAGCTGTGTTTGCTATTTCCCCATAGTTTGCCCCTTGTATATCAGAATACATTTGAGACAAGTGAACTGTTCATTATTTTCAGTGGAATCTGTTGTTGTCTTCCAGGTTGACAGTGGCAGGTCAACTATGGAGGTCAGTGGCTGGTGAGCAGGTCAAGCTCATGAAATGTATTCAGCAGTTACTACAGATCTGTATTTTAACTTTAGATACATATTTTTTTCACTTGAAAACTCAAGACTCGGCCTTGAGCCATCCCTCAGTTCTCTTCTTGCCTTTATGGCAAAATTTTTAACAGATCACTTTTTCACACAGTTTTCAAGACCAGTTTGGGGATCCTGGTTTTTTGCTAATTTAGCTTTCTATAACTTTCAGTTAATCTTGCTTCCAAGTCCAAAAAGACCAATGACTCTCCTCCTACTTGTGTTGAGCACCTATTTACTAGCTAATCCTGTTTTTTTTTCTAATATCCCTGCTTCTGTTTGAACCTGTGGGCTCCTCCTACTCATTATTGTGTCTCCATTACCCCAGCTTTGGAGGAATGCATCACATGTGGGACTTAGCTCCCCAGTGCATGAGGCAGAGCTGTGTGGCCTCTGCCCTCATCCCAGAATTCCCAAAATTCCCAGGATTCCCAGGATTCCCAGCATCCAGCTGGGGCTGTGGTTGAAGGGAGCACTGGGACCAGCAAGAGTCAGGAGACGTCACTGAGGAGAACAGTCATAAGGAGGAGACTCAAACTAGTTTGTTCTTTGCTGCTTCCACTGAAAGATTTATTAGTCCACTTGACTTTCTGAAGCCTTCAGAGAGGATATGTGTGCCCTGCACGCAGGTTTGATCACACAAACAAAACTGGTCCAAATTTCACTTTTGTTCCGGGACTCACATTTTCAGCAGAGGTGCTCATGTACTTGAAAAGCTCACAGTGTGATGTAACCCCTGAAAATGAAAACTTAGAGCTCACATTCTCCTCTGCATTGAGGACATCCCAGGTGCTCTGTAGGGGCACAATTCAGAGCCCTCACGAGGCAAATGCTGAAGGGGTGTCTGAGAGCACCCGCAGCACCAAAGCACTTGGAGCCTTCTCAATCCCTGAGACAGAGGATCCCAACCCTTCCAGGTGAGGTCAGCTCATGAAGTGTATGCAGGAAGTTTTAATGCCATCTAGTTTAATGTGAGATAAATCTTTTTCATTGCAAACTCAGCTAGGTTCAACTTCACAGAAGCTGTTCTCTCTTTGGTTTCCAGGAGATATTGAACCACCTTCGATGTGCCATGCTTTTGCCTCCCTAAGATACTTTCCATATATCTGTGGTTTGTTCCTTGCAGTAATCCTAGCAGCTGCCATTGGCCTGGGTGGTGAGTACCATTAGTTATTCATTAAGTTCTCGCTTAACCGTTCAAATGCTTAATTTTTCATGAGCCTTTTACTGAGAATAGAATTAAACTACTACTGCAGCTTGTTTGCTGAAGTAAAAAATCTTGTTGATGTGATGGCTTTAAATTTTATTTACACGTAGGGATGAAACAGGTCTGGCACTCCTGAAAGGATTGGTGTAATATTTATAATACTGGAGAACACACAGCTCCAGGAAACCTTTCTCTAGTAAAACTTCACTGACTCCCCTCGGGTGATGAGCTGAGTTTAGAACCCAGGGAAGGCTCCAGATAGTTCACACCACACTTTTGTCCTGTAATTCACTTCTCAAAGCTTGCTTTCAAAGAATTAAAGAACTGTTCCCTATCAAAACCAACTTCTACAAAGGAAAAGAAAATGTAGAATGAGTTCAGTTGCAACTGAGAAGTGTGACCCTCCCAGGTCTGGGGGCCAAATATGTGGATGTGTCTTCACATCTGCAACAGGGATAAGCTCAAAGGAGGTTGAGGCATCCCCTTGGGAAGAGCATGCTCTGGCTGTGTTTTACAAGGGTCTCCTTGCTTGGCTGCTGAGGGACTGAAGTACCAGGCAGCAACTTGCCCTGGAGTGAAACTTAAACTGAGTAGAGGGATCTGGGAAGGAGTCAGCACAGAGAGCAAGGCTGACTCCTCCTATGAGTCATTACTAATGGATGAGTTTAACAGCACCAGGTAGCAACCTCCAGGTTCTATTTCAAAAGTTCCTAGAGTACAGGAGTTGCCTTTTCCTTAGCCAGGCTGAAATCTGGCCAGATAATGGAAGCCAGAAGTGTTAAATGAATATCCAGGTGTGTTTGCATCACTCTGTTTTCTTTCATTCTTGTTAGTCCAATACAACTGCATTGGGAAGTTTCGCTGTCGATCATCCTTTAAGTGTATCCAGAAATCAGCCAGGTGCAATGGTGTCTTCAACTGCAAAGAAGGGGAGGATGAGTACAGATGTGGTAATTTAAATTTGATTTAAATCCCTCCTACCTCCTCCTGTAGCATTGGCGCAATGCATGCTGTAAAGAGTTGGGGTAGTTTGAGACAAGAAAGATAGAGACAGACAGATTATCTAAATCGCCACTTCAGAGGAACAACCTCTCTGAGGTACTGATTTACAGTTCATGAGAAATCAAGCTGCTCTTAAATAAATGTGATGATTCCTAAATATTGCAACTGCCATATTGGGCATCTTTCTCTATTAGAAGCCCAGATGCTTTTTGACTGCCAACATTTCCTCTGCCTGCAAGGTATAACACCACTGCATTGCGGTGTGTAAATACAGAACTCTGTATTCACTGGCACACAGTTGCACTCTGTTGGTTTTGAAGATTGCAAAAGCCTGATATTATCCTAAGGGATAAGGTAATGGGTGACACCAGCAGCTTCCTTTTGTACAGTGATGCAGAGTTTGCTGCTACATATGAAATTTATACCCTCTGTCTGAGTTTCTCTCTGTGATGGTTTTGGGCATGACAGGGCCATTTTAAATGGTCCCTCTAGGTCCTGTGCTATGGAAAATTTTTGTGGTGTTCACAGCCACTGGAGAGAAAGGAGTCTAATATTAATAAACAGAATAACTGGTTTGTAGACCAGTGCACTTGTAATTCTGGCTCCTGTACCTACAGGTGAGGAGGCAGCATAACTTTGTGCAGTACTAGGAATGAAAAGAACCACAAGCTTTTGGCCCCATCTAACCCCACACAAGATGTTCAGCCTTCAGGGCTCTGTGGAGCCTGTGGCAATACCTCTGCTTTTCCATAACACTGGCTCATGGGCATAGGTGGGAAACCCCTGTTCAGCAGTGACCACGTGTGTGGCCTCCCTTCTCCCTGGGGACACCACGTAGATGTGCCTTTCCCAGGTCCAGGTGCCTCCTGGGCAGTTGGGCACAGGGGCATCTCTGACTGTGCTGTGGCGTGCAGGAGGTGCCAGCCACCTTTCATCACTTATCTTGACCACAAGTTTCCTCAGAAAATTCCTGCCAGGAACCTGCAGCTCCAACTCACTGCAATCAGCAAGAACTGCTTAGGCTCCTGGAGGGCAAGGCAGCCTTCTCCACCTGTATTAGAGCTGGCATTCCCTATCCATTCCCATGAGCACAGATGTTTTTCTCCTGGCAGTTCTAGCTCAGCTAGAACATTAAGGAAGGTTCCTTAATGGGGAAAAAAAAAAAGCACAGAAAAATTCTGCCAAAGAATCCAAGTGATTAAAAAGGCAAGCAGTAAAAATTTGGTGAGCTCGAAAACACAGATACCACAGTGGTGCATTGATGCTGCTGAGTACTTGTTGTGTACCTGTTGTGTGCCTGATGGTTCATCTTCACAACTCACTCAGGCTTCTCTTCTCCTGAATCTCAAAGTCAGGTTGAGTGGCAAGAAGGCAGTGCTGCAAGTGTTCACTTCTGGATCCTGGAGAACAGTCTGCTCTGATGACTGGAGAGCAGAGTATGGAAATGCTACCTGCAAACACCTGGGGTTCTCAAGGTATGAACAGCAAATGCCAGAAACTGTATTTGGCATTTTGAACAAACTCTGACGTTTTCAGTGTTTTTAATGAAACCTTGTATTAGCTCATTCTTTAAAAGAAAAATGTCTTAACAATCCACCTTTGTGAATGATATCATTGAGGAGATTTGAGATGATGTGGGAAATAGTCCTGAATAATTGTGCACTGCAAATGGCTTTTATTACTGCTACAAATCCTGCATGATGGCTGAATACAGTGGTTTGGTTAAATCTTGCCTGTGGAGTGCAGGTGCCTGAGTCCTGTCTGTCACTCCAGTAGCTTACAGCCTGTGGGGAGGCACAAAAATCATATGAGCATTTTCCATTTCTTTTACTTCCTCTGTACGAAATTTGTATGTACAAATCATACCATGACATCTGGTAGGATTTAAGGTCCACCTCACAGTTACAAAAGAACCTGGTGACGTGGTTAATGCTGGATTGATCCCATTCCTGAAAAAGCACCCTTTCTTTCACAAACTTTCACAAAATTGAGAAAGAGTTGGAAGTTGTGATTTGCCATGATGTGCTGTTATTTCTTACAACAGCATCATTCTAATTTCTGCACATTATAGTTAGCACTATAAAGCCTCTTTGAATAAACTCTTGTTGCCTTTAGGACAAAATACATCTGAATTGTTCAACAACGAAGACAAGAGAAAATTACAGATTATTCATCCTCCCTGCTGCAAAACATAATTCTAGAAAAAGGAAACAATGAGCTTGTTAGTGCCTCAGGAAATGTGCCAAACACTTACAATAAAAAGCTTTATTGCAATACTAGAATTAAAATTTACTTTCTCTGCCAGTTTAATGCATTTCAGCATGTGTGGCTTCCACACATGATTATGTAAAAAATACATGCATGTTGTAAGAAGCATAGGGGGAGGATAGAGTTACCTTATCGAGTGTCAGAGTCTGATTATTGTGGTTGCTACACTGGGTTTTCATCAGTGGAACTGCTGAATTATTTAAACAGATTGCTGAAATGCTGTCTGAGGGAGCTGTGTTTATGGTTTATTTGCAGTTATGTGAGTTCAGGTTACCTGCCCGTGGCAGCAGTCGAAAAACAGTTTCAAAGACATTTTGTATCCCTCAGCCAATGGTTTTCAGCTGATCAAGTGACATCCCTGCAGAATGCAACAAACCTCAGGTATGCCTTAGCTCCTTCCTCCTGACAGAAAGAGAGAAGTCAATAAAAGGGGAATTACTAACAGTTTGGGATTCTTGCTATTTTTTCAGACGTGTAGTACTTCATAAGTGGTTGGTGGTGTTACGCATCACAGACCAAGATTCAGCATCAGTCTTGCTGGAATATGAATTGAGTCTGATCCAAGACCCATTAAAATCAACAAAGGCTTTCAAATGAGCTATTTGAAGAGACTATTTGTCCCAAGATCCCACTTTTGCAAATGGATAGACACCAGGCACTTATCTTTTTCCATTATGAAGCAGTTTGTTTTGGTTTACAGATCCTTATATATTTCCCAGTGGGTTTATGAACCCTTTATGGTCCATTTCTTCCTCCTGACAGATGCTTGTTTTTCTTAGTTACCTTCCACTGAGAAGGAAGCTATGGATCCAAGGAGACTACAGATCACATGTTGAAAACTGCTGATGAGCCTTCCCTCATGGAAGAGTGAACCACTCTTCAGCAGGGCAGCATATGGTCTGCAGGCTCCTGGTGGTGGCCAAGCTCCTGACTTAAGTATTTCAGTTAAATGCCCTAATTAGGTTGGATGAGTTCATGGCTTTGTACCTCTTTCAATGTTTGAGTTATTTATATTTATGTGCACAGGAAAATGACACAATGCTGAAAAAACCCCTCAAATCAGTATTTGTGAATTGAAACTAATGTTGTATTGTCTTTTCATCTCAGAGAAGAGTGCACTTCTGGCAATGTGATCATCTTAAAATGCTTGGGTAAGAACAAGGAAAAATGAAAATGAAATCAGAAACTGTCCTCTGTCCTTCTTTATCCGCTGCATGTCAAGAGTTGGGAGGAATTCTGTACTCGGGGCATATTATACTATCAGTTTATCACACCAAAGAAAAATTATATTTCTTGAGTAAAATTTGAAAGAATTTCAGCAAGTGAAAATAGTCTGGGAGTGCAGACTGGGAGCATCAGATAGCAGGAGCATTTTAGTGAGAATCCCAGTAGAAAGCAGGCATTTGAAGATTGTGAGTCGAGTCCCTGGACTGATACTGTAATTCCTATTCTTTGCCACCTCGTCAGGGAAAGGGAAATTCTGCCTTAACATTTGAGCTTTCATCCCACACTCTTCCATGTCAGCTATATAAAAAAATCAAAATACAACAGCAAAATCATCACCAGGGGAGAGGAGGTGCTTCAGCCTGCCTGTGTGGGACCCGTGTGTGTAAGGAGGGCAGAGCTGTGGGTTTTACAGCTCAGCTGAGCACTCCCTGCAGGGGAGAGACATGACCCCCACAGCCCCCAGGCCACGAACGATGCTGCAGGGATGGGAGGGAGGAGGATAAACTCCTGAGAGCTGCCACAGCCTGGTGGGGTTGGGATGGGGATGATCCGGCTAAAGAGACCTCCCAGCCTCCCAGAGGAGGGGCTGAAGGTGACCAAGACCAGGCCTGTGTTTCCTCCACGGACCGTAACCTTTGGTTCTTGGCAGCGTGCGGGACACGGGCCAGCTACGGGCCGCGGATCGTGGGGGGCAACGCGTCGTCCCCCCGGCAGTGGCCCTGGCAGGTCAGCCTGCAGTTCCAGGGGCACCACCTCTGCGGGGGCTCCGTCATCACCCCGCGCTGGATCCTCACGGCCGCCCACTGCGTCTACGAGTGAGTCCCCAAATCCCCCCGCTCGGGGTGTCCCACTGCGTGTGGGGCCGCTGCTAACGCACCCTGCTGTCTCCGAAAAACAAACTGCAGGGCTGGGTTATCCTTGTTTCCTGGGCTCCATAACGTTTGAGCCATTTTTCTCTCTTGTCACATGAGTCTTTCTTAAAAAAAGCCTCCCCTAGAACTGGTCCCAATCCACACCCCCTGTTTTCAGGTGTTCTGGTCACTCCCAGCATCGCGGGAAATCAGTTTACAACCACATTTAAGTGCTAGATTTTAAGTATCCTGATCTGCAATTTCTGTACATTGCATATGAGTTAGCAGCTCCAGAGGAATTTGGATTTGGCTCCTCTGATCCACTGGAACTCCAAAATAAATTACAGGATCATTTTTCAAGGTGACAGGATCAATCAGTGGTTGTTAATCAGTTGTGCTGAGCTTTGTACCCTTTGCCACATACTCACTGCTCCTTTTTACGCAGTTTGAAGAGGTCTTATACTTGTAAATAGATGTTAAATACTTATTTAAACTCATCTTCTTTGTGAAGTTTAAACTCATCTTCTTGACAAACATAGCCCTCTCATTTATAATGATCTATCTGTGTTTGCAGTCTTGTTTGGTGCTAATAGTGCAGGAGAGCTCTTCTTGCCCTTACAAACTCCAGACCACTTTTACCAAAGACATTTAGACAGCTAAACCGGGATTTTTCTGACCATTTTTAAGCACCCACAACATGGATGTCTTCTTCTGAGCAAGTCCTCTAGCATGCTTTTTAATTCAGTAAAAAACAAGGGCGGGACAGACAAATCCTACTACTAGATCCTATTTAGAGCCCTGTGTTGCCATAAGAATAATTACTTAAGAATTAAGCATTTTAGGACTTTTGTCCTTGGCTCTATGCCCCACAACCCAGTTGGTCGTGATGTGTTTAAAGGCTGATGGGGATGGGAGCTGGCAACAAAACCAGCATCCCTGGAGCCTTTTCCCAGCTCTTCTGCTATGCCAGTGGGGTGGAGCCAAGAGAAGAGGAGCTGCTCATGTGCTGGAGGCTGAAAGATGTGCCTGCTCATGAAGTGGGGGCAGAAACACCTTCCAGAAGGAAAGTTTCTCCTTGAAAATGCCTTGCCACAAGTGCTGTGGGGGTATGGCTGAGCAGAGGTGTGCCAGGCAGAAGCTGTGGGGTCTCTCAGGAGGACAGACAGCTGGGCTAAAGCAAAACTCTCATGTATTTGTGGAAATATACAGATATTTCACAGATAATGCATCAGTGACCCAATGTCTTAATAAGATTAGTCATTGTTTCTACATTTTTAAAAGTTAGGTGCAAAACATAGCCAATATTAATGGACAGTTAAGCAAATACAGCAGACTAGAGCTATTTGAGTGTAGAGTTTTATGTGGTCCACAAGCTCAGAGGACAACTAGAAAACCTGAGGGTTTTCTTGAAGGTTTTTCACTGTCTTCTGCCTCTTTATTTCAGCCTGTACTTGCCGAGCTCATGGAGTGTGCAGGTCGGTTTTGTGACTCAGCAAGACACAGAGGTTCACCCACATTCAGTGGAAAAAATCATATACCATCGAAATTATAAACCCAAGACAATGGGAAATGATATAGCCCTGATGAAACTGGCGGCACCACTTGCTCTCAATGGTAATTATCTCTGTTAGCTTTCACTAGACTTTCTCACCTTTCCAGCTAAAAGAAAGAAGGGTCTCTCCTGGTACAGACAGGGAAACTTCTGTTGATGCCTATGCCTGCCCCAGGACAGTGGAGTGGATTCCCATCCCCTCTAAAATCAATGAGAGATGTGCAGTGTAGATGTGGCCAGACTGCTGCTGTGATGGCAAGGCAGTGATTCCTGTTCAGACAACACCAGCAGAAACCACCAAACCACCCTGACCTGTATCAGGAACTCCTCTGTACTCCCTATCCAGGCATGGACAGCAACAACGTGCTGCAAAGTGTTCCCGGTCCACCCCAGTATTGATTTACTGAAGGCATTTAATAATAGGCAAACATTAACTTTATTATTTCTAAATATTTTTCCTATCTAAAATAAACGCCCTGCCTCATTTTACTTGAAGGTCACAGAGATTTTTATCATGTCCCTTCTGTGAGTATTGGGATATCCAGCAGTGTCCAAAGCTGAAAATCAAACTTAAATCTCAAAGAGGAGAAAAGGCAGTTCAAATGTAGTTATGTTTTTAAATTAAAACTACTTTTATTTTCTCATCTGGATGCTACCTGCAGCTGACACACTGAGTTGAAATAATATGTAATAATATTGAATGAATTTACAGAATCACCTGCCAATGCCTCCTAGTCACTGTGAGCTCTCTGCAAAGGGGAGCAGGTGCTCTCTTGACACATCTAGATTGTCAATTCCAAAATCAATTCTAGTGTAATACTTTAAACTTTCACATTTAATGAAAATTAAGTTTGATTTTGTTCTGGTTTATATCTCAGTTGATGCTGTTTTCTTTTGCTCGGGAATAAGTTTGAGAGGCTGCCAAGAACAGTAGTGGCTCTGCACCTGAGCGAGATACCAACCATGCCCCAGGGGGCTTGGATGGTCCATGCTGGGGGCTTGATGTTTGAGCTGGGATCACTGTGGAGAACTGAACCACTTGGAACTGCCCAGTAATACCTTGTGTTTTCCCTCCCTTTACTCAGAGTCGGCTCATCTCGACGCGTCGGTTTGTCCTTGCGAGGATCAAACACTGATTATATGGCACGACATCCCATAACCCAGAGCACAGAGACACAGGAACTCTGTGAGCTGACGAGTGGGGAGCAAAAAGCCCCCCCGGGGTGTCTGGTTGCCCTTTCAGAAAGCACAGAGAACGCTCAGCTCCTTGTCTCACCAGAGCAGTCCTGCCGTGGGGCCCCTGATCTGCCCATCAGCTGCCCACACCGTGCATTTTGTGTTTGCTCTTTCTTCAATTTACTGACCTTCTGACATCCCCTTCTGCTGCTTCATACTCAAAACTCATTGGGCCCAGTGTGGGTGTTGTTTCAAACCCCTCAAGCTGGCCATGAGACAAGAGACCTGATGAACTGCCAGGCTATTTATGTGGGGAGTGGGTGGTGTTCATAACAACTTCGCTGTGAGCCAAATCTTCCAGTTTTTCTGAGGCATACATTTTTTTTTTGCTGAATTATAAAAAGCAATTCTCTCTCCTCTCTCTCTCACTTTTTTTTTTTTTTTTTTAAATAGGTCACATAGAACCAATTTGTCTGCCTAATTATGGTGAACATTTCCCAGCAGGGAAAATGTGTTGGGTATCAGGATGGGGAGCAACTGTGGAAGGAGGTATTTTAAATGGCCTGCTGCTGATTACACTACATATAAACATCTTACCCACAGTAAATACAGGACTTGGTTGGGGCATCGTTCAGTGTTTAATTTTCTGGAATATCAGTGGGGTGGGAAGGGGGCGAAAGAACACATATTTCTAAATTTTATGGTCATCCTGAACTGCAAAAATTCTGTAGAATCATTTATCACATGGAATGGATGAGCACATCCTCTGATACAGAGAGGCTGGACTCTTTATAAATTCAAGCACAGAAATCACAGCAAGAATGCAAGAATTGACCATCCCTGCATTTTCAGGCAGGTTGGGTGATGTAGAAATTGGATCTGTGAATAATGTGAGAAAGAAAAGGGAATTATTTTTTTTTTCTTACCATGACTCACAGGTCATGTTAATCAATAATTTACACTGGATCACTTTCATGTGAAAATACGTGAATTCTCAGGTAATTGTTCTTTATCATTCCTCATTTGTGTCATTTAACGTGTTCCCTTGTTCAGAGAACAAGAACAGAATGTTACCTGATCTACAGATAACAGTTAAAGGTGGGGAGAAAATGAAAACAAGGCTTGCCACATAAAAAGTCAGCTCTGATCTGACAATAGGCAGTGTGCAAATACTTCCATTTATAGCAATGATCCGTTCAGGCTTGGAATAAAATAAAATAAAATACATATTTATAAAAGAAACCAGATGTTTGCAGATGATTTGTTGACTAACAGAACAGGTGATAACTTTGAAATTAATTTTGGCACTAGTATTGCGGGCAATGTTCAACTAGTTTTTTTAGTTCATTACTGTCATTGATTGTCTAGTTTGAAATGGAAATATATAATGAACAGATTTTATTATACAGTGTGATAGTCCATAGCTCTGTAGAGTGGATAGTTACTGTATTCTATAAGTGATGAGACACCAAGTTGCCTTACTTGTGTGTTGTCATTTTAACTATATTTCTTTGACCCTTGCTTGCCAATTCTTTGTATACTAAAACATATTCTGTTTACAAATGGTGATTATTTTCAAGGGCAGAAAGTTTTTTTCTTTTTTTTTTTTTCCTGTGTTTTTTTTTTTTAACAGGTGATACATCTGACACCATGAATTATGCAGGTGTTCCTCTGATTTCTAATGCAATTTGCAACCACAGGGATGTCTACGGTGGGATCATAACTTCTTCAATGCTCTGTGCTGGTTTCCTAAAGGGAGGAGTGGACACCTGCCAGGTATGGAAGTTTCCAAACTGCAACTGTGCTCATTAACACCAGCAATGGAAAAACATGAGTGATAAGCTATCAGAAGGCACTCCCAGGCTTTTCTTGGGCAAACATTTGGGTTTGTGCCATTTATTCTGCTCACTGCGATTATCAGTCACTGACTGTGCCTGCATTCATATGCTACAATTTCCTTTTTATGTTTCTTCAGTGGACTTTATCTGCTACTTCTGAAGAAAAATTTACTTAAGGCATATTTTGATTAGTTGCATGTGCTGCAGCATGGTGCCATCCTTTCTTTGCCTTGGCTGTGGCCTCTGCACTGTGCTGAGTTGCACTTCCCTGCACTGTGAGCAGGTCCAGAGACCTGCCAGGTGTGGAAAGCCCGTGGGGAAGAGCAGCCAACACGTGTCTCAACATAGAAGCAGAAGTGTGTGATTTTGAAAAGAGTAGCAAGGCAGGGGAAGGAAGAAAGGGAGAGGTGTAACTCAGAGGGCTAGTGATGGCTCTGGGGGAGGGAGGTTCATAGCAGTGGTGAAGCAGAGCATCCTTCACAACACGGGGTGATGATGATTCCAAATCACTGTCAAAGTCATGATGGTGCCAACCTTGTGTCGGGTCTCATCCACATGCAAACTGATGTGGACTCGCCTAACTAGTCATGGAGCAAGGGCTGGGGAGGAATTTCTGTTAGAAGGTGTCCCTGCCCACAGCAAGGGGGTTAAAACTAGGTGATCTTCAATGTCCTTTCCAACCCAAACCATTCTGTGATTCTGTGAACTTCATGTTTTCCGATTTGCTCAGTCTCCGTCACGCAAAGGACAAACTAAAGCAAAGGCAGTGGGTGCTTAGATCTTTCTTTAGCCTCCTGTTTGCACATAACCCCCCCAACAAGGTAGCTGGCACCAGCACATTGCTCTGCCTGGGACTGCTGCCCAAAGGCAGCGTGCTCAGCACACAGCTCCACGTGACACAGGGAGCCCGACTCACCACTGGGAGAGGCTTGTTACAAATTCCCTTTTTTTCTGTTGTTGTGCTGGCTCTGATGCTCATAGGGCAGAGAAAACAAAAAAAGAGAGTTTTCAGTACTTAGGTGTGAGTCCATTGAGTAATATCTGCTTAGCAAAGTGCCTGGGAAGGGCCGGAAAAGAATGTGGGAGCAGGCAGGGAAGGAGATGAGATGTGAGCTTGTTGTTGCAACCGTGGGCTCAGCTCAGCTCAATAGCCATGAGCCAGGGAAAGAAAAATATGATCTAATATATGTCTCAAAAGTCTTCAACTTCTGCTGTAACATATGCTTTTTCCAGGACCCAGAATAGGGCAGAAACAAGAAACTTTGAATTACTTTGAATTAGTCTCTCCCCTACCTGCCCGAATAGATATTCCCCTCATTTTCTAGGGCACTGACATTTGTTTTAATTCTTCATCCTCCAGGGAGACAGTGGGGGCCCTTTAGCCTGTGAAGACATGAGTATCTGGAAGTTGGTGGGGACCACCAGTTTTGGAGTGGGCTGTGCGGAAAAGAACAAGCCGGGTGTCTACAGCCGAACAACTTCCTTCCTGGACTGGATACACGAACAGATGGAGGTCTGGTTTTGCCCTGTTCCTCCATCTCTGGTTGTTGCTTTGCTCCTCTTGTGCCACACAGAGCTTAGCTCATATTTGTCACAGATGAGTTGTGTTGCATGGACACGTGTGACTCCAGGGTCAGGGATCAGGGCAGGTCCTCAGGCAGAGCAGGGTGCAGGGGTTTTGGTGAGATGCTGGGAGCACCCTGCAGGGGTACAGAGGAGAGGAGAGTATGTCAATATGGGTGGGAATGACTGGGGAGGGGGCCTGGAGACAGAGCAGGGAGGTGTGAAAGGGCTGAGTCAGGATGCCAAGGGAGGAGGTGACAGGGGACTATACTGTGCACGGTTCTGGTGCCCCCAACATTAGATGGACATGGAACTACTGGAGCAAGTCCAGAGAAGGGCTACAAAGTTGGTAAGAGGACTGGAGCACCTCCCATATGAAGACAGGCTGAGAAAGTTGTGGCTCTTCAGCCTGGAGAAGAGAAGGTTGTATGGAGACCTCAGAGCAACCTTCCAGTATCTGAAGAGGATACAAGGAAGCTGGAGAGGGACTGTTCATCAGGAACTGTAGTGACTGGCCAAGGAGTAATGGGTTCAAATGGAGAAAGGGGAAATTTAGGTTAGATATTAGGGAAGATATGCTTTACTTGTGAGAGTGGTGAGGCCCTGGCACAGGTTGCCCAGAGCAGCTGTGGCTGCCCCATCCCTGGAAGTGTTCAAGGCCAGCTTGGATAAGGCCTTCAGCAACCTGGTCTAGTGGAAGGTACCCCTGCCCCATGGCAGGGGGGTTGGGACTAAGTGTTGTTTAAGGTCCCTTCCAAACTTTAGCATTCTGTGATTCTATGGCTTCATTTGAAACCGTGAGGCTGCTACAGAAAATCCTGAGGAGTGAAAGCCAAGTGGGCCAAAGAAATTGTAGTGGGAACATGATGTTGGCTGGAAGGAGAGGAGGGTAGAGGCAAGGAAGCTGGGGCACACTGCAGCCACCTTCACGTGACCCAAGGGTGGCCCACTGTCTGGAGACCAGGTTTGCTGCAGTCAGTACTTCTCCAGTGCTGCCAGAGGGATGCTGGGTTCAATCAGCTGAGCAGAGAGAGCAGTTGTGCTTCAAGTGGGACTCCCAGGTAGGGTTCCATTGCCTCAGCAGGGGCATCCAGAGCCATTTTAGAGACCCCAGGCTGTCCTGCCTGGCTCACAGGTGTTCCTGCAGAAGGACAAGGATCTACAGCTAGCCCTGGGTTACGTTCACTATCCCTGTGGGGGTGGCTCAGATATCCTATAATGGCCCAGGTAGATATGGGACATCTGAGGCCTTCCAGACTAACTGCTGGAGGTCAGGCAAAGTGCACTAAGGCACCTCAAGTGGTACTAAAAGGTGAAGTGAACCATCCTCCACTGCCCTGGTAGGAACCTGGGTACGTAGCTCCCAAGTAGACACCTATGCACAGCCTCTTAATGTTGGGTTTTTTTAACTTTGTGGTAAAGCCACCCTAAGCACCAAAGGGTGCATCCCATCCTGCCCTGTCTCATAGACAATGCTGCCAGTGCTGGTATTCCAGCACCCAGCTTGCTGGAATGAGGGAATGAATGAATAGCAATGATGCTACTCCAGCACCAGCAATACAGGCACGTGATGAGACCACTCCTGTCCCCATCTCATTTGTGAAATTTGTGAGACTTCCTCCTCAAACCAAAATGCCAATATCAAACATTCACTGACAAGAAAATGCCCAAAATAAGGTTATGTGTGCAATTTCAGCCCAGCCCACGTCTGTACACTGTATGACACACACTGTTTTCACAACTTATATTGCACATGAAGATTTAGGCTTTCACAAGCCTATCTGTCACTCAACAAAGTTAAAGAAGACAGGATAACATTTCTAAATCTGTAAGACCTCTAATATTACTTGATTTCCTCCCCCTCAAATGTATACATCATTTTGATTCATTTGCATGTACAAACACCCAAACATTTCAGATGAAGAGCTCATATCCAATGAAAGCACAGATCTCTCTTATAAAGTGATCAAGGGCTTCAAAGTGGAAGAGATCAGGGTTGGATTAGATACTAGGAAGAATTCTTCCCTGTGAGGGTGGTGAGGCACTGGCACAGGTTGCCCAAAAAAGGCCAGGTTGGATGGGGCTCCGAGCAACCTGGGATAGTGGAAGGTTCCCTGCCTATGGTAGGGTTAGAACTAGATAATATTTAAAGTCACTTCCAACTCAAACCATTCTGTGATTCTATGATTCAGCTGGCAGGCCTGACTCCAGCAGCCTCATGGTTCCTTTGGAGGCCTTTGTACAACAGGAAAACCCCTTCAGAGTACAATGGGCAGAAACATGAGCATTTGCAACAGATGCATAACTGGTTTTTCTTCCCAGAGAGAAGAACTGCAGACCTGAGGAGAGTGACGATGTTCAGGGCTCCTGAAAACCCACATCATGCTCCAGGCCCATGGATGGACCCACCTCACTCTTCTGGTCACCTGCTCTGAGCTTCGGACCTTCACAGACTGCTTTTTACCATTTATTTTTGGTACTGGCAACTGTACTTGATGCAGGCTGTTGCACACTCAGCCTCTTCTGGATGGAAGAAGCAGCTGGATGATGGATGGCAAGCGTGTGTGTTTACTGTCAGCTACAAATTTCACATGTAGAAAAAAAACTAAGGCTGATAACCAAGGATGCTGTCACAATAAAGTTTTGCAGGCACCATGAGCAAAGGACTAGAGCAACTTCAGATCAGGTTGCAAGATATTATTTTAGTACTTATCTTCCAAGATCTGAACCACAAAAAGATTTTTTTCCTGACAGTTTTCATATATAAGGTCCATGCTCTGTTGCACAGGCAGCAGCAGCTTTCTTGGAAGCCAGGAAACAAGCAGGAAGCAGGCAGTTGGTAATTTTGGCAAGTATGTTCAACTCCCGTTAGAAAAAATATCTCAGAATTCAAATATTTTATCATGTGGCTGTGAACAGCGTCCCTAAAAATTGAATCTTATGCGCTTTCCTGTGGTAAAGAGCTCTGAAATGACCAGTACACAGGTTGTAACTTTACTGAAAAAATTCTGAGCTTACTGAACAGTCTTAAAGGGAAGAGTAGCTTCTTTATGGCCTTTGAATAGGCTGGAGAGCCAAAATTACCCCTCTAACTGTGGTGCACCACGTAGCGGAATAGCCACTGAACATTCCCAAGCTAAGCATCACATAGTACCATCACCAAGGCTCTCACATTCAGTCACCTTCCCTGCTCTCCCTCCCTTTCTCTGCTGATGTGACAATATAGATCCCTCAGACTCTGTATCTATTAATGACATCAGTGTGTGGATGGACTGATGGCAGCCAGGCAAGGGACAAAACATCTGAAGTGCTGCTGGGGTTTCCTAACCTCAGTTTTAATATAACAGTCTCCTGTTATTAGGCTGGGAAATCTCTGGTTGTTCTGTGCTTGCCCTTTGTGAAAATCCTGGGATGAAAGTTGTTAATTTTAGAATTGATCGCCGGGGCTGAGGTAGGATGAATAATAGATAATATTGTCAGAGCTTTTCAATATCAGCCAAAGTTGACCTTATCATCTGATCAAGTGCTGATGATCTGTTTGAAATGTGGTTTTGGATGTACTCTGTATGCTTCTAAATCACCAGTGCTGCAAGAAAGCACCGGCAGAATCAGAACTTCATTCTCGCTGCAACATGTTGGGTCAGAATTGAGAAAGAACAGCAAACCCACATGGACTGTCAACCTCCACCTTGTTCTGTGGATACAAACTCTGACATCACAGGACACTGCATCAAAAGTTTTCACCCTGGCTAAAGAAACTGCAGTGCAGTGGAAACAGCACTTCCCAAACCAGTATGTTGTTAAAAAGGAGAGGGAAGAATTACTGCAAAACTGACACAGAAACTGGAATTAATTTCGATTTGACAGAACCATGGCAGAATTAAAACAAAACCCTGAGACATTTTCAGAAGAGTTTTAATGTTCACTGCTTGTTATCACGACATTTTCACATCCCAACATGGCTCATGTCTTAACATTATCAGCAGTCTGGAGACGAGGGCTCTGCTCTCGGAGCTGACAGGGTTGTTATTTCATATTTCTGAAAGGACTCCTGAAAATTCCTTTTGAACTCGTCTATTTCCATAAAAAGACTGTATGATAAGTATCCATTGTGGTCTGCTTTTTTTTATTAAAGAGAAATCCAATGTAAAATGTAGAAAGCTACTGAACTCTTCCCAACAAGAAGTTGCACTGACCCTTAGACCAGTGACAGTCAGTTATGGGTAGACCCAGCCCAGTGAGCCTGTGAATCTTCCCTCTGATTTCTGTTAGGCCCCTTGCTGTGGTGTCTTAATTATGCATAGGCATGATTTAAAATCATAGAATGGTTTGGGTTGGAAGGGACCTTATATCATCTAGCTCCAACCCCCTTATCATATAAAAGAGTTACTCTGTAAAGCTGGATTTTCCTCCCTCACCTTATGCCATTAACATGCATGCCAAAGGTTTTGAAATAAATATAATCACAATATTAGTATCTGTGTTAAGCCAGGTGAAGGTACACAGAGGTTTAGGACATTTGCTGTGGGAAGGGTTTTGTAGCAGAGATGGTCATTGTGTTTATTCTGAGAGAGGTGGGACTAATGAACTGGTCTCTACTAGTCATCAATATTACAGCTGAAATGAACTGGTACACAGAAAAGTAACTTTTCAAGGAGGTTTTATGGTAGGTTGCCAAGCCTTTCTTTTTCCTTGGAATTTCTTCTCTTCATTCAATGAAAATAACTTGCTACACTTCCTGTGCTTGTAGAGAGGCCTGCCAAGCCAGTTGGGGCTAAAGGCAGCTCTGGTTTAATTAATGCTGATTAGGAGTCTCATGGTAAACACCTTGGAAGTGTTTAAGGTCTTTATACTGGGGGAGTATTATATTTGCCACATTACTAAAGAGGCTGACTAAACAGCTTCTGGCTTGTGAACTCAGATCACTGGTTTGAAATGGTTGCTTTAACACAGGATTGTGTTACAGCCATGGTATCCCTTGGAAATACAACCTGCTTGTAGGCACAGCCTCGCATCACCACGTAACAGACCCTCAGGAAGCTAATCCAATGTACAGCTTTGCAAGAAATGTCCAGCATGTGAAGAAAAATTTCTTTGCCATTCATCATTTGTTCCTGTCATTGTGACAATTAAGTTTGGAAGCTGAGACAAAACTGGTAAATTTGGGTGAACCAGATGTGACTTTTATTCAATATGCAGTTTTTCCAGACACTCTGAAACACATCACGTGGATAAACTCCACCTTAGCCAGTCTGATATTCGGGGTTTTTTCCACTTGAGATGTACAAATAAACAAGAAATTTCTGTAAAGAGGCAGAGATAAGCATGAAACAAGTGCCTAATATTGGTGTCTGAGGATGTCAAAGTCCCTTCTGATGGGTAACATGTTATTAACATGCTTTTGACACGCTGACACATCCTCCACCCGGTCCATCCCTGCACAGAGGTGGGGATGCTGCACAGCTCTGCTTGTAGGGCAAGATTCAGGTAGACCTGTAAATGCAAATTCAAGAACTTGACATTTAGCTTAAAAAAACCCAGATCTGGCTCATTTATTTTTTTTGAGTGTCTTCGATATCCAGACAAAGCAGGTTGAAAACTAAGAGCTGCACTGTGCATCCTGCTGGTTTTGCTGACAGAGCTAGTTTGATCCCTGAAAGGTACATGCTCTCCAGAAATCTCTGTGAGTGTAGCACTGTTTTAAGATCTGCAGATCAAATTTATTTACCTCAACAAATAGCCCAGTATCACACTTGTGGGCAGCAAGGGCCCGAGATTGCATAAAGCACAGTAAGAAAGGAGCTTGCTTGGTCTGTTTGACTTTAGGGAGGGTACAAGGAAGTGTTTTTTATCTGAACCCAAAGAGCACACTTGATCATTGCCTTTAATCTCTCTTTTTATGTATTTTTCATGAGCAGAGGCTTCCGAGTTTGTTTTGTTGCTTTTGTCACACGTTTTCTTGCTGGCACAGCTCCAGTCCCAGTAGAGGAGAGCAGGTTGTGGCCCCAGCATCGACATGGGTTAGATGGGTAAGTTTTTGAACAGTTTGCATCAAGATTTGGCAGAGGAGAGGTAAAAATGCAGTATTTTGGGATGTCAAAACATGACCAAGCCAATATTTCCTGATTAAAGGAAAACTGACTCCATCACTAATTCATTTTCCTGAAGAGAGCTTTGGTAGCTGATGATCTGAGCAATATAATTGTAAAATGCTATGGGCAGGAGCAAAAAAAAAAATAGTGATTCCCCCATCTTTTAATGCTGGAGTGTATTTACTCAAGGCAAATGCAGGCACAGGGCTGGCAGCTGAACAAGGAGCGTGGCCTTGCCTCAGGCACACACATCAGAGCTCTGCTCTGAGGCTGCCAGCCATAAATATGGTCCCCCTGAAGCTTTCAGGTGAGAGAGGGAGGGCCGTGACAGGGTGAAAAATGAGAAGGGAAGAGAAAAGGACAAGGGTGTCTTGAAGCACCACAGAGTGAAGCACTTAGAGGGAACAATTTGCACATAAAAATAAAATCACCAGTAAATCATAATTCCTTCCTATGGGGGAATCATAATTCCTTCCCACTTTCTGAAGTGCGTTTTGTGTAGAGGGTCAAGTGTCAGGGAGTTTTAGATCCATTTCATGCAACTCCATGTGTTATTCTTAGGGCATCCTCACTCTCAGCAGCATTACTTCAATCAGAAAAAAGTCTGAAATGCTTATGAAAATATTAAGCCCACAGCAGATGGCAGCAGACAGCAAAATTTTGCCTACATCCTCTGTTGAAAAATAAATAAATAAACACTGAACAGTTCGTGCCTCGGCCACCAGAGGTGGATAATGTGGACACAGTTACAGTCCCCATCACACTCTTGGCTGTTTGAGGAGAGGTCACCGAGGAGATGCAACTTCCCCAGCACAGGAGGTGACTCCCAGGCACACGGGAGTGTGGTCAGAGCATCCACAAACCTTCACAGATCTCCTCTGGTGGGTGCTGGGCCCGGCTCCCCAAACTGTGTGACTTCTTTGTGCTAGTGCTGCTGGCTCCTCACGTTATGGGATGCCCTGGAAATCACAGCCTAGGCCTTTCTCATGCTTTGATATATTTAAAAGTGATGTATTTGTTATTTTTAAAACACTGCAAATTTACAGTGGGCTAACCATAAGATGTTACTGCAGAGCTGGTTTTGATCCAGAGAGATCTGTTGAGCAGTATATTGTCCACATCTCCAAATACCTGGCTAATCCCATCTGAGACTGAATTTATAATTGGAACAGTAACAGTGAAAAAGAACCTTCTGCCTACAAATTATTTTTGTCACTCACAAATGGCAGGAAAAAAAAGTTTATTTAGAGATTTAACAACCTTCCTTTTCGTTAGCTTTTCTACTAGGACTAGCCTGGTATCACAATTTACAAGCCTCAGGGCAAAAATGTGACCAAAACACAAAAATATTTCTGTACAGGTAGCCAGGGCTCAACACTTACAGCCATGTACAGATACCCACTACATAGATTAATTTCAAGGAACTCCTAAAGCTATTGGGGAAGTAGAAGACAAACTTCTCCAGAATCAAATTACTTCGTCTCTCTGTGGCTGCAGCAGGAAGGAAGGGAAAGATGGATGCCTATTGAAGGTTTCCTTCACCTCCTCCTGCCTGCAGGAGGAGTAAGGCAGGGCCGTGGCAGCCAGAGACTGTGAGGCTGTGTCCCTGCCCCTCCGTGGCTCTGCATTCCCACATCCACCCACGCCACGATAATCCCTGCTTTTTATAGTGCCTCCTCTGCATCGCCCCACGATCCCCTCCACCTCTCAAAGACCTCCTTGCCTCACAAGCCCTTTGCTTTCTCCACCCGTCTGTATCCCTAAATACCCACCTTCCCTCCCCTGGATGTTCCTCATGTACCCTGCCCATGGCATTTGGCTGGGCAGGAGGCAGGACAAGCGCCAGACAATCAGCCCAGCACCTGATGCCAGACCAAAGCCTGAAACATCCCTGCTTTTCCCTCAGTGGGGACAGTCACTCAGTTCACTTTCTTCCACCCAGCTGAAAGCTTGCACAAAACTTGTCAGAAGTTTTTATGACTGTTTCAATAGTTTCTTCTTCAGTTTCTCTCTCAAATTCTGTCCAACAGGTTCAGGAGTGTTGAGATTTAACTCCAGCAGCTCAGTACCATGCAGCTGCCTGTGCATTCCCCTCCCTGCCATGGTGGGGAGGAGAACTGGAAAGAGAAGGTGAATCTTGTGACTTGAGATTAGAATAGTTTAATAATTAGAAGGAAAAAAACCCAAAATAATAATAATAATAATAACAACAATAATAATAATAATGAAAAGGAGAGAGGGAGAGAAAAACCCTCAAGAGAAACAAGTGATGCACAATGCTCACCACCCACTGATGGATCCCCAGCCTGTTCCCCAGCAGTTATCTGCCCCTCAGAGCAGCTCCCCCAGTTTATGTACTGAACATGACATTCCATGGTATGGAATATCCCTTTGGCTCGTTCAGGTCAGCTGTCCTGGCTGTGCTCCCTCACAGCTTCTTGTGCAGCTCCCCCCTGGCAGAGCATGGGAGACTGAAAAGTCCTTGGCTTAGGGTGAGCACTACTTAGCAACAACCAAAACATCCGTGTGTTATCAACATTATTCTCACACTAAATCCAAAACACAGCACTGTACCAACGACTAAGAAGAAAATTAACTCTATCCCAGCCAAAACCAGGACAAGGAGCGGTTAGGGGACTGGGAAGGCAGGCAGGAGGAGGGCAGATGTGCTGCCTGCTTGCAAGAAACAAGGAAAACCCCACGGGTATCCCCAGCGCATGGGATAACTTCAAACCTTCATTCCCTTCCAAAGGCAGCACCCTCTCCTTCACTTCAACTCTTCACCCCCTGAGGCTTCACCCCTCCTGTCATTCTGCACTTCTGCCCCTGTCACAGCCTGAGTTGGTCCTTGAGCATCTTTGTGCTTTTCCTGCTGTCCCTGCACAGGCGTCACTCACAGCAGATCCCGGTCCCCTGCTCCAGTGAGGGGTCCCTGCAGTGGCTGTGGTGTCTGTGCTCCAAACATTCCTCCTTCCTAAGGGAACTGTGGCCCCACTGGCCTCTCTGTCCTTCAGCCTCAGGGAACTGAGCCTCCAGGGTGTTTGCCTTCTTGGGTGAAGCAGAGAATAGAATGAAGCCTCAAAAAAGCAGGTAGGCTCGAAAATAAAATTAAGCCAGAAAACCAACAAAAGGAAAGTTAAAAAAAAAAAGCCTTGGAACACTTAAAGAGCTTTATGTTTGTGGTTCATTACCAGCATCCTCCAGGACCTTCTGCTCCCCCCATTTCACGGCCACAAAAGGGTGTGTTTGGTGGAGATTAAACTCCAAAGAGAAACTCGAGCCCAGGTCAGTGGCTACAGAGGCAGAGCCCATCTCACTGCCTGAGGTGGCTGCAAGGACCCTCGTGGTGGAGCCCCTGCCTCCATCAGAGGGACTCAGAGCTGTTTCCCTCCCTGCCAGCAGCAGGTAGAGCAAACTGGGAGCATCCCAGTTTACATGTTCCCAAATGCAAGGTCTTTATCTCTGGCAGCCCTGCCTGCTGTGCAATGCCAGGTATTCTGCATGTGTGCTACACTGGGATCAGTACTTCCCACCTGTCTGATTCTGAGGGCCACAGAGTCATTTTAAACAAAGCCAGGGATCATCTTGTATTTACAGGTAGAAATGCTTCTTTATTTATGCAACCTTTGTTTTCCTGTTCACCCACCTGTATGTGTGGGCACATGTTCATATTTCTAAAGATGTTTTTTTCCTTTTTTCTTTTTTTTTTTTTTGGCAGCTGCTGTACAGGTCACCCTCTAGTCACTGACAGGCTGGGACTGGAGACTTAAAAATTCTGTTCCAGGTGATTAATTAATCCCCTTCCCATTGCAGTAGGACAGTAAGTAAATGTTGACTCCTCTGGGACCCGAAGTTCCTAGTCCCTGCCTGTGACAGGGATGAGCTGGAGAGGAGGGTGGTGACTGCTTTTCCTGGTAGCCCCCTGAGCACTGCCAGCATCCCTTTGTGAGACACCAGGGATGCCACTGTGAGACTCATGCAGGGGGAGACTTGTCACTCATGAGAATCACATAAATCACACACACAACTGAAGCACAAAGACTGTGACAGAGCAGGGACAGACTCAGGGCCATTCCAGGGGATAGGCCAGCCAGTGCCCACCTGGAGCTTGGGGAGAGCTCCCAGCCCACACCACAGCCTTCCCTGCAGGGTTCCTGCTGCCCTGCAAGGGCTGCCTGTTCCCAAGGGCTGCCTTCTCCCAAGGGCTGCCTTCTCCCAAGGGCTATCTGCTCCCAAGGGCTGCCTGCCCCTGGCTTGTTCCTGCCTGGGGTAACCCCTCCACCCCCATACTTGGCAGGCGGCAGCGTCACCTTTCTTACCACACTGACGCCACCAGCTCTGCAATGTTGACTGAGCCTTTATCACTCCTTGTGGATAGCAATTAATTATAATAATTAATAGTTATAATAAATCCTTTTAGTGGCCTTTCCTTAGGCCCTGTTGAAGTTCCTGGGAAGCAACAGAAACCATGGATGTGTGCAGGAACGTGACTGCTTCTGGACAGTTTTGCTGCTGATGGTTTTGCAGCATGAGGGAGAGAAGTGCAGCTCCACCTGACCTGACCTGTAGTCCCAGTTTTTCCCAGTGCTGCAGACAACCTGTGCATGCTCTCCAGCAAGGCACTGAGCTGGGAGTGGAGGAGCTGCACCGCTGCTCCCCTGCCATTTACCTCGGAATACATACCCACCAGACACTGTTAAAAGAAAGGATGAGTAACAACAAGCCCCTCTGCAAACCCTTTCTCATTTGGCTCTGTGCTTATTTGCCTCACTGAAGAGGAACCCCCATTTCTTTCTTTTTTCCTTGCACTTGTAGCCCCTGTTAATTTTGTCCCTGGACTGAACACTCTTTGAAGGCTCCCCATCACGTGCATAATTTAAGAAGCAAATAAAAAAGATTGCTGTACATACACATAAATGCATTGACTTGATGATTCACCACGTTGAAGATAACTTATTTAGCAACAGGTGGAACACACACCCAGTGATAAACGAGAGCCAGGCTGGTGAGAATGCCCAGTGTGATGGACAAACCTCCCCGCCACACAGACCTGACACTCAGCTGGGAATCTTTGCCAGCCTTTGCCCGGGATCAGCCACCTGTCTGATTATGGGACACCAAGAGTGCTAACAGTATGTCAGACAAGAGTGACTAAAAAACATAAAACAGATAAAAAAGCAAATGTAAATCAGTGTGTTTGGACAAACACAACTGATGTAAAATAAAAGCCTCAAAACTGACTGTTTCCTTTGGACACACATCCTGCCTAAAGCCTGTAGATAGACATTATCCTGACTCCTTATCTCCTTCTTGGCTGTTGGGCTCAGCAGAAACCCAGAAATTAAGCTCAAGAGTTTCTCCATCAGCATCCAGGAGTTGTACTGGGTGTAAAATCAAGTATCTGAAATTAGCCTATGCTACTACAGAGCATTTTTTTCATAGGCATCTTGCTTCATTATCAAGAAATACCGAACATTAAGTGAATATTGTGTTCTTAGGTGTAAAGTTATGGGCAGAGGTAAAATGTAATTCAGTACAGGATCATGATGGGAATAGGCAATGAGGACACTTCCAGCATCATTCCTTTGAGAAGGAGGGAGGATAAAATTTGGAGTGCAAATGATCTGTGTTTCTCTCAGCCATGGTAGCACAGTCACATGCAGATCTGCTTTCCCAGCAGTGCTGCTTTTCAAGCAGTTCAAAACTAACATTTTTCTGAATCAGCTCAGGAATTGCTGCAGTTTCTTTCTTTCTTTCTTATGTTGCTGAAAAGCTGATTTAGTTTCGGATTTAGACCATTCTGTAGCTCAAAGGGAGCAGCTCCATTCTACCAGCAGAGAATCAGGGAGTAAAGCTGTTCAGCTGCTTTCAAATTGTGTATTGGTGCCTCTCACTCTGTTGTGTATGTGGCATCAGGAAAAATAAAGGGGCATTGACAACATCCCTTAAGGGTTATGTTAAAAAAGATCAAATCAATTTTCATTCTCCAAGTTAAATGAACTCAAAAAATAACCCAATATTCATAAGGAAAATAGATTTTTTAAATGTTTAGTTAATCTACTGCTAATAATGTAAGTCAGACTTATTTCAATTAAGTTTCTATGGCATCATCCCGTATAATCCTTGCTGCACAAAGCTCAGAAATGTTCCTTGTGCTTGTCACCTGGAGCATCCCTGGCACACTGCCCACAGTCTCGATGGCATCACTCTCATACCACACCCAAGTCATCCCTTGTGTTTACACCTACCCAGATTTTAATAGCTGATGTTTCCAGCTTGCCAGCACTGTCATCAGGCTCTTTCCACAGGGAAGTAGAGCAGCATAGTGTCAATCCCTCAGAGGCTTCTCGGGGTGATGTTTGGGGTCATACCAGTCTGCAGAGCAGTGTTATGGCTGTGGACACAGAGGAGTGCTGGGGACTGATGTGAATAGAAAGAACCATTAAACTGTGAAGATTAACATATTCTGCTCCTGATAGCAGGCCAAGACCACAACCCACTTCGCTAAGTAGCCCTTTGCTTAGGGGGTTGACCTGTGTCATACCTGTTTATATCAGAAGGAAATACACCCCTGAGTTCACAGTTATTCTTGACAATTGACCAGGCAGATCAAATATGAAAGGCAACCCTGGAGCAGCTGCATTGATTAGTTAGGAAAAAACTTATATATCTCTATGCTTTTACATATTTTTATATGAATGTATGTGTGTATGTAAATGTATATGTATGCATATGTTTGCATGCCATATATATATATATACACATTTTGTTTTCCTTATCTTTTGCTTTAGATAGTCTGTAACCAACACAGTGTGATCCCAAAAGCTAAAAGGAAAACCATGGGTTTCTAGGTATCACAGAGTCATCATAATGCTTACAGCAGAAGTGTTGTTTCGATCCAGCCATTCCAGATGTGCCCTGGTGCTTCATACTGCCTCCAGGAGGTCAGTATCCATGAGCAGCACTGCCATTTCTCCTCGGTTTTCAATGACATGCAGCCTTCAGGTCCTGGCAGAGAACAGCCTGTGGTGTGGTGCAACCTTGGTGCAAGAACAAGGGCTAGGAAGAACTCAGGGTGATCCATGTACTGGCTGGAGCCAAAGGAAAGCAACTCTATCTTGAGGTCATTAAGTACACAAATTAACTAGAAACAAACGATTCCTTTCTCCTGCAGCAAGCCTGGTGCCCCAGGGTGTGCTCAGTTACTGCTGGAGGGAGGGAGGGGAAGAGGGAAACAGGATTAGGTCCCCTGGGGTTTACGGGAATCTTTTAAACAAGCAGCATTGGATCACCTGTTTACAGGAACCATGACAGGGAAGAGAGGCTGAGGGTTGGACTGGGGTGTTGGGTGACCTGTGGCAAATTCCCCAGGTCCTGGGTGGTACTGACCAGCACCCAGGAGTGCTGCAGATACCAGGGGATATTGCAGCGGGCACTAAGAGTGCAGACAACCAAGCTGAGCCCTGAGCTTTCAGGAACTCTGTCATACCCAAACCCACAGGAAGGAAGCATCAGGGTCATTTCCCCAGCACAACTCACAGAGTGGGGTGTCTGCTTAAGGAGACCATCCCACCAGGGTCCACAGAGGCAGCTGGGGCAGAAGGCTCCTGTCAAAAGAGAGGCACAAAATTTCCCTCTCTAGAGAAGCTGAAGCCCCTCTGGGTGGGTAAAGAGAGATGGGGAGAGCTGGGTTGGCCCTAGTGGGACCAAGAGGGGTTCAGAGCAGGCAGGGCCCCCCTTGCCAGCACCTGCTCACAGCCAGCTGCTCTTCTGCAGGGAACCAGCACCTCCTCTTCCTCCCTCCACACAGCTGGTCCATGTGTCAGAAGAGGGAGTGCAAAGCCCACTCACAAAGCAGGGCACAGAGCTGTGGATGATCAGTACTTCCTAGACTCAAACTTGCTCAATTTGTAAAGAAAAAATAAAGACCTCTATCTCCAGTAATTAGTCCCTTTATATGTCCTGTCCCAGTATTGCTGAAGAAGAAAGAAGCTGGAGGAAAGCACGGGGTTTGCAGTTATCAGCCCTTCCCATGCAGCCCTGAGGGCTGGCAGGGCAGGACAGGCTCTGGAGCTGCAGCTCCCTGGGATCAGGAATGGCCCCAGGACCAGGGCTGGGGACAGGCAGGGAGTGTCCAACCACTGCTGCTGCAGCTTCTGCTCTCCCTGTGGCTCAATTAAGGCTGAAATTCTGCTGCTTTATCCCTGGACACTTGTGTATTCAGAGGTAGTGGGGAAAGAAGTGCAGGGCTCAGGGTTAAACCTGCAAAATGGAAACCCTGTGACCCCATCCCTCCCCATATCCTGCAGAGATCTTGCATTTCAGAGAGGGTTTCCTCCCATCACTTCAACCCTGAATGGTTAATCCCACCCTGCAGCCTCTGGAAGAGCATTTCAAAACCAGTTTTGCCAAATTTTAGGCCCAGAATGCTTGCTATGGAGAACCAGAGAGGAAAGACATCTTCCAAGTTTAGCTGAATGGGAAGGGAATGAGGCAAAAGTCCTCCTAAAATCCACTTTTCTCCTGCTCCATTCTTGCAGAGGGCTTGCTGCTGCTGTCCTCTGAGTATATTGGGTTAGGCAAGACCTTGGGGTGAAAGACTGGTACCCTTCAAAAAGGGAGAAAGCCTCACTGCCAAGGTTACCCTTTGCAGGACTTCCCAGCTGTCCTGATGGCACCTTCCACCTGAATCTATTTGAAAGCTGTTTTTCAGGAGTGTTTTAGCTGAGGGTGTCTCATCAGAGTCACTATTTCACACCATCTGCAAGTCTGCAATATCCCAAACAGGGATCTTTTGTTTTGAACATTGAAAATCTCTGAGATTAATTTAATACAAAAAAAAAAAAAATCAAAGATCACCATATTAGGCAACAATCACTTTGTTACATCATGCAGTTACAATGGCCAACGTTATGGGATGAAACCTGACTGAAAATTCCTGACCAGTGTGTTCACCCTCATAATTTGCAGGGAATGATCTAATCAAAGTTTGTATAAAACTACTCTAAGGAATGGCAAATAAAGCATTTACTAAAGAACAGTTATTCTGAACAGATCCCAACACAAACATCAGGGCTTGTAGAGGTGGCAAAAAATAGTTTAAGTTAAATTATTGGGAGGATCTTGTCTCACCGCTAATGTAATTTCACTACATAAAATATTTTAAAAGGGCAAAGGGGCTGAGCCAGGGATTTACCTCCAGTCCAGGCTAAAGGAGAGAATGAGGGGAAAAGCCCCAACCCTGAAACCTTCAGGTGAGGGCACCTGATTGGGGCTCCCAACTTCCAAGGCTTCGTTCTGACTCACATATTACCCCTCTCAGTTTCTCCCCTTGCAAGTGGCCCTCCTTAATGCAAACAATTAAATTGGCATTAGGTGAAAGTGGCTGTTCCTATTGCCTAATGAGGAGAATATTTGGCAGGTAGGTAAGGGTGCCTGGCTTGCTGTCCAGAAATCGGGCCCTTTCTTAAAGGGGCCTCACGTTCTCCGTGCTTCTAAAGTTCTCCTTCATTATCAAGGAGCTGAATAAGGAGGTTTTGAACCTCTCCAAACAAAGTCCAAGCAGCTTCAGACTAAAACCCAGGAAGAGTGTTTGTAGAAGAGAGGAACAGCAGGTTCCAGAAACAAGAAAGTCATCATCCCATTTACAAGCAATTAAACCCCACTGGCCTCCTGTCAGCAATGAGTGCTGCCACTGCAGAGCCCTTCACAGGATAGGTCAGGTTGGAAGGGACCACAGTGGTCCAACCTCCCTGCTTGAGCTCATCCCAGAGCATATGGCACAGGACTGAGTCCAGACAGTTCTGGAATATCTCCAGTGAGAGATCCTTGGGTGCAAAGTGCTGTGTTCCTGTACTCTACACCCATCACTTGCTCAGGATGCGACACAGAGAGGGGCAGGGCTGGTGAGAGGGGCTGGGCTGCTTTCTGTCACCCTCCTGGCCCAAATGTGCCTGTAGTGGCTGGGCAAGAGCCTACTCCTGCTTTGGGGAAACTGGTTTCACTTTGGGAGAAAGGCAGTGTTTGTTCTCTGGCTGGAGAAACGGGAAATGCCACAAACTCAGCCTGAAATCCTCCAGGCTGGCATTAAGTTCATCAGTGGCAAAGCCTGCTCTCAGCACACGTGTTGCTTCACAGATGTTGTTGCTGTTGCCCTTCCAGAAGCCCCAGTGGCTGTTACAAGTCCCTGGAACTCCCCAGAACTTCTTGTCAAGCCTAGATGTGGTGAATGTGCCTTTGCCTGTGAGCAGGGTGCAGCTGAGAGCTGTAATGCAGGGACCACAGCTCCTGGGGACCAACAGGAGAAGGTCAGGGATGGATGGGTTCTGTGCACAGCTGATCCCAGCACCATGGTCCACACCTCCTATGGCCATGTCCTCCTCCAGCCCAGGGTGCAGATCATCCCCAGCATCCATGTCTTAGTGTAGCCCCAGGGAAGCAGCAGCCCCTGAACTCCCCAGAATCCTTCTAGAAAGCTTGAGCCAATCCAGGCTGCAGCATGGACTGTCAGGAAACAGCAGGGTGACTGCTGGAGCAGCCAAATGTCACCAGGAGTAAGAGTGTCCAGGATGGTGTGGTGCTGCCCTTTGAGAGGGATCTATGATGTTACTGGGCAGTTCTGCCTGGTGGGATGGTTTACTGCCCTTTTGGTTAGCCAAAACCACCAATGCAGCCCCTTCCTTTAGAAAAGGTAAAACCCTGCAGGACATTTCAGATTCTCCCACCAAAATTTCTCCCTGAGTGACATTTGTTAGGGCTGACACCAGCATGCCCCCAGCCCTCTCCCTTCCTCAGCTGCCCCTCACACCACCACACAGCTGTCTGAAACAGTGCCCAGCATGCTTCCTAGTTCCTTTTTTCCCTCTCTATTCTTATTTGTAGTCCCTTCATCATTAGTTCCCACAGGACTATCAATAGCATATTTGTCTGACACAGACAGTTTCACTGTTATAAATTCTCCACAGCCCATTGAATAGAGACTTTTTAATTAGGTTTTAAGGATTTTTCCATTAGCAGAGAGACATTGAGAATTCAGGTCTCACTTCTGAAAAGCAAAATATGTTAGAGAGGGAAGCTGCTTGATTTACTGCAATATTAACATTTTCCTCCCTGTATTTATGGGCGTGGATCAATTGCTGTTTTGCTACTGTGGACGGATATATGTTTGACAATTTACTTTATTGTGCCACAAATGAGAAATTTAATCCAGTGATCCAGTGAGAGCCCTCTTGGGGTGCTGTTTTTTCTGTGTGACACGCATGGAAGATGTGAACAATGTCTTTCATCATCAGAATTTTATTGCTTTCCTATTTGCACCAAACTGGCTTTTTGTTCTTGCTGTCAAAGGGTTTTTCTGGCTTTAGCTTTCACTTTGCCTGGCAGATCTGAGATAGGGCTTCACATGAAAGTGGAAAAGATTGAGCTGGTGCCACCTCCTCGGCAAGGTGGCAGGGCACAGCTGGGCTGCCTTGGGCCCTGGACACGCTTGGCCACAAGGAGAGGGCACGTGTCCCCTTCTAGTGTACTCCCAGCTGCTGGGTGTTCCATACTCAGGGAATTCACGAACCAAGTGTGATATTTTGGGGTTTTCTAAAAGCCCAGATAGATTTTCCCTTCCAGGAACTGTTGCAAATGGCTTTTTGTTGAGCTGACAGAGCAAGCCTGCTGTCTGTCCCATCCCAAAACACCTTCAGGTCGGGAAGAACTGTCACAGCGGTGCTTTGCCAATGAAATCCTTGCAGGCTTCAAGTTTCTATTTCAATCTACTCACCCTGACAAAACTTTATGTTGAAGAAATCCCAGCCAACTCCAACAGCCATGCTTTAATCCTGCTGGGTACATTTAATCTACTTCTTGCACCTCAGCTATAAACCAGTGGGCTGTTGCATCATTTTTTGTCGGGTTACCCCAGGTAAGCAGGACAGAGCAAGGGCAACCTCAGGTGCTGTTTCATCTGCTGTGGCATCCTGCATCCCAGCTGGAGACTGCTGACATGCCTGTCTAGGCCCAAGCTAAAGACCTGTCTGGTTTCTGCAATGCTCTCACCTGCAGTAACTCATTATATAAAACACAGTAAAGTAAGGTGTTAAGATTTTCTAGTTTCAAGAGAATTTTTTCCTTTCCTGCTTCTTGCCAGAACTTTACAGTTCACTTTTTATGCTCACTCTCTTTAAAATCCTTACAAGAGTGGTTTCAAAGGAATTTCATAGCTAGCTTCGTTTCTGTTGAAATTTCCACTTTTTTTTTTTTTCTTTCTACTCTCTACTTTTTTCCTATCATTATTTTGTTAAATCCCTTGAAGGACTGAACTATATAGAGACACAGCTTTCCCCTGAAGTAGCTCTCCCATTAATCCTTGTATACTCTTGCTAACACTGGAGCTTAATATTTCCCCCTCTATTTTTAACCACATTTAATTGGTGCAGAAGAAACACTTCCTGGCCAGTATTTCCTCCCCTCAGTGTCATCAATGAAAAGAGCAATAACAGAAACTCGCTAAAAGTACAATTGTCTTGATTCCACCCTGCCACCTCTGTAGGCAATTTTTGCCAGCAGCTCAGCAGAGCCAGCCCAGGTCACTTTCTGCCCTCTAATTTTTTTTTGCAGACCCTGCCACACTGTACATCCCTCTAAGCCTTTCCAGTCCTCACCATCAGCTGGAGGCAGCAGCTTAGGCAGTATTTTTTCACTACCCACTTTTGAAACCACCAGGAAAAACTTCTCTGAAATGACCTTTTCCTCCCACACGGTGTCTTAGGTTCACTTATTATTTCCTAGGTTTCCTGCTTCTCCTATTTCAGGCTTTTCTCACTTTGTATTTATCTTTTTAGCTATTTATGCCAGAAATAACCTTACAGCCCTTCCGCTGCATTGCCTGGTTTCAAAGTTTTGATCACCCACTGTTCCCATAGTAGCAAATGAGAACTATGGATTTATTTTTTTTTCATTTCTCATGTGTCCCAAATAATATTCAGTCCTTGACATGTAAGGTGAAACCCAGAGCTCACAATCTGCTCTAAGAAGCTGCAAGAAATCTAAGAGGGGAACATTTCCCTTTAGCTTGTAGGGTGAGTGTCTGCTGAGCACTGCCTGCTCCCATTTGTTACCACTTGCTCTGACATTAATTAACGAATTATGCTAAAATAAGATAATATAGGCAATATTTGTCAGCTGTTCCATGTCATTGCCCTCAGAATGTCAGCGTTTGGAGCTGCTGAGTGATCTCAGTGACTCCCTGTTCCTTCCCCTGTCCTGGGTGCAGGTAGGAGGTGTTGGTTTGTAGCCCTTGCTGGCAGGTGATGCTGTTTCGCAGCACCTGCAAGAATCCCTCCCTCCCACCAGTCATTTTTACCAGATTCAGTGTTAAACCCAAACTAGATTATCTTGGTTTTGATCGTGAAACTTTCACCAGGTGATTAAAGTCACCAATTCATGAGAGTTTGAAAAGATGCCCCCAAGAAATGATGGAAATCAAAAGAAGCAATGATAAAATCGTGGAATCAGCCAAAGTTAATCCATCACTAGCCCAGTTCCCAGTACCATGCGTGGCCAGTTACAGATTCTTACAGAAAAACTTCAAGGAATAAAGAGAACACAGTCATGCACCATATTCTTCTCATTTCCCACCCCTGCCCCATCATTTTATTGAAAGCTTTCTGGTTGTTGTCTTCTGAGAAATGACGAGTAACATTTGCTGAAGTCCAGCCAGCCCCAGGCAGCGATACTTTCACAGAACACCCTTCCAACCTCCAGGGACTTGCAGCTTAGACATTTCCTGAGACAGATGTGTAGTCTGAGGATTTAAAAACCCCAAACAGTTTTTTTTTCAACAAGTTGACCCAATTGCTTTTCAGACCTGTGGGAAGTTTTAGCATCCATGACGTCCCGCAGAAGTGAACTCCACAGCTGACTTGCTTCACCCACGTGCTCAGCGAAGAATTGTCTTAGTTAACAGGCTTCTAACCTAACAGTTGGACTTCTATGTTAGATGAGACCATGAGCTGTGTCTCCTGTAACCTGTATGGAGCTTGCAGGCCTGGAGATATGTGAGCACTCCTTGTGTGGATGCTGTCCCACACCTCCATCCCCACCACGGGATCTCTTACATGCTGGAAGCCGAGAACACAGCATGAAAAAGTAGGCATAGTTTTAGTCTATAAAATGACAAAACCATGTGAATCTGTGATTCTCTATCCCTTGCCTACTAATTGTTAATCTGCCATTTGCTTTTCTCACGGTTGCTAAGCACTGAGCTGGTGTTTCCATAAAGCTGTCTGTTATCTTCCATATGCTCATGTCACTCTTACATTGCACTCACATGAACCCCAGTGATCGTAATCAGCTCAGGGCCCATCATTTCATTTGAAAAGGTAGGATTGCTCCTTTCCCAGGTGTGCATCTCTTCATGTTTACAGACATGAAGCATCACCTGCCATTTAACTCTGCAGTCATTCCATTTTGCACAATCCATCTGAGCAACTGGCTCATAGTTTTACTGCCACAGAAATACTGTGTCATCAACAAATTTTACCCTCTTGCCCCCTCTTCCAGATGGTTTATAAGTTTGCTAAGCTGCAAAAGTCCCACCATAACTCTCTCAAGGAGCCTCCTCATGACCTCTCCCCTCAGTGAAAATCATCTGTTGGCTCTCACTCTCTGCTTGTTGCCTTGTTTTCATCCAGGAGACAATTTCCCCATCTGTTCTGTGACAACCTAGTTTTTAAGATCCTTACCCTCTTCAAAGTCTTTTTCCATAGCTCATTGCTCCCACGAGCCAGAGGGATTTTCTCAGCATCTCTCCTAATTACACTGTCTCCTTTTTAACTTTGGGCAAGCAGAACGCGACGTGGGCACGGGAGTAGCAGGGACTGAGGGGTAGGGGGTGTCAGAATTATGTTTTCTGCTTTGCACTTGGCCCCTTTCCTAATAACTACTGAAACTCAATTTGCCTTTTTGGCACTTTGAATATTCAGTTGGCATATCCACAGTGATGCACACTCACAGTGTGAGTGACAACAGATAATTTGCAGCCCATCTTGGTGATTATATAGTTAGGTTACTCTTCCACCATGCACTTTACTTTGCACTTCATTTGCCATTTATCACCCAGTCAATCCTGTAAGATATTTCTACAACTGTTCAGCTAGCTGCACTTTTGAAAAAATATGAGAAATAATTCTGAATCATCAGCACATTCACCACCTCATTATTCACCAAGCTTTCCTGATCATTTATGAATATGTTGAACAATAAAAATCCTCCCCTCTCCCTTGAGATTGCTGACCTTGTCTCCTATCTGAAAAGAAGTTATTTGTTTACCCCTTTATGATTTTACTTTCCTACAGTCAAGGTTTTTTTTCTGTTTTCTTTATTTGACTTTGAAAAAAGGTCATTTTTCTTCCAGTAGCTTCCTTTACTCTCTCATTTAATTATTCTGGGTCTATATGTGTGCCTGAGGACACTCTCTTCATAGTTTTTGTTCGGTGGTAAATATTTACTTAATCTTTCATATTGTGTCTTTCAACAGCTTCCTGCTGTTTCTGAACATTTCACCCATTTTACTCTTCCTTTGAGTTCCATTTAATAAGTCTTCTTGGCGTATGTTTCCCTTTTTAGAAGGTAATAAGCCAGGATCTGGACTTTCTTATTGCCTGGGGCATGGCAAACTGGAATGCATCACAACCACTATCATAAAGAGACCTTGCAATGGCCACATCTTGAATCAGACCGTCTGCATTTCTCAGGAGTTTCTCTCTGGGTCACTGCAAAACTGAGGGGGTCTAGAAAAGAAACAAAATACGTATTTCCCTTCTTGGCTGGTCACGGTCAGTGTGTCCTTGTCTCCACAGGCTGGTCCACATCTCATCTCAGGAAAAATAAGCATTTTCTGGTGTTGCTTTGTCCTGACAAAAAAAGGGCGAACGCTGGCAGTACCAATATCAGGGGCTGCTTGGAGGTCCCAGAAGCATTAGGGAAAATTACAGGCTCAGATCTGTATTTCTAAATTGGCACTGAGCTTTGCAGTCACAACCAAACCTTTTTGCAATGTGTTGGATGCTGAAATTCAGGCTTTCAGATCTGACTCAGCTGTGAGTTGTGTATTTGGATAACCTTAGGTAATTATCTTTTTCGTTTTACCTTGTTCAAGGATGTTGGCCATATAAATGCCACAAAACCCCTCTGGTTTGTAGAAATGACATATTCTTTTACAAAATTCCCCTGAAGGAGTTTGAACAGACCAGGTTAAAGTTGGTTTTGACACCTGCATTATCAAATAGGAGGATCTCAGTGGTTACTTTGAACTGTCCATTCCCAGAATTAAGATGTAGGGTTTTCTCTGTTTGTTTTTTGAACCCGCAGTGTTATTTGGTAGACAGACAGATATCATCCTGGTTTGAGGGCTTTTGTGGGTAACTCATTTAGTCAAAATGTATGGGAGGTTAACAGCCCTCTCCCTCATTTACACCAGGAATGACAGGGTAGGCTCACTGCTCCCAAGCATGGATCTGCAACAGAAAGGTTTGGTTTGGAAGGGACCTTAAAGATCATCTAGTTCCAACCCTCCTGCCATAGGCAGGGTCATCTTTCACTAGACCAGGTTGCTCACAGCCCCATTCAACCCGGCCTTGAACACTTCCAGGGGTGGGGCATCCACAACTTCTCTGGGAAACCTGTTCCAGTGCCTCACCACCTGCCCAGGCAAGAATTTCTTCCTAATATCTAATCTAAACTTACTCTCTTTCATTTTGAACCCATTCTCCCTTGTCCTGTCACTAAGTCCCTCTATATGTCCCTCTCCAGCATTCTTGGAGCCCCTTTAGGTGCTGGAAGGGGCTCTAAGGTCTCCCTGAAGCATTCTCTTCTCCAGACTGAGCAACCCCAACTCTCTCAGTCTGTCTTCACAGCAGAGGTCCTCCATCCCTCTGATCATCCTCATGGCCTCACCTGGACTTGCTCCAACAGGTCCATGTCCTTCTTATGTTGAGAGCTGGAGGCAGCACTGCAGGTGGGGTCACACCAGAGCAGAGCAGAGGGGCAGAATCACCTCCCTTGACCTGCTGGACACACTGCTTTTGCTGCAGCCCATCAAATGCTGCAGGATGTCATCTATGCAGTAAAAGGTGCAGCGTGTCGTGGATGTGTGATACCCACACATAGATGGTTTGTGCTGGTGCTACACAAACTGCTCACATAACTCCTCATGGGCAGCCCCACAACATGCTCCTATGTGCCCCATGGGAAGTACACCCTGAAAAATACAGCCTGGTCCTACAGACCATACTGTGGGGGGAGAGCAGCAACTGCACTGCCTGTTCCCCACACCACCCCCTGTGCACCTCCAAAAAGGGTGGAGGCATAGCAGGGCAAAAGTGGCCACTATGAAACAAGGCAGGTAGCCTAATGATAAGGGAGGAGAGTGCTACTCATTGCTGTGGGTTCTAGAAACACGTTCATAAAAACCAGTCTTGCAGTGAGCGAGTGGTATGTGATGAGCTTCACCTAAGTGGTGTTGTCAGACCACCCCTGCTCCTGAGTCCCTCCTTCTGCTGAGAGCCCTTTGCACAGCTGGCAGGAGCAAAGTGAAGACACACCTCTCCTTTGCCTCCATTTTTTTTCCCTCTTTTATGATGATTTATTTCAGGGAGCACTCAAAACTTGAGGTGTGTTTTGTGGGGTCACAGGCAGTGATGTTCACCCAATGGCAGATCTCTCAGGTCAGTACAGTTACCACTGAATGAAATTCCCTTTAGGACAAAACACTCTCTTTAGGATGAAAAATCTAAGTTGTACTGGTTTTTGCTGGATTTTTTATAAGTGAAAAGAGACAGAAAATAAGTACCAACATCCTTTAAAAATTCTGGATTAGCAGAATAAAGAGTTGGAGGCTGTTACTGATCTGCAGCAAGATCCTTACCAGCCATGGTGATTTCTCCATGTCCTTGCTGGGAAGGAAAAGAGAGCACCACAGTAAGAGCCCTGTGGGACCAGAGGAGGGTGATGAGGGAGGACATGGAGACTGGAGAGGAGGAAGGAGCCCTCCAAACCTTTTCTGGCCATGGGCACTTGCAAAGTCTGGACACCCTACACCAAAAAGTTTAGGTAGGTGCCGGCCTCACTGAAGGAAACATATTTCCAGGGAAACCCCAGATAATTTTCAAGGCTTTGCTATATAAACATATTAAAGATCTTAAAGTAATCCCCTGGCAGAAAGCAAGCAGCTTATTTCTTTCAGTGTGTTTGCTTTAAGATGCCAATCAAACGGTCTTTCCGCAGCAAAAGCTCAGGGGTAGATTTGCCTTTGTGCCTGTGGTTGGGATCAGGCCCAGGAGGTGACAGCCAGCAGATAAGGACTTAATTAATGTCCAGAAAGAAGCAGGAGGGACAAATGTTATCTGCAGTTTCACCTGACTCACACGATGGGCCGATAACCTATTGAGAATTCCATGAAAGTCCAAAAGCAGCACGTTGTCCCCCTCGGGATGACAGCTTTCCTCTCGTGCAGAGACAACATTTCAGCCAAACTCACTCCTTGTACCATGAGAAGAAAGCTGATGGAAATATTACTCATGACTTTTCTGGACCAGCCCTCATGGTGGGCCTTTGGGATCAATGTTGATGTTGCACGTAAGGAAAAACTAGATTTTTAAGCTTTACCTCTGATGTTTTCTCTAAGTGATGAAGGTAAAAAGTGTGATGTGGACTGATGAGCGATGGAACATGGTCCTCCTCTGCCTGCAGCCTGGTCTCTTGTGAAATGAAGGACACAAAAATGTCTGGTTTATTAATTGTGACTTTCAATGAGAAGTGCCATCCATGTCTTAAACAGGGACGGATATAAATAAACCCCATGAAGTATTAAATAAATTAATGATCAGAAAAATAATATATTTGTTTCCCCTTTAGACCAAAACTCCTCCCACTTTGTTGAAAATACTTTTCAGCAAATAAATTACCTCCAAAACATAACTGTAGAAGTAGAAAGTTCTCACTTTGAACTTTGTCAAGGAAAGAGGCACAAAACAAGCTCGTATACAATAATCAAAGGCATGAAGACAGAATTCTGTCAAAGATTAAAAAAAACCGCATTGAGTCTCTTTTTTTGGTGAGGAACAGGAAGAGTTACCTGGTGGGTTTCCCATGGGAAAAGTGATGCTGCAGAGCACTGAAGGGGCCACAGCCATCCTTGCTTGCTCTGCAGGTGCTTCCTGTGGGAGGTGGTTAAGAGGTGGTCCCACCCTCCCACTGCTTGTCTCCCCCTCCCACTGCTTGTCTCCCCCTCCCTGGCACTGTTCTGTTTGTGCTTAAGATTGAGAAGTAGCTAGAAGTTAGGAAATGTTACAGTAAATGGTAGAAAAATGTCCCAAAATGAGATTAAAGCCTTGGACATCCCAAGTCTCAAGGCCTTGGGTTGCCCCAAGCAGGGACGCTCCCCTTGAAACCAGGAGAAAAACAACTGGGAAATTAATAGATCAAACGTGGTGCTTCAGAAGTTTGGGGTTGGCTGGTGGTGTTGGGTGGGTTGTGAAGAAATTCACTGCTTTGGGGATCGGGCAGAGGGGATGGGAGCAGCCCCTGCCATGGCCCCCCCTGAGACAGGACCTTGTGCAGGTCAGCAATTCTGAAATACTGCCTGGGACACTCAGGTCTGACCCCTGGACGAGCACAGTGCCTGTGGGGCAGGCTGAGATCATACACGCCCTCTCCTTTCTTCTCTTGGGTCTCTGTGCTGTTGCTCTTGGACTTCTGAGGGTTTTTTCCCTCTTGATCTTACCTTCTTTTCCTATATCCCCATGTGTGGAAACCAACAGTGGCCTAAGCTGGGCTCAGTATTTCACAGTCACACCTTCCACCTTCTGTGTTTATACATTTCTTCAGGTGCACAGTTTGCCCTGTGGTCTCCTGAAGCTTGGAGGTGTCACACCTCCAGCCCTCCTGCCTTACCTGCTTCAGAGTAAGCATAACCAAAACCCTAAGGCCAGGGAAAAATTCAGGCAGAAAAGATACACTTGGATAGGAAATGTAGGCATGCATCTTTCAGTAGTGCCAACCATTTAAAGCTGCCCAGAGGTCTGAAATACTCTGATGGCCATGAAATCACTTGGCACCCAGAGCACCCAGAGCTCGAAACCAGAGCCTCTGGTGCCTAGAGGCAACCAGCAGCATCCACTTAATAGATCATGGGATCACGTAATAGATATGTATCTATAGGTATGTAATAGATTCATGATCAATAGCTCAGGGGAGCCCAGAAATTTATCTCAGGGATATCATGATATTCATGGCAACATTTCCTAATTAAACAAAAGAAAACCCAGCCTCTGGGTGAAGCATCAGATGGAACAATGTTATCAGACCTCGCTGGGCAAACATGGGGAGTGTATAAAACCAGCTGCTTCCAGGGAAGGCAGCACCTCTCTGCTCTACCCACCTTCCAAGAGCAATGGATCTCAAGGTGGTCTGTGTTCTCTCTGCCACCCTCGTCATAGCCCTCAGCACCTTGGCAGAGGGAAATGCACCAAGTAAGTACATTCACCTACTGTTGCCTTCCAGGTATGTATGGGGGGGCCTGGTCCTACCAGCTGCAGGCAGAGCCTGTCTTTATTAATGTATCAGACAGCAAACGGCTTCTTCTGGTGAGACTTTTCACCAAAGCTGGACTCTACTTTTTAATTTTTTCAGGGAAATCTATGGCAAAATGTAAAAGACTGTGGGTGCACTCCTGTGTTGGTGGAATAACCAGGAACCTGCTGCAAAGGCAGGGGGACAGACATGCCCAGGAGCTCTCTAGAACAGGACCACAGCTGGAACAGGAGCCGGTTTTGCCTAAATAGTCTTCTGGCAATTATTTTTTGCTGCTTTGCCATGTGAATACAATTTCAAAGGAGTCTATACGCCTCCTAATTAATAAACAAGTCATTTAGACAGCTTCAGAAGTGAAAAGCAACTCAATGACACCTAGGGACAGCTCTAGAATTTCTTGGTTGTGGATGACTGTGCAGCAGATTTAAAATGTTAAAAGTGTAGTCATAACTATTTGCACAGAATAATACGTTTTTATAGTCACCTGACAAGAATGCAAAGATTTTGTATCTTTACACCTGTTTGAATATGCACTGGACCCTTAACTCTTTTTCTCTTCACAAGACATGGGCAAATCAGCAACATTTATGAGCATAATATTTGAAGTTCTTGGGTTTTCCCATTTGATGTGGTCAATTCAAAGTCCACAAACTGGGCTGGTTTGGCTGCAGGTGGGACCACAGACTCTCAAAGGGTGCAGTACAGCCCTTGCCAAAATCAGTGAGAGTTTAAAAGCAGCTTTTAAGCCACACAGGCTCTGGTCTTGGCAGGGGACAGAAAATGTACAGTTGCACAGATGGACAGAATCTAGGAAAAGAGCATTGTTCCCTGTGGTCATCTGATAACTGCACCTCCACAAAAAAGTGTGCAAACTGACACCCAGTAACTTGCTCCTTCTATCCTGAACAGCAAAATGCCAGTGTAAAATGCTCCCAAAGGAGAGGAAAAACTGTGGCTACCCAGGAATCTCAGCAGCAGAGTGCAAGAAAATGGGGTGCTGCTTCAACTCTTCGAACCCCAACGTTCCCTGGTGCTACACTCCTAAACAGAAGAAAGGTAATTTCTCTGCCAGAAACACTGATTTACCTCGTGTTTGATTATCTAGAAATGCGTACGACCAGAGGGCTGCTTTTCTTCTGAGGTGAGAAAAGTGGGAGCAAACCTCTGTTAGAAGACCACTGGTAGTAAAATGCGAAGTCAAGCCTTACTTACCCACCAAACTTCTGCCTCATCCTCTTCACACAATGTATTCCCTCTTCCTTCAGACTTCTGGTTATCAAGCAACCCATGCTGATTATTTAAAACATTTCCCTGCCATTTGTGGTCTTGTTCACTGGTAGAGCAAGGGATCCTCGGCGCTTATTTCAGCGGTTTTGCTATGTGGCTGAGGAGGACTTGGATACCTGTACAAAAGGCCACAGGCATCCTCTAACTTCTAGGTTTTTGCTATTTTCTCCAGCCTGTTTTGCTAATTGCTACTTCCTTCTTCTCCTTCATGTTTCCCAGCATAGTTGCACTTGGTTGTCCCTTTTTCTCTGCCATTTTTGCTCTTAGTCTTCACTCGATGAAATCTCCAAAATATCCCAGGGAAATCCTTTTCTCTGTTAGTTTCTTCTTTCTAAAGCTTCTGAAGTCCTGTTTCCATTTGTTGCCATTATTTTCTCAGGAAGGGGAAAAGCTGCCCTCCCACTCTTTCAAGGATTGGGTGTATATTTTACATAACTCCATTAGATAACTGAGTGTAATTAACTGTGTTAATTAATTGAGTGTAAGCTACATTTGCTGGACTGACTGCACGACTCCTTCCCAGGAGAACTTCAGGGCAGTCTCAGCAGTTGCACAAGTGAAATGAGGGTGCAAAGGCAACGTTACCCAACAGAAGAACTTGATATAAGTCGAGTTTGGTCAACAGGGATCAGAATTGCTGGAGGGAAAAAAATGTTTTTGCTTTTGAACACTGTTTGCATTTCTCGTAAATCTTGAAGGATGAACGGCAGCACCTTATGGTGCCATTACATAAAATTGCTTTTCTGAGCAGAACTGCTTCAAGGGAGAAGAATAAAGTATTCCAGCTGGGTGGTATAACCTCTTTACTTGTGATTTTACTTCTAATTGCCTGGAAGAGCTGTGATTTCCCCCTAAATGACCCACCTCCTTTGTGTAACTCAACTGGTATGCAGAGGAAGCTGGGTTGTCCCATCCCTGCATTAGCCAGGCTGCTCTGGGGTTAGCACTGGGTCAGGTCATGGATATACCCTAGCCTGAAGCCAGTGGATGTGTTACCATTATGGGAGACAAATGGCTTTTCACCCCATTGCTGGATCTAGGAAAGATAAAGATGAGTTGCTGCATGACACTTCTAGGGGCGAATTTTGCCTCTCTTGGTCCCTGAGTCACAGCAGCAATCCATCACCCTTTGGTACTTAGCTTTGCCTAACAGACGTGGTGAGGATTTGGGTGAAACTGTTCATCACAGCTGTCACATCTGCTCAGGGACCTCACCTTTGTGTTCTGCCTTTTATTTGTGAACTACATCACCAGGTAAACGGAGCATGAAGTGACACGTTCTCCTTCCTTCCTTTGTTTTTTTTTGCTTCACACAGTTAAGAAAGTGTGTCCCAGCGATCCTTATGCCAGGATAAACTGCGGCCACCCTGGCATTACGGCCAAGGAGTGCACAAAGAAGGGCTGCTGCTTCAGGGCACGTCCTGCTGGGGTCCCCTGGTGCTTCTACCACCGTGTCACGGAGGAAGGTAATGAATGACCCGCACGAGACATCGTCCCTTGTGTCCCTGCAGAGGCCCCCCAGCTCCCGGCAGGGCCCGTGCTCTGCCCAGGCTTGGTGTGCTGTGCCAGCCAGAGATTCCTTGCTCAGGGTGTGAGCAGAACAAGGTGGCTAAACCCTAAAAAAGCAGCTTCTTGCACAAAGAGGGGGGTGGTGCCAATACATCTGAGCCAGGGACTTCTAGGCAATGTGGCTGCACAGGTAGTGTGGGCTCAGGTGTGAACTCAAGCTCTCAGCTAATGTTTTGGTAGAGGTGCAGCTGCCCAACTCACATCTGCTTCATCATCATGGGAGATGTCTTTGGAAATGTGCTTTGGAAATGTAGAATGAAACTTACAGTAATTTCTGATCCTCTACTGACCTTTTTTTTTTTAATTAGAATTGAACCTTTCAGCATATCTAATGCAGATAACCAATAGCCTCAGCCACAGTGTGTTTTGTACTGGGTACAATTCACCATCATATGGTTTTACTGTTCTGAGACACAGTTAGGGACCACATGTACAGATGGGGGTTGGGGGAAACTGCTGAAAAGTTGCCTTTTGGATGTCCTGCATGGGGCAAAACAGTTCCTAGCATCTTGTGCAATTTACGGAGAAAACGTGTCACTTAACCTGCTTCTTCTCTTCAACTCTCCAGCTTGTTAAAGGAGAAACTTCCATCAAGAACTTTCCAAACTTTGGATCTACTTCAATGGAACAAGAGATGAGGTCCCAGCTCAGACTTTGTGTTTTGCAACAGCTGTGATTTCTAGACTGTTTTTTACCTGGGATTGACTCCTTTTGGATGTAAAGTTACTGGTAGCTTTTACTCTCTCAGTAGGCTAGTACCGCACAGGTTTTCACTGTAATAAAAGAACTAAGACACAATTTGTGGGGGTTTATGCTATCTTTATCTTGAAGCTGTATTTCTCTGTTTCCCAGGAAAATTTGGCACCTCAGCAACCTGTTGATGGCAGAGCAGTCACTAACACTTCTGAAAGGAACACGGCACTCAGCTTTTTGTGTTAGTTACATTTCACACTTGCAAGTGACTGCTTGAATTTGTTAGCTGATCCATGGCTTCACACAGGCCACTCGTCCTTCTGAACACTGAGAATATTCAGCATTTCCCATTATACAGATATAGCAGTGGGTTTGGGTTTTTTTTTTTCCCCTCTGAGACATAGGGAAGGGTGCCTTTGTTAGCTGATCTGACTGGTCTGACTCAGACACCTCCTGCTCCGTGCATCACTCTGGTGCTGCCAGACCTTCAGTGCTGCTGCCAGCGGGGCATGGAGCAGCTCAGGAAGGCAGGAACCCATCTGGTAACGTGAAAAACCCAAAGAGCCCAGTAAAGAGACTTTAAAGGCACTGTTGAACCTCTAAGAAATCTGTTGGGGAAGAAGATGGGTAACACGAGACTGCTGTGGCAGCAAGGTGTGCTCAGGGCTTAGCAGGGAAGAACAGTTGTACAGGGTTGTGCTGCAAGCACAGAAAAAAGAGTGGAGACACATAGAATCATAGAATGGTTTGGTTTGGAGGGACATTTAAAGGTCATCTAGTCCAAACACCCTGCAATGGGCAGGGTCACCTTCCACTAGACCAGGTTGTTCACAGCCCCGCATCCAACCTGCCCTTGAACTTTTCCAGGGGTGAGGCATCTACCACTTCCCTGGGCAACCTGTTGCAGTGTTTTACCAATTCCATTGTAAAAAGCTTTCCCTTTAACATGCCTCCTTAGAGATTTATCCCAGTACACTGTTGTGATGAGTATGTTTATCTGTACAGGTAAAAATTAGTCATTCATAAAACGCTTCTGAAGGCTCAATAATATGATTTGAATTGGTTATAATGTGGTTGGGTAGTAACATAGATATTATGATAGGATGTTGGTTGTAATATGAGCAATAAACTGGCCAGTCTACTGAAGGTCTTTGAAGGTGTTTGCCAGGGAAGGTTTGGTGCTGTAGCCCAGCTGAATTCAGAAGGCCCAAGCACAGTGTCCTCATGGTAATACTGCACTGCAAAATCTGGTGCCACAACTAGGTGCCTTCACCAGGTAACAGGGCCTTCACAGGAGTCTTATTGGTAGAAGATGAGAGGCAGAGCAAAGGGAGATCCCAAAACAGGAACGCACATTGAAGAGGAGTGTGCAGGACCTGCAGAGATGTGGCTACAGAAGGAGGGACCTTTCTCTCCTCCTCCCCTTCAGGGTCACTCTGAGGGCTCCCTTCAGCTGAATCAGTGTCCCTGGGCCCCATTCACAGCCCTCAGAGAGAAAAAGACACCTTGTGGGAGTGTATCCCTCACTCCCTTCCTCAGGCTGGCCTATGATCCCAGGAATGCTGTTAGGCCTTGATTAATGGCACTGGGAAGTTAAACTCCCCTTGAGCTTATCAGAAACACTGTCTGTTCTCAGAATTTCTGCTGTCTAATGAGCTCCTGTTTTCCAGCAAATAGCCATGAAACCTTCGTTTTGTATGAATAATAGCCTGAGAGGACCAATAGTATTGTTATTGGATTTTTTGAGGAAAATTCCGGTATCTACTGACTCAGACTTTGGCCAGGATTAAAATTCACTGGTGACCAAAGCCAATCACCTTGTGACCCTAAGAACAGCGGTCCTGAGTGAGGCCCTTTGAGCCCTCTGTCCAACAGTGACCCAAAGGGTTGTCTAGGGAGAGGGGATGGATAAGCACATAATGAGGTTTCTCTTCTATCAAAATGCAGGATTGTCACAAATAGGAACCAGTTTTAACAAGCAAATATCAGGAGCCCAAATGAAGACTTACCTTTTGTATCTGCAACTCTGTCTGCACGCCCACATCACTGCACAGTGAGGGCTGAACAGGTAAACAAAGCTACTGTAACAGGAACCCATTCGTGTCAATTTGTGACACAAAGGCTTTGTGCTGATGAGGCCATTAGGCAGTGAATGACGTTTAAAATCACAAATGCCCAATAGTCCTAAACTGCAACCATGGCAGCTGACTGCAACCAATGCTTCAGCTTCTAATAAAGGCTGAACAGAACGTGTTTGACACTGCAGATTGATTGCCTGTGGTTCTTCAGTGACTGAAGATATTCTACTGGTCTTTAAAGCAATTGTAGCCAAGGGAAAGGTCTCAGAAATCATTCATTTTGAAGCAGTGGAGGAAAGCTGTATTTGGCTGACATGGAGAAATAACAGGGGAGAAAACTAGGACAGACAAGGAGCTCAGAGCAGATGGGTGCTAGCAACAAAGAGCAAACCTGTAGCCATGTGAAAAAGGGCTATAACTGCAAACACCTCCAAAAACGTGGTTTTTAATGTGCCCACTTAGTTCACATCCCAGTCCCAAATGTCTCTGGGAAGGGTGTGCATCCTGCTACAGCAAGTATCACACGCTCCTCTGGCAGAGCTCATGTTCAGAAGGAAGGTTTCAGACAAGGTGCTAAACTGAAGTGAAAAAGAATATGGAAACTGAAATCTTCCTCTGTTGAGAGCAGCTAAATCACATGGTGGTGCCACAGGTCTCTAGCAAGTTACTGCTTTTACTAAAACTTGAAAAGATGACCAAGAAAAGCAGAAGGTAAAACAAAAGAACCAAACCTGACTCCTGTGTCAGGATGTCAATCAGGACATCCCAGGCAGAATGATGACATCAAGATGCAGATTCAGTTTGCAGGAAATTGCCCTCACTACAAGACTGAGTTCAAAACGGAAAAATCACTGCTCTGAGATGCAGGCTGCAAAATCTTCCTTAAGAGCAAAGTTCAGATCAGAGTTTCAGAAGCTCTCAGGTGAGTTTCCCCAAGAAGAAATCTGCCAGAAACAAAAGTCCTCCTTGGTCAGAACAGTCTGTTATTATTCTGTAGACTTTTCCCCATCTGAGCCTTCTTCTAAAGCATGTGAAAGCTGCCAGTGTTGGTATACGAAACAGTGACTGCCCGAGTACCTTAGACAGCAGGGATGGTCCCTGTCCCAGTACACCCCACCAGGTACACAATGGGACTACAAATGTGTCCTCAGCACTAGAAGACAACAGCCAGCCAGCCAGACTTTGCTGTAAAAGATGTGCTGCAAAGCAGAATGCATTCAAGTGCTAGGACCAGCTCAGTAGCACTCACAGCAGATGCAAAAGAGGACAGTGGTTTATTCCAGTGTCTGCTGTCTTAGGGTGCTCCTTCTCCTGCCAGTGAATGGTAAGATTTCCATTTTTTCATTTAAAAAAAATTTATTTCATAAAATTTCCATTTACTGGAGGTGGGCAGGGTAAGAAAACAAAGTACTTTTCTGCTGGAGACCAGCGTATCTATTCATCTAGCTGTGATGATTTCCTGTGCTTTGTGAGCAGCCTTTGCATACCCTTTGTGGCACCTAGAAATCCCCTCCTGGAGAAGACACTAGACAAAGACAGGCTCTTGCAGAGTCCTGCTCCCATCTGTCCCAGAACTGGGACTCCCAGGCTTCCTTCCACACAACCTTCCATCTCTGAGCACAATAAAAGGTTGGTTTGGTAAACAGAAATTTCAAGGGATTTAATACTAAAATAGCACAACTGAAATGAAACTTTGGAAGTTTCGAATCAAAATGTTTCACTGCAGCTGAGCCTAACACCTTTTTTGTTGAGCTTGTTGCAGAAACTCTAGGAAATTCTTCAGGTTCAAAGCCCATGTAAATTTTTTAGGTATGACTCACCACTGGAGTGGACTGATGATTGTTTAAAAGCAGTTTTCATCAGTTCAGTGGTTTTGGTCTGTGATGTTCCAGAAAGCTTCTTGAAAGGTAAATTTGGTAAGTAAAATCCAGCTCCTTCCTGCTACAAATTAGAATTTACCCTGCTTTTTCCCCTTTTTCAGACTTGGTGTTACACCCCATCAAAGGGACACTTCACCAAGACACAGAATATTAGTTTTGACAAACAGAAGAAGCAAAATGAAAAACCTTGGTGTCACTTTTGTTTCTTCTCTAAGTACTTTGGGGTTCTGCCCGATTCTTATGCAGGAAAAAGACAAAAAGCATCTTAAAGACTCTTGATGAAGCCATGAAATCTTCTTCATATTTGACTCTACAGATGCCATGGGGATGAGCAAGAGGGTTCTAGGAACAAGTGGAGCTTTATTCCACCTGCCCAGCAGAGTAAAATGGGCAGTGGAGTAAGAGAATAATTGTGCTGGAAAGAATTAGGGGGAAACAGTGAAACTCCATGGGGTGTTTTGCAATCAGAGGCTGACAATGGATCAGCTTCATGCTATGGAAAAGATCAAGTATTGACTTCCTTCTCATCCTTCCTATGTGTGTGAGGGCACAGGCACAAAACTGGAACATCAGGAATCCATCAATGCCATCACACAAAGTTAACAGTGCATAACAAAATCCACAGATCTTGAAAAAACCTTCAAGGCACAGAAAAACATAAAAGAAACCAAATGAGGCTATGAAATTCCAAATACACTAAATAACAGAAATTGATGCAATTAGTGTCAATTTGACTAATCCAGCCCTTGACAGCTTTTCTGCCCTAAATAGAGCTGGCAACACACACTTTCCCACCAAGCCCTTCATTAAGGCTCTCCCAAGGGAAGATACCAGTGCTAACAACTGACAGCACAGCAGCTGCTCATTGCTCACCTGGGCACTGTTCAGATCCCTGTGCCCTCCCATGCTGAATGAGGCCACCCCTCTTACTGCAGCCCCTTCCCTGGCTTCCCATGTCTTTCAACCTGCATTCCAAAGCAGGTTTTACACAGATAGCTATTAGAAAGCGCAGCATAAAATTTCCTTTATTTCCAAATGCTCTTTATTTTGTGAATCTATTTGGAGTACACAGTGGATGGTAATTGCATGTGAGATATATTAATTTTTGCAGCGTTGCTAATGAGAAGTTTATGGTTGGCTTATTTCATAGCACTGACTGCAATATAAAATACTTAAAAGTAATTTATGTTGCCACTCAGGCTATGAAGGACTGCTGTTCCTCCCCTTCCCTTCCTGATCTATGGATAATAGTTGGTGAAGGGAACATTTCATTTTTGGGACCATAATTCTCCGACCCAGTCTTATTTGCAGGCCTATAAAATGTAACATAAAGTATGATCTGTTATAATTAGAAAAATGTCTTGAATATGCAATCTTATTGCATCCTCAGGACAATTCATCCTTTAAGTATCACTGCTGATGTTCTTCACGACTGGACACTTAACTAACTTATAAAAGTTAGGGCTGTTACCCTTGAACTGTGGTGACCAAGGTAGGTAATTTTGTTGCTGTGGTGGTCAGGAGGGATGGCACAAGTGACATTGTCTAGGCTTGGCTTTAAGTCCAACATACAAATGCCACAAAACAGCCTTACAGCTGCATGAAAAGCCACCCAGCCAACCCAAATATATGGCAAAGCACAGGACACCAACACTGGAGCCTCCTGCAGACACTGCAGTTCTTCAGGCCTTAAAAAGGTCGAGTTTCCTGCCCAAGAATTTCCCTGCCGGTGCACCAGGAAGCAGCAGCCCAGCAGAAACAGCAAGCAGGTCATTTCTTGGCCAACACGGATCTTCAGGAGAAACACGACAGGAAAAATACTGGCTATTGAAACCAGCTGAAGACTTTCCTGGTGACAGAAACACACAGAAGGCTGCAGGAGAACACAGCACAGGTGTGGCTGAATGGTGTTTGGTAAAAGGGGGAATGGAAAGGTGTGACTGGCAGAATAAAACATAGTTTTCTCTTCAGCAGGGAGGAAGGGAGAGAGAAATTCACGCATTCCAGAAGGTAAACAGGGAATGATCCTTTGCTGCCTCCTGTAATGCAAGAGCATGGGGAACATCTGTTGACACTTGAAGGCAGCACGGACAAGATGAACAGCAGATTAGTCTGTGGAAGAAAAATCCATCAAAGATGGATGAAAATATAAAGCTTATCAATTGCACTGCTTCAGGAAGTCCTTAAATTGTGTAGGGTTTCTCAGAGAAGCACCCCTGTTTGGGTTGGAAGGGACATTTAAGATCATCGAGTTTCAACCCCCAATGTGACCACACTTAATGTTTTTAAGAATTTTAACTGTCAGAATCAAGGGGCAGGCAGTGAAAATGTTATCACTACCGACACACCTGGTATTTCCCTCTGGGAGAGAACAGGCACAAAGGCATCTCTCGGAAAATAATAACACTTTATTTGATTTTTGTTTGTTTGTTTGTTTGTTACATTATCATAAATGTTCTCTAGTCTCAGAAAACAAAGCCCTAGTTTGGAAAATAATGCACATACAAATCTCTTCTTACAGGTATTAAGTATACAGAAATATACAAAGATTTCTCTATTACTGTGATATATCATCAGAATGCCCCACATCCCACATTTTTTACTCAGGTCCACTGTACCGGTAAAGCGTAAACTACAAAGGTAACAAGCAACCTGAAAAAGACATGGTTTATATAATATAATTACATATATGTATATATATATATCTACAACAGTGCAAATATATCACAGCGTGCAGGCAGCGATAGTCTCTAGAGAAGCATAATAAAATTGATTCGTAGTAATGCAAATGCATTACAGAAACAAGAGACAACAATGACATATTAGATATACAGAATATGCACACTTCAGCACGCCGATTTAAAATCATACCTTGCATTGACTCTTGCTTTGAAAACAAAAGAACCAAATGTTAAATAATTCAGTAACAGATTCAAGGGCAGTATCTCACAATAAGGTCAACTGACTCAGATAAGGTGTTTGACAAATCTTTACTGACACAGGTAAAGGCTTGGCTCCACTGCAGGATTTGTTGTCTTCTTTTTAGATATATCAGTGTAATCTTAAATTTAATTTACTTTTACCGTAATTTAGGAGCATTTTTTCCATATTTTTAAAAAATTGTTCAACAACTAATTCACATTTTTAAAGATTGGTACAATTATCACTGAGGTCAGGAAAGCTGGTTGCTGGAAGCAATAGAAAGGAGTTTGTGTCATGATTACCCTCAATGGGCTACTAAAATAAGCTACAATGGGGTCAGGAAAAAAGACATCACAGATGCCACTGAAGTAGAAAACCGCATCAACATTAGAAGTAAAAACTTCCTTGTTGCCTTACAATCTGCTTAGAAAGACATTTTAAGGTTTTTTTTTTCCTTCTTGAAAGAGTAAAGCACATCCAGAGATCCAGCACATTGGGAATTTGGTACCTCAGAGAAGTCTAAGAGTCATCCCCCTGCCTCTAACTATCCCACATGGTTCCCAAGCAGCTCATTTTCCCACCCCCACGTGGACAGCAACCACAAATACCCAGCAGCAAGGACACAAGCAGTTGGTAGGCATGGGCTGAGCTGCCTGGAAGCAGCCAGAAAGGAAATGGGTTGACAAAAACTTGTTTGGATTTTGAAGGCATAAACAACGCAGAGAAAAACGCAGGCTGAGCCATGGGCATGTCTTGTGCCAAAGGAGACACATTTTGACTGGTCACCCTTCATTTTACTGTGCTGGCAACAGGTCTCAACAGAAATCTAAACCTCTTAAAGGAAAGTTCTACAGTTGACAGCTGCATAAAATCATTGTTCATCTTAAGACTCCAAAGTAACAGGAACACTGAAGGTACATTTTGTGCTATTACTCCTTCAGAAACTCTACTTGAAGAATGTACAGAAACAAAGTATTAAACAGAATTAAAATGAAACTTGCTGTGCTTGCACACCCAACGTGCAACTTTTGGACTTGTAGTATGAAGAATAATATGTGGGGCTACAAAAATCACTCAGTGGGATACACTACAAGAACCTCTTGTATTATGAAAACGGGTATTTAAGAGGAGAACAGTGGGAGATGATCCCTGAAAATTCTACTGCCCCTGTCCACTAATAGCAGAGCTGATGACTAACTTCAGTGACACGCAGCACTTAATTTACTCACTCACTAGTGCTGTGTGGCAGTGTCACAGGCACCACGATGATCAGCCTGTCTCAAACTGTTACAGAGGACATGACACGGTGTCATTTGCTGCCCACTTCTAGTTCCCCACAGCTTTTCACGTGATCATACTTTATAAATGCATCTCCACACAGAACTAAAGGAAAGAAATTCCTGAGCAATTGTACCCTGTCGGGCTGTTCTGGTAGGAAAATGGCATCCAATAAAGGATGGAGGTTCTCCTTAGTGCTCTATCTACAGAAACATTTTTCATTACCTTTTACAGCAGGAGCCAGATTGAGTTCTGTTTGGGATTTGGCCCTTTTAACTTCTCCCTATGTAACATCACAACACCTTGCAGTCCTCCTGAGCTGCCTGACCCTTCTTCCAAAGGTGATACACTCCTATTTTGTTCCCTGAGTTCCAGCCAAAGCTCTCTGCTCAACCAGGCTGGTCTTCTTCCCCGCCAGCTTGTCTTTTGGATTTCCTTCTTAAGAACCTCCAGCCTCCCTGGACATCTCTGCCCTTCAGGATGGCCTCCCAAGGGACTCTGCCAACCAGATTCCCAAACAGGCCAAAGGCTGCCCTCAGAAGTCCAAGGCAGCAGTTCTGCTGATCTCCTTCCTTATTTCCCCAAGAACCAAAAACTCCGTCATTTCATGATGTGCCCAAGACAACCTCCAGCCATCACGTCACCCACCAGTCCTTCTCTGCTCAGATCACCAGACTTCTTATAGAGTATCTCACCTGCCTCTTCACCCTGCTTGGGTGGTCTGTAGCAGACTCTCAGCAGGGCATCTGCTTTGTTGCCCTTAGATCCTCAGAATCAAAAACATCCATCTAGCGTTGTGCAAATAGGACAGGTAAGATCTCCTCTGTGAGGGTCACTGGGGTGGCACAGGTCAGTATATGCCACACTTCTTTCCAGGAACAAATGTTTCATAAAACATTCATTTCTATTGACAACACAGGCTTTGACACAAAAGCATAAATCAAACTGCCAATCATCTGATACATCCAGTACTTGGACTCAGGTGTTCATTATCTCCCACTTACATAACCAGCTCTTCTATTACATGTCTACATATTCCTCTCTTTTAACAAAAATCAATAACTTGGGCTCCAAATTCTAAGAACTGAAGAGCATTTCAGCACCAGTCTTCTGTTACTCCCTTTGACCTATAAAGATGAAATTTTCTCAATTTCTTAGGGGAAGAATCTGCTTTCCAAATCTCTTATTTAATTGTAAATAATAATGTTTCAAACAATTTTTAAAATCTTCCAGGGTGTTTCATATTATATGCAAGTTTCCATAAAGAAAAAACAACAAAAAGAATATGAAGCATCTAAAGTCTTAACTGATGCACATAGTAACCAAAGAAACATGTCAAAACAAGTCAAAATATAACAAGGAGGCCAACAGGACACTAGAGTCTTCCTGCAATCCAAACAGAAATCATACATTCAGTCTTCAAGTGACCTTTAGAAACCTTTAGCCTCTTATGCAACTTTTAGTGAGACTGTGACTGATTCAAATGGTAAAAATGGCATTGATTTCAAACTGTTTATGGCTCTTTATACATGGCTACACAAATTGAGGATTTGAAGACTTCAGAACCTTGCTGGCCTTATTATTCTTCCACGTGAAGCCTCCAGAGCTTCACAATGTGCTGCTTAACACAACAGCACATGAATGCTCAGCCTTGAATGAATAGGAATCCATTTTATACCAGCCTGCTAGAATTTATTTCCACATAAAGAGAAAAAAAACAGCCTGAGACTATGTTAAAAATCTTTGCAGTATATGAAAACATAATTGGGATGGATTTTAAATACTTCTGCCCCGCAGTAGCGACAAAAGAGAGATCATTAGTTAATTTGCAAGCTAAGGAGGGAAAGAACGATTACCTCATCTATGAGTACCACTGAGTTCCCAGAGAATTATTTCTTTACTGGGATACTACAGTCTGAAAGTGTTCCTTAGAATAGTAACTTCCAACTAAGTGCTGTCAGCAGATGGCTGGGAAAAAGCGTATCTAACAAAAAAAGGAGTGACAAAAAATATTCCAGAGCCTGCATTTTCTTATTAGGAACACCCGCCAGGACCAGACTTTTGGCTACCATAACACAATACAAAGTTACAGTACAGGAGGACATGTTGCAGACTGAAGAGGTAAGATAAGAAGGTCTACAGACAGAGGAACAGGCACAGATAACAAGACAGCATCCAAGGAACTCGTACTGCTAAACTGGTCTGGATGGGAGAAAACACCATCCCAGTGATGGGATGGTCAGCAAAGTGACCTCCTTTGGAACACTGCAAGGGATTTTCAGCGTGGTATTTGGTAAATGGTGCTGGTAAACACAACACATGAGCCCTGAAGGTGTTCAATGCCCTGGATGTCACACTCTCTCACACTCAGCCAGCCTGCAGCTGGACCAGCGGCGTGCAACCGAAGAGTCATTTGGCAAATGTATTCTTTTGTCTGCCTGCAAACAGCGTTTGAACTGCCTGTAAAATATTCACAAATACTTTGAGGGTCTTGAAATAATCAAGGCACGTTGTGCCGAGGGATTTCAGACTTGTGAATTATTTACAAACTGTTCACAGTTATGAGTATGATTTAGAATAGCTAAAATTCTTAATTTCTCAAATCTGACAGCCATATAGGTCCATACCTGCTTGTGGTTACGCCTGGAAAAGCTGCAGAACTGTACAAAAGCTTTTTCGAGAAAAAATAGCAACAAAAATTATGCAAAGAGGCTGTGAAAGGATTTTGGTTTTCTTCTATACTGAAGATTGACCTTGCTTTCAAAGGCCAATCTTACTTTCAGGGAAGGTTCAGCTAACCTTCCTAAAATATGTGACTTGATTTAAAGTCTTCCAGAACACAGGTTTAATTCAAATGTCCTGAGTTTAACAGATATACCTGGTCTGTATTGGTAAATTAAACAGAGCCTGGGCACAGGCCAGGAAAACTGGGAAACAATGGCAGAGCTGCAGCCCAGCACAGCCACCTTTTCCAGGCAATGACTCTGTTTAGAAGTCAGTACAGGGACCATTCCTATCAGCCCCAGTCATTTGAGGACTAACAGAGCTGGCCCTGGCACTATTTATTTCACTAGTATAGACGTAGCCATGGAGTCTCTGAAAACAGAGAGGGACAGCAAATGCACGAGGTCTCTCTTATCTACTCTACTGCCACGAGCTGTTGAGCTCCTGCATGTTTTGCTGACATTGAGCTGCTTCCAACCTACAAGACTTCAGCATCCTGACAGGAATAATGCATTTACAGAGCATGTAAGTCTCACTCAGAGGTTTGGGACACCAAGATAAATTCACAGGAATGGCAGAAGGTGGTGGAATTTGCACTGAAGTTCACCAAGGTGTCCAACACGAGTATGGGCCCCATGGTTCCACTTAGATTTGAAAATCCAAACCCATCAAAATTGGTGACAAAATTCACATCAGCTTGGAACCAGAATTCCCCCTACCAAATTTACACAACTGAGATACACAAAACAACAGTTTCATTGATGTTTAGATGAAGTAGCTATTAATTCCCATGTTCTGCACATGGACTTTAGGATGAGAACAGAACTACCTGGCATAATTAGATCTGCAGGATTGCAAGGTCATCTGTATGTTTGAGGAGGGTTCTACACAGTGCAGACAAAATGACTCCTGCTGTATGAGGCAGTCACAAGTGTTTTAACACAGTACCCCAGGCTTTTATCTCTGGACAACTCTTGCACTCCATCATGCTTTAACAATCACTTTAGGGACAAATTCTGCTTTCACAATTTAAGAAAAAAATGAGCCTTGGAGCGCTTTGATTTTTATATTCACAGGAGGTAGATCAAACAGGTAATGAGCAGAGTTAGTATTTTGACTATCACAAATACCAAGGATTTAAAAGACACTGCAAAATAATGGTTTTTTTCAACTGTTCAGTGACAGCTTGAACATGTCTAACTGCGTGTGCTATTCAGGGATGCTTCCAAATAGGACCAGAGGTTTAGTGCAGACTCGGAATCTGCCTTTTCCTCCTATCATTACAGTTTTCAGATATGAGACCAGCTCGACAAGTAAAGCACCAGAATTCTAAATTCAGACAGAAACAAAAATAATTACTTGAATCACTTCAGGTTTGCTTTAAAAAAGTATCCATATTAAAAAGATGTCTTTACCTTATTAATACATTTACAGACTTTTGGCCAGAAGGGGTAATTCTGTGGAAAAGAACTGCAAAATAATATATAGAAAAACCGCAAAGATGAAACTCTGGATTTAAAAAGATGAGAGAATCCTATTTTCATTGCATTCCTCATTTTGCATCACATTACCTTGTCAACTAGAGAGGACATTATACTATTCTGGCTACCAGGACTTATATCCCAGTGACCTTATCCCAAAATTGGTTTTCATAAGGAAAGCTCCTGCAGGCAGGTTTTTTATTACAGTTACGCTGCCTCGGTTTTGATACTCTGTGGTGTAAAATTCCCTTCTAGTTCTTCTTCCTAGTTAAAGCTAGAAAGTGTAATGAAAACATGACCCAACCCAACTGGACTGATTGGCTTAACACTGTATGTCCACTATCCCATTGTGGCTCTCCATGGGCTCGGTCAGAACAGCATCTGGCTGGGCACTGGGGACCAGCCTGCCACAGTGAGACAATGTCAAGTGCCCTCTATTGCATGTCTAAAGATCTCCCTACTGCATTGGTTTAGCTGCTTCTCCTTTACCTCTCCGCTCGGATTTTGTATCTGAGAACGAAATAGGCAATCAGGCGCAGAGAGAAGAAGAAAATTCCGAGAACAATGAAGTCCAGGTAAAGTTTGGCATTTTCTACATCCAGTTCTCTCAGGATGGCCTCTGATTTTTGAAAATGGCAAGTGTCGTCTTTGTCACAATGCAGATCTTCCCGATCCAGTCCATAGATGGAGAGAATAACTCCTTCGAACCCGTACCTGGAAAGAAGAGGGATGGATTACAAGGAAAAGTCCTGGTGATCTGTTCAGAAACACTCTGGCAACACAATCCCTGTGAGGGCTCAGCTGAAACACTGGGGGGTTCAATACCATTCTGACACGTCTTGGGGCAAAGTTCTATCCCTGTTACAATCAAGCACATGACACATCACTGGCATTTTATGTAAGATGGAACAAGGACATAAGTTGTGCCATTTAATGCTTCCAATCTGTGTATAGCACAATTTCTCCAAAGAAAAACGTTAAAACAGAAAGCAGCCCAATTCCACCTCATAGCCAGAAATTTCCTTTTAAAATGTGACATCATTAATTTACTTTCCTTTTTAAATAAGCCACAAGGATACAATTACGGTTTGAAGTCAGAAATATTAAAACCAGCATCAATCTGGAACGTCTCCTCCGTTTCCCTCCATGCACTGATGGTTCCACTAACAATGTTCCCACGTCTCCCCCGGCACTGGGTGCACCCAGCATTTGATTTTTCCAAGCAGATAAGCCCATCATGGATCCCATGCACATGATAGCCCACTCCAGCTTCAGGAGCCCCTACATGGGCCTGAGGCCTCACCTTGAATTCTAGGTGTTAATTGGGGGGGGGTGCAGTCTCGTTACCTTTGATAGGTGTCTGTGTAAGACCTCACTTGCCAAATGAGAGGGTATTTTTGCTTGGGTTTTCCCAGTAACAGTGCAGTTTGGGCAGAGTGAGGAAAAGGGGGATGGGAAAATTCACCCTTCCTAGTTACAGCTGTAAACATTTCAGTGTCTAGTCTAAATTACCCATGCTGAGCTCCAGAGATTTCCTGATGGGGATTGTCCCATCTTAGGATAGCTGCGTCAGACAGTGAGAGTGACAGACACAGATGGGATATAAGGTGCCTATGGATCTTAAAACACAAGTTTAAATTACAGGTGACACAAATCCCATGTCTCTTGTGGCAGTGCTACTGGAAAACTCAAAACCAGGCCTTTTTCCAACAAGTCTATCTAGGATACAGCAGTGATTTATACAACATTTTCTTCCAACATGAGGGGCTGGCATCAATTTCTCAGTTGGGGGAACTGTCCCCATTATTTCAGAAATCCACTATTGCAAAATCCAGGAAGAATCCCACTGACTTCAAAGGGACTGACGTGGACTTGTGGCCGATAACCTGTTCCTTTTTATTTCACAACACATACAACATAAAATGCAGTGACATGATGTGGTTTACATCATATCTATGTTTATACTCTTAAAAGAACATGCTGTGAACAGTCTCTCTGGCACCCAAAATAACCAACCAACCAACCTACCAAGCAAAGGCAGGCAAAGGAAAGCATTTCCAGATGGGAGGTTTAAGGCCTCCCTAGCAGTACCTGACATAGGAAATGTAGGACATCCACTGGAGGTATGTTGGGATGGTATCAAAGCTGACAAAAAACCCAGAGAAGAGAAGAACTGGGATGGCAGTAACTGGGCCCACAAACGTTGCCACCTGTGAAGAAAACAAATGGACAGTTTCTCATCAGAAAGGGAGCAAAAAAATAAAAATTAACTTGCTTTTTTTATTACTCTTGCAAGTAATGCTACTCCCCAAAATTATCATGGTTCTGAATACAAGAAAATTACTGATTTCTTTTTTCTTATCAAATTTTTTGTGAGGACGAGGTGCTGTTAGTGGAGGAAAAGGGGTCCCTCTCCTCTTCCTAAACCCTTCTGCTCATTGACAGCCCTGCTGTGCTGGGACCTGTCCTTCAAAGGACATGAACCCACCAAGGAGTTTACAGAGCCAGAGGGGCACTGGGATTCCTTTGCTTCTCTAGGTATAAGACCACTCTTCTAAATATTATCCTTTTTCCCTCACTCTCCTCTAAGGACAAACAGACTTCCCTCCTCATTAAATCCCACAAGAACAGTAGCTTCAACTGGTCCTACAACACTGTGAAGAGGATAAGGAACATCTCCAGCTGGGTGGCTTTGGTGGGGATGACAGAGCTGGACCCAGCTCCAGTCTGTCCTCTCTATATTCCCTTGAGGGCAAAGACCCATGTAGGTATCTCTGGGAAGAGCAGAAGCACAGGGATCACACAACAGGGCTATGCTGGTCTCCACAGGGTGGGCACAGAGAGGGAATCAAGTCTTCTACTGCAGAAATCTTTATATCCTCAATGCATATTGAAGTCAGTATCATCTGTTATCACCAGCAGCCCAGAACATCTCTGCTGTGGAATGGTCACCTCAGCACATCTCCTGACAAGAAGCAGAATGGAGTTACACAGCCAGCTTCCAGTCATGCCAACAGCTGCCTCTCTCCCTCCCTCTGCAGAAGTTTGGTTTCTGGGCAAGCCTTTTCCTACCTTGCCTCCTGCAACCCTTTTTGATGTGTATGAAGAACCTTCTCCTGAGATATTGATCCTACCCCCACCTTGTAGGGGCACAGAAGTGCACCAGTCCTGCAGTTTCCAGGACCTGGGATGAATAGGAAACGACAATTCCCTCAAGCAGGGGCAGGCACAGCCCTGTTCAGGTGGGGAAGGAACTTCAGAGCCTCACATGTTTAAGTTGATGCTAATGGGAAACATCAAGACCAAGACAACTTTTTGCCTGTCACCTCTCAACAAATATCTTGGGGACACAGCAGCAGCCACAGCAAGCAGTGTAAGGAGACAGCAGGGTTCCTGTGAGACCACAAAACACCATCAGTACCTGGAGGGATGTAGAGGCTGCACCTATGAGAAGGCCCAGGGACTGAGCCACCAGGGATGTCATGGTTCCCAAGGCTGCGAAGAGGACAAATCTGAGAGCATCAGATGGCTGTGAAGTCATCCAGTACACAATGCTGCAGTAAGCCACAGGAAACATGATCTGCAGGGAGATACATTCGGAGTTAGTCCATTAAAGCCAAACATTTGCTGTTACTCTGAGTAAGACAAAAACATGGGGAGTTCTAATTAACCCACAGGTCTCAGTCTTTCCATTACACGACATGGCTGAAGAGAGTCTGCCACAGACTGTGATATCTATCTTACTTGGGCATTAGAAAACAGGTCCCACTCACTTACAGCCCTTCCCAAGTTCCCTTCTGCAAAAAAAGCAGAGATGGTCATCTATTTATGAAAAGATAATTAGGTCAGGTCTCAGCTTTTGTGATGTCCTGCACTCTTAGGGTGCTTCTCATTTGGCCCTGAAGCTTCAGCAGACACGTATGGACAGTTAGTTTGTCCACTATTCAGATGGATAAAATACTAGTACTAATCTTCCTGGCAAGTGGGCTTGTCATGAACTTAAATGGTTCTTACTGTATTGAAGAGTAGAGTATATACCTGAAAAGGAACATCAGCCATGGTTTTGGCGAGGTAATAGGCTTTCAGGCTGTACCAGTAGTTCAGATGCTCTCTGAGAAACACTCCCATCTCAAGGGGAACTGCAGAGGACACAAATTATTAAGTTGGATTGTCAGTGTGCAGTATTGCTGCACATAACAACACGGTTTATCCATATCTAATCCTGCACTGCTGCAGTCCCGTGGCGGGACTGGAACTCTCAGGTCTCTGACAGAGCAGCAACAGTTCCAGTGACTTCTAATGAAATGTAAGAGGTCAGCCCTGAGAGTTGCTCACTGTTTGGACTACAGACCAGTCTACTCAGTTATCTGAACCTCCCTTAAAGAGGATTTTGCAATTAAAAGTAGTGTCAAAAACTTAAAGAACTTGGTTATTCCTTTCTGGTCCAACAGGGAATCCAAAGTAATAGCACTCCCAAAGGAAGCCCTCTGCTCCCAAGCAGCCCATACTGCAAGAGTTTGCTTCCGACACCACATGAATACACTGATTTTATGGAGAAGTCATGACTCAAAAGTCCTAAAGAAATTATTACATTCTCCCTAAGACCAGTCACAATCTCATCTCACTGGCTGAGATGCACTTGGCACAAGGGGAAATTCCATCCCAGGACTGTGACAGTGAACTAACTGTCTGTGTTGAGAAACACTAACAAAAGCAGGCAGAGAGAAGTGCCACTGGCCAAGCTTATCTCAGCTTGCAGCAGTGCCTCTGTGGGTGCAAGATTTATCTCCTCACCTGTCTTAGAAGTAGAAGCACAAGTCAAATGTTCTCTTACACAAAACAGATTCATCCAAACACCCTCCCACCTTTCTGCAACTCCTTCCCCGTCGATGTAACAGAATTACTGGCACTCACAGGTGAGGACAGTTGGCATGAGCGCAGCAAACATGAGAAACAACATGGAAAAAAAGAGGAAGCCAGAGTTGCTGAGGACTTTTTTAGCTTCATTGCCAATGCCCAGGTAGAGCAACCCGATGAGCAGCCCGATGCCAATGTGTGAGGTGATACGCAGGTGTGTCAGGACCTACGAGCAAGGAAAGAGGGGTATTTCTGATCAGAGAGTCTGGGCTCAAAAACAATAGCAACATGGCTGAATTCAGACATACAGACTGCAGAAAAGGAGCACTTATGTCTAGAAGAACAGAAATCGTAGAATGGTTTGGGTCGGAAGGGACCTTAAAGATTACCTGGTTTCCAAGCCCCCTGCCATGAAAAATGTTCATTTCCTACTGGTAAACTGGCCTTCAGCCAAGAAAAACTATGAGCTTCCCAGTTTCCATCCAACACATGAACATTTCTTCCAGTAAATACAGGCAGAAACTGCAAATGCTGCAACCTGAAATCTTACTCTGACCATGTCACTGGCTCTCATTGATCAGGAGAAGGAGACTTTCTCTTTGACTAAAATATAAATTTCTCAGGGCAGAAGAGAATCAGAAAGGTGTTTCAGGCTTGTATAGACCAAACTAACTTCACCAGGCATACATTAGCTTTCTGTGCTTTCTCTGCAATACAGTATTCCTACAAGAGGCTTGGAAGAACAAAAGAAATAACAAAATCTGTAGCTGCAAGCCTTTAGAGTTGAGCAGGAAAAAAAAAATCTTAAAACCATCAATGTTCTTCATCTATGCATCAGAAAATAAGTTACAGTTTCCCATGATCTTAATTCATTAACTTAATGAATCCTTGTTGACAAATGCAAAGTAAATTGCAAATGTAAGTGTAAAACAGTGAGAAAGAACAAGTTATGGCAAAGAAATGTGCTGGCAAAACAACCAGGCACCCAAAATATTTACTGAACAGATATGAACACTGCACGGCTTGGGATTTTGATGGATGTTGTTTATTTTAAGAAAAAAGGTGGAAGATATGCTTCTTTTTTTTCCTTGGGAATGAAGAATTTCATTATGACATTTAGTTTATCTTGATATTAAATGTATGAAAACAGAAATGTTCCCTTTTCAGAGAAGCAAAATTTTTACCTCCCAATTGTCTGTTTCCAAGAATAGACTACAAGTATTAACTCTTTACATCACACTGAAGTTATTATTTCTGTCATCCTGAATTTTCTGGAAAACCTAATTCTGTGACACACTAGTACAACCTCTCATTCACTTTTCAGTAGGATTAATAACTGTATAAGGAACCTGCCAGCACAAAGGGGATTTAAGCTTCAGGTTTTTAGGCCAGGTGCTTCTGAGTGCTGTGAAGAAAGCTGTTGTTCACAATGAAAATGGTACAGTTAACAGCAAGAGTGAAAGATCAGTCTCTTTCCTTTGAAATTCTGTGATAATCTTCATGGATGGGCTGTTGGACATGACCTTTGAGGAGTATTACAGTATCTCACACCCAACTGAACAGACCTTTTGGCTACAAACATTATTATAAAGGCAGTCTTACCGAATCCCTCATGATGGTGAGAAAAGTTCTTTTGAAGAGGATGCAGAACTGGGTTAGGCAGCTGGCAGAGAAGCTGTGGCAGCCTTCTGTGGAGGAGGAATCCTGCAGGAACACATCACAGGATAAACTTCTTTCTTTGCAGTACCTTGCTTAGTTCTCATTCACAAAACCCCCCTCGCACCACAGCTGAACATGCCCAGAAACCTCCGCTGGCCAAGGTTTAAAACTCCCTTCCTTCCCCTCCAGCCTCAAGCCATGCCCAGTAGTTGTGATGCACAAAATACCTCCTCAGAAGGCCGGTGCCAGAGGAAGGGGTTCAGCTCGTTCTCACCACCCACATCCCTCTTGTAGTCGGTGTCACAAATCCTCTCCCGCACGGCCCTGACCAGCCGGTTGTTCTGGTCCCCGTACTCGCCAGATGCCACTTCCATAACTACAAGAAACAGAGCTTAAGTTGCTGGTTTGCACCACTGACAAGCTACAGGCTTTGTTAGTGATTCTGCAGCACTGACAGAAACAGAGGTTTTGTCTAGAGCAGGCCCTAAAACGCCACGTGCAAATTCCCAAGTATACACACGACATTTAAATCATCTTTCTATAAATCTTCAGAGAGGTCTCTTCATCCTGGAAGTTAAATGAGCCATTTTAGAGGATAGTCCTGGTAATAAAAAAAATTACAAAAGTCTATTTTCGTGGTCCTTACTGCTTCTTTGGAATTAAGAAACAACACTGAATAAAACTCTCAGTGTTATGAACTCTACAATACCACAGTGGGATTGTTCAAGATTAAGAACAACAGAATACTGGAGCCACTTTGAAAACCCACTAATTACTATGAAACACTAAAGAATATGCTTTATCTTTCATCTCCTGAACCTGGACTTCCACCAGAGAGAAATATTCACTAAACTGCACCACTAGATGGCATTCAAATTACTTGGGAAAAAAAATCTGAATAATTTTATTTTGAATTTTGGTACATATATGTACACATACACATAAGAATATACATACAAAAGTGTACCACACACCATGGTCCCCATTACCCTAAAGGTACTAAGCTAACACAAACTAATTTAAATGAACTATTCAAATTGTCCTTACCAAAATCTGCTGGATTGTGGTAGGTTGGGCAATTCAAACCCAAATCTCTCAAGTAAGGGACTAGGTTTGTTACCTTCCCACGGTAAATGCATTGACCTTGACTTAAAACATAGAGCTGGAAAACAAGGCAAAGAAAAAGAAAAAGAAGAAATAAAAATGTGAAATAGTATAAAAATATTTGAACCTGCTACCTGTATGACACCAATCCATGAACCTAATGATGTCTTCTTGTCCATGGGGGAAGAACACCTTGGGAAGATTTGTCACCACTTGAAACTAATTTCTGTATGAAATTATAACTAGTGGAAAATTAAATGCTTAAGGTTTGAGTTCTGCAAACATTCCCTCCAGGCCTTAAAGCACATTAATATAGAAACACACTAATTCCAGCCTCAGACATACGCTGAAAATAGGCAAGAAACTGTAAAGTCAAGCCATTTAATTTCCATTTAATTATGGGTATTTTGGGCTGGGAGATGAGGCTGGTGAATGCAGTAATGGAAAGAGAGGTGGGACAGCACAGCAAAGGGAAACAGCTTGATTAGTCTTACTTTTAGCCATACTATTGGCTTTAAATAAACCTCCCTGGCAGACTGGCAATCTGCAAGAGCTTCTTCACCTGTGGTGTAGTAGGTTTTCTCTCACCTCTCAGGGGTCTAATCTAAATCTCCTAACAAAACTAAAGTAAATTTATATCTAGTCTAAACACACATGGTCCACATCCCATTGTTAGGTTGGAGAAAAGTTCTCCAACTGACTTAATTTCAATTATTATCATTTCATGTGAATAAACTCTTCTGAATCTACACCCATGTATCAAGGATGAGAATATCTACCAACAACATTGCAGACATTGACATTAAACCTTTCCTGCTTTTATATTATTCCAATTTACTGACAGCCCTCTGCACAAGAGCAGTGGTGAGTGAAGGCATGATAATCACAAGCACAATAATCATGATTTCACAAACATACCAAACAGATTCTCTAAAAATATTACATGTAAATAATGGAAACAGGCAGACAGGAAGGAAAAAAAACATATCCAAAAAATATATTTTGCTCTTATTTAATTTCTTCATTTGATTTGTTGCCACAGACCAAAATTATTCACGTTTTCACTTCAAGAGTGTAGCCTTGAAAGTATAATTTACCTAAACCATGCATAGAGAGGAAGTTTGAGAATAATACCTGATCAAACAGCTCAAACAGTTTTGCACTGGGCTGGTGAATGGTGCAGATGATGGACCTGCCACCCTGGGCTAAAGCCTTCATCAGAGAGACAACCTGAAAACATGATGCACTGTCCAAGCCACTGAATAAAAAGAAAGAAGTTTGTTATCCACAGGTCCATAGGCAACACTCAAAACCAGCATGTGGATTTGCTGCTTGGCCTCTCATTATTATCCTTTTACAAATTTTCTCTGTAGCAGTTTAATTTTATCATATGCCAACCTTATGCTTGTATTTCTCCATCAGTCTTTTAATTAAGTTGGAAGCATGCCTGAGAATGAAAAACAGAGTATTCTCAAAGCTGCCTTAAGGGACTTCTTACATTTTAAGACTGCAGATTTAAATTCTCCCAACTTTAATGAATAGATACATATTTATAGCTTTCCCAGCCTCCTCAAAGTCTGATCACATTCATTACTAAGAGTCACATTTTAAAATGTTTATATTCAAGCTACCTTTGCTTGAAACAAAAAATCCGTGCCACAATCTGAAAATGTTTTCCTCTCTCCCTTCCTGCTTCAGCTTGTGTCTCCTTTAAATATTATTTATAGTCCCATGGTCTGGCAGTTACAGCAGTGACCCAAGGCACTAAGTACCCAAATCAAATTATTTCTTGTGGCCTTATTCAGTGCTTACAGGTAACACAAAATGAGCCTTTTCCAAGGACTTAGAGGTGAATAGCTTTTCTGTAGGGCTGTTCTGCTATATAAACCAGTATTTGTCTTTCTTTTAATTTCTGGCCTTGAAGTACCTGGTTGGTTCATCAAAAAACATGACAGGGGGGTTGTTCACCAGCTCCAAAGCAATGGCAAGACGCTTTCTCTGGCCTCCAGAAAGGCTCCCAGTCCTTGTGTTGGCACAGGTCAGCAAACCGAGGGCTGTCAGTATTTCCTTTACCTGCAGGAAACAAAACATTGCAAGTTGTTAGCACAAAAAAAAAAAAAAAAAAAAAAAAAAAAAAAAAAGAGCCTCTTTACTGATCTTCATGCAGATTGCAAACTAGCTCATAACTTTGTTTCATCATCCATGCACCGAAGCCTTTTTCCATCTAATGTAGCATTTCTTAGTTTCAGTGGGGCTTAACAAATCTATCATTTACTATTTCGACCCAAATTCTACCTGTTTGTCCTACATGACCTCACTGCTCAGTAGAGAAGCCTTGCCTGTGAAAATGGAGTGGAAATCAGTTCTCCTGCTGCTGTATATATATGGATATGGCACTGACATCAAAAGAGCTGTGCAGCATGTGAGGGGTTATTACACAGAGAGACCAAGAAGTTTCTTTCAACAGAACTTCTGGGTTGTATCTACAAGGGACTGGAGAACTGCATAACAAAAGTCAGTGGTTTCTATAGAGCAGTGACCTGCTTTATCTAATCTGTTCTTTTCTTCACAGTCTACTCTTTGAAGTGCAGCCATTGATTTTAAGTGTTTTCATGCTCCCTGGAGTCAATTCAGTTGTCACAGGTACTCTCAGATGTTCGGGATTTCCTCAAGGCACAGTCCCAGGAAGGGCACAGCCTGTCCCAGGGTCTTTGGAGCAAAAGGAGAACAATCCCAGACACTGTGAATTTTTCTATTTCAGTGACTGCAGATCTGGCCTGACAGAGCTATATAAGAAAAGCAGCTCTCTGGCAGCAGTAAAAGCATGGACATAAAAAATGAGTGAATCCAAGGTACACTGCTCATGCAATCGAAAAAGTGAAGCACTTCAAAGGTAGGAAGCAAAACTGGGCATTTAACATTTCACTTAAGTGTAGGAAAAGGAGCCCATCATTTTGAAAGTGATAATTGCTTGGATGGGGGGAGTTTACCTGAAAGGGTGGCTGACATGCTAAAAAATGGTCTTTGCTTGTCCTGATTTTGATTTCCAGGAGTTACCTCTCTCAGTGAGAGAGAGTGAAAAAACAACACAACCCACTAACTCTTGTTCTCAGAGAGGAGATCCCAACTACCTCATTCCCTTTATCTCTAGGAAAGATGCCACAGGACACAGGCAGCACAAGCTAGGCCAACTAGAAACATAAACTATGGTTCACTGGAGGATTTTTCACTTGTCCCTGTTTTAAACAAGTAATCCTGCTAGCACAAGTGCATAAAATTCATAATGTTCATCTACGATAAATATTTACACTAAAATTTACAACAATAAAATTAATTATCTAGTCCAGCTCAGCCAGTAACACTAACCAGAAAATGTCCTTCTAACATGTGTTGAATAAACACATACAGCACAGTTTTTTTACTCACAGAGTTCTTTGCAATTACAGTGACAGTGTAAAGAAGTGAATTAACTTGCCTGGCCTAACTTACTGAAGTGTGAATGACTTAAAACTTTCAAAGTACGAATAAAATCAACAGTTGTTTCTGAACTATTTTTCCCAATAAAAAATCTGTGTCCAGCTTATTTTAAAAAAAAAAAAAAAGTATTTGACAGAATCCAATCAATCTTGAGCTATCAAGATTCCTGTTAGGTTTCCCTCTGTGGAGCTCTTCCTGATTTTCAAGGATTCTCTGAGTCTGGAGAAATGTCAATTGCTCCAATTTGGAAATAAATACAGACAGAGGACAGCCACAAAAATAGCTGTTCTACCTAGGAAGTTGACACAGTTTTCACATTTCAGGAAAAGTGTGCACTTTTCCCCATGGATGGTTGAGAGGAGCACACTTCCTAGTGCAGGTCCAGCTGGGTTACAGGTCTCCATGGGCAAAAACAGACCAGGACTCCTCTCCCCCTCAGGAAAGCCCTATGTCAGCAGGAGACAGAAGCAGGGCGGTGCAGCAAATGTGCAACTCATTCACATGGTTTAGGAAATACATGTGCATGTTTTAGCCTGGTTTTCTGCTTGTCAAACCTGCAATCACCCAACACAGCTCCAAAATACATTAGCTGCAACTGCATTAACTTGCCCAGTGCAACAACATGCCCACCAGCACAGCCATAAAGATCTGCTCCCTCAACCATGAGCACAGAGATTTCTGCAGCAGTTACAAGAACTGCTGAGCTTTTTGTCAGTCCTTGGAAAAATTAAGGGCTACATTCACCATTGCCACACGTGACTGATGTCTCTCACCACGCTTGAGATGCCTGAGCCCTCAGACACACACATAAGAGGACCTAAGGTGCTAAGGTACATTAGAAAGAATCCTACAAAACCTGTACATTTATTTCAGTAAATCTTCTACAATTTTCCAGTCTCATACTGAAAGCAACTTTCATGGAGACTGCAGTTAATATTCCCTCCTAATGACACCTGTCAACTTTGAGGCTGTGATTTATTCTGTCATCACAAATCCAATGCAATTCTATGTCAGATAAAAATGCCTGCTTTACAGAGCTCACTTCATGGCCTTGGCATCCCCCAAAATTCTAAGTTTGATGGACAGTGTACATACCATTTCTCTCCTCCCTTCATCTTTCTCTTGAAGTTTCAGATGAGCAGATACCTGGAATGCAAAAGCAATGCAATTGGATTTTGAACCGGTCTGAAGCACAACCACCAGTTACAGCAGATGTCTCAGGCATCTGAGACATCCCAATGTCTAACTTAAACAACTTCTTTAAACCCAGTCAGCAAACCTGAAGTTGAACTATAATGTTCAAATCACAAGCATCACATATGCCTGTGCACTAACTGAGTGTAATTTGACTGAATCAATCACTGGAGCATCTGACAAAAAACATATTAGAAAGAAAGGCCACTCTGAAAGTCAAAGAGCTTGAGAGGAAGATGAAAGAGTCATGTTTTTTTGGGGTTTTTTTTGCACAGCCAGTAAATTCTCAGGCAACACTGGAAAAAACCAGTTTATTTGTGCTTCATCCATATCACAAGGATAACTGAACTCTGCCATTCTCTAGGATGTAAACAAACAAGCACAGAAATAAATAATCTTGTGAAAGATGTCATCTGCTGTCCTGAGAGGCAGCTCCGCAAAACATCATGATTAACCTTTATTAAAAGCAATTAAACTGCTAGGTAATTATTTTTGTCAGAGCCTTGATTGATTAATTTAGACAGCAAGTATAATCTGGGCCCAATTCTACAAAAGTGGTCCTGTGGGATTCTGACTACAATGCTCAAGTAAACAAAAGAGAAGAAAAACTTCATCACAGAAAAGAACTTTTGTAGAAAAATTAGCTACAAAAAAACCTACAGTGATTTCTTTTCTGGCCTTAAAATTTGTGAATTGATGCCAGCATACAGTGTGAGCATCCTTAGCCTTGTATTGCTAACAACCTCTGAGAAAAACTGGCTCATTTCTCAGGCTGAGTAACAGGCAATTCTAGACTAACTGGTCAAGTTGGCAATTTGCAAACTTCTTGATGCCGTGAAAAAGAGTAAGAAGAATTTATGCTGCCTGTACATCTTGGAATTATTCTGTTCCTGTTGTTTTCCCACGAAGAAATGAAAGAGATTTTATACAATGCCTTTATTAAAGAAAAGGTACGAAAGAGTAGAAAGCACAGAGAGACCATGCTGAAGTAAAATAACAATTAGCAGTCAGAACATGGAAGATGGGGAGAAAGGGAGAGACAAGGTTACTCATCAGGTGAGAACAGATTGTCCCTACAAAGATGCATTTGTGAAGAATTTCAGGTTCTATTCTCTAGGAGGTCTGAGAAGAGCCTCAGATCTTCTTCTAAATCACAATGCTGGTCACAAATCGAAAATTACAAAGCTAAAACAGCTCACACAACCCTTAGAAGAACGAGCCTGAAGCGGAATTCAAGGCAACACTGAAGTCCAAGCACTTTCACCGAGCGGGATCAAACACAGACGACGGGCTGTGGCGTTGCCAGGAGTGAGAACACGTGTACAATCCACAGAGATTTTTTTTTTTTTTTCCCGTTTTCTCCTGCTCAGATAAATTAGAACAAGGAAAAAAAAGCTCACCATCATAGCTTCCTGGACGGTCAGGTGAGGAAGGAGCATGTCATCCTGCATGATGTAGCAGGAGACCTTGCGGAAAGAGCGCAGGTCCCGGGGCTGCCCATTGATGAGGATTTCTCCTTTCATTCCCGTCTCTCTGAAACCAACCAAGAAAATAACCAGAGGTGAATCCTGCCTTCCCTTGTGCTGCCAGAGGACTCAGTGTGTGGAAGTCTTAGCTAGTTATTGCCACCACGGAATAAAACCAATGCAGTGGCTAGAAATCATTTCATGACTGTGCTCTCTTTCATACAAGGCTTCTTGCAATGCTGCTGAAAATTTTACTCAAGGTTAGTACAAAATGTGTGCTGTCCTATATCAGTACCTAAAAAAATATCAAAACATTAAAAATAGGGGTTTTTTAGGTTTCTCTATCCTGTTCCTTATGCCCCAAATGACAACAACACGGAGACACTTCGTGTTTGGCCATACAGGAGGAGATTCAGGAGGGTGAATCACTTCAGTCATTGCAGTTTGGTCAAGAAGACATCAACACTATGAAGTGGTGACTAAAGAGAGTAATTTCTTCAAGTGTTTATAAAATGTGATTTAAAAACCACCACAAACATAAGACACTGAGTCAGATTTGTTACACTGCCAAAAAGGAGATTTTTAATTTATTTTTTTTTTCTGTGTGTGTGTGTGTGTTTTGGATTTTAAATTGCTTCTTATTTTTGGATCTCACTTGTTAAGAGATAAATTCTCAAGGGAACAGAATGGGATAAACAGAAACAATACAAGCAGCAAGAATCTAATTCAAAATCTGTGAAATACCTATTTTCTACAAACAGTGGGGTAATATTTCCTCTGCTTATCTGAACTTGGGATTTTCAATGTTACCCACCTGTATCCTGCCAGAATGTTCATAAGTGTTGACTTCCCAGCTCCTGAAGGACCCATAATTGCAACAAGTTCTCCACTGCTGAACTTCCCTGAAATTCCTTTCAAAAGGGTCTTATAACCTGGAAGAAGAAAGAAAAGTTCACTGAACCCTTAACAATCACATCTGAGGAGCAATGAAAGTTCATTTCCACTGAATGCTGGTGACAAACAGGCATTAGCAGGCACCTGCTGAGAGGTTGATGCCTGAGATCAGCACACTGCAAGAACTGTCAAAAATACCTATCAAAAGCCAAATTATGAGTGGGAGCAGCAGACTCCTCCTGCAACACAAGTAGTATGGTGGGATTTACAGGATCACAGGCTCTTGGTTCACTCCAGGAAGACTTTCAAACAGGGCTATGAAAACTTGCTGCCATTTTCTAAGTGCCTTCTAACAATATTTTACTAGAATGCTGTGAAAATATCTAATATTCCAAAGCTAACATAACTGCAGAGCCTTGGAGCAGACTACCCTCCAACCACTGCAGCTTCAGTGCCAAAATTCTTCACCAAAACAACAACTTCTTAGAGAGAGCAATAGCCAAGACCTCAAAGGCAAAGCCCTTTGCCTTTGTTCATTCCCCACTCAAAGAGGTATGACAAGAAATGCAGCAAAAAGAGACACACAAACCTTCTTCAATATCTTACCACAAGGACTCTCTTATCCTAAGAACTCCAAAAGCTTGTCTAGACAGGGAGACTGACCGCAGTAAACTCTGTAAAAACAACTCCTAGGGAAATACTTACTCTGGATTAAGAACATGCAGGTTTTTTCTCATTTAAATTAATCCACTCCAGAACGTCATGCCACGATAATTACATCCTCAGGCAAAGATGTTCTAGGATAACACCTCCTTCAACTTATCCCTGAGTGAATTACCTTTGTCAATAAATCTTTATTTAAAGCCTAAACTCCGTGTTGCTCTAGGTGTAGGCAAACTGGGCTCCAGTGAGAATTCCAGACTTGGACTAGTTGCATCCACCTTGCCCTGCATGATTCCCATGTTAAGGCATAAGAACTCTGTGGGGAGGGTGGAGAGAGCCCTGACCAGCATTTAATTTTTTCAGGAACTCTTCCCCTTTTATTTTTATTGTTTTTGCTTGATGACTTTATTTTAAATACAAGTGCTTTTAGTGAAAACTTTTAATAATAAAAGAAAAAAGTTAAGTAAGGTGTCAAAAAACAACCTCCAATGCTGAAAATGTTCCTGTAGTTAAATTAAAACCGAAACAGAAGGGTGGAAAATCCCTTTACATGCAGTGTTAGGATTTGACAATACATTTTGCCACACTGGTGCATATGCAGGCAGAATTTATATTTCACATGTAAACTATCCCAGTCCTTTGATTATCTCTGGCACAGGTTGTCGCTGGAACACTGAAATGCTGTAAAAAAAAAAAAAAAAATTCATTGTCTGCAAGCTCCTAGAAAAAAGAATGGTAGATTATCTTCTTCTGGTTTATCTTTCTTCCTAATTCCATGATTTGTTTTCCTTTCATGTCCACTTAGCACTCTCTTCAAATATTCTTCTTTTCTCTAGCCTCAGCTCGTACTCCTTCCATGCCACAGAGAGCAAATTTTGCACTAAAAACATTGTCATGCTGCCATGGGGTCTCCCAAATCCACAGAAAATACCCTTCCTTGAGCATCCCCCAGCCCAGTGGGGAAACAGGAGCCACAGAAGCTATCTACAAATATCTGATCCTACTGTTTTCATGGCAAATGTCTTAGAAAATTAACTGACTAAATGTCTCAAAATAGCCATTTTCTTGAGTGCCATTTTTTAAACAGGCCAGTAATATTTCACAATAAATCCTCTCCTGGACCCGAAGAAAACAACTTGTTTGGAAGCTACAAGGTAGGATGGGTATGAAAATAGCAGTGCACTCATGTTGCCTGTTCATGGCACAAGTTCTAAGAACAAAAGCAAGGACAGTCTATCAAAAGGAAAAGCTATTTCAAAGAGAGAAATTCATGGCACCCTGGCAAGGCCAACAGGCTTGTCCTTCACACCAATGTCACCATCCAAATCAGCATCTGAAGGACAAGTGCAAGGACAGGCCAGGCCTTTCAGGCATGACAATATTTAATAAATAGGATCTAGAGGGGAAAAAGTCCTTCATTCTACCCCTCTCGTTACAGAGAACCAGCTCCCTCCCAAACCTATTATTAAACCTGCAAAGGACTCAAACATTAGACTGTACCTCCAATTATTTGTATTATGCACCCACCCATCATGCACACAGGTTGTGTGCAGCTGGGAAAGTTTCTCACACTGGTCACAAGCTGGCCAAGGTGCCTTGGTCTTGAGCTTCCACTGGGACAGGATTTCTTTCACTAGGTCCCATATGCAGTGCATGGGTTAGGTGTCTGTCTCTATTCCATGTCTGCCCTGCAAAGCTGTTTAACATGACAGAACATCACATGCCAACTTCACTACAACAATTTCTATTGCATGGGCTTGTTCTGGCCCATATTTCCAGGGGAAAGGGTTCTTGTCAGAGTTCTGTAGTAGTCAGCTCACCATGAGTTTCAAGATCAGGACAGTAAATATTGCACAAACTTAACAGGGAGGATGAAAACATGTACTGCCATAAATGAGGAAGGTGCCACCTAAAAAGCACACTCATTGTCTGAAAATGTGTAGTAATATATATAGCATTACCTAAAACTGAAACCTTTCCTCTCACTACATATGGCTGTGAGATTTAACATCACATATATTAAACTCATATTTCCAAACATAATCTCACAAATGATGATCAGTTTACCTTTAATTGAAGTATCTTCCCCCTCATGACCTGCTCTTGTTTCTGCCCCTCTGATGCAGGTTTCCATTTTAAGAATCCTGCACATAATGTTAAGTCAGAGCAGGACACATCACAGAATCACAGAATCGGGTTGAAACTGAACTCCAGGATCATCAAGTCCAAGCTTTGACTGATCACCACCCTGTCAACTAGACCAGGGCACTAAGTGCCACATCCAGTCATTCCTTGAACACCTCCATGGATGGTGACTCCACCACCCTCAGGGTAGCCCATTCCTATGCCTGACAGTCCTTTCCGTGAAGAAATTCTTCCTAAAATTCTCTGCAAGTCATTTGCAATACAGTAGAGAAACACGCTTTAAGAAGAAATGGAAAAAAAAACCCTATGAATTTTAGATTAGGATCCCAATCACTGGCATTTTAAGTTGCTACAAACTCAAACCCGTCTCTTCTTTTGACTGGAAGCACATAAAAAGCTTTTCTATTACAAAGGTTAATTTAGCAAACCCACAGAAAGGTTTGACACTGTGGCAGTAGTGTGGTGCCCAGTATAATCCTTTATAAGGAATTAAAGTCCCTAAGTAACTACAGTCTTCTCTTTCAGAATATCGAGGCTAATCTTTAACAGAATCAGTTGACCTAAAACTTCTATATCAGGCCACATGTCTTTCACGAGAAACAGATTATGCATTTGAAGGGGATTGCATTCTTACAGTACAGGGACTGTTTCACATCCATCTGCCATATATTAGGAATTTCTGACCACCTTTGATTCCAGACCACCTCGTTTTCCTTAGTTCACAATCCATTCAGGAAGGAGTTTAAGTAACACAGAGTTCAGTGAAAGGCTGAACCTCAAAGCCAACTCACCCCAAAGTGGAAGCACCTTACAGGCCATTCAGTTCCAGCACCACAGCAGCTGTTTCCCTTTTGACTGGACTTACATCAGGAGCAAGTTTAGCATCTTGACTTTCAGTTATTTCTCTTAAAACCGTTTTGATTTCCAATGGAAAATTTAATCTTTCAACTTTCCAATGTCCCTTCCTGAAGTTATTGTGACATCACCATTAAAAATATATTTAGGGGCTGATACGCCTTGGGAATCCAAATACAAGTTTTCAAGAACTGCTTAAAATACAGATTCGTTAACAGGACATTAACACACCATCACCAATCAGAGCAAGTACTCTGAAGCTTTCTCGGTTCAGCCCACTAAAAATTGAATACAAAAGTAAGAAATCAAACCCTAAACAGAAAATTCGAGTGATGCAAAATTTTTTGGTCTTAATTTAACCACACACTGCATTCCAGAGTTCAAGGTTTTGCTTCTCCTGAGAAGCAAAATGTGTGGCTTTTTTCTCACGTTAGGATTTCCCATGAAGGTAATGTGAGGCACTGTGATATTAGATCATATTTTCAGCCAGAAGCACCTGACTGGCCTGACCAGACCCCCTCATTCAGGAGGTGTGTTTCCCTCCCTGCCTGGCAGCACCACAGAACCCACAGCAGCCCCTTCTTCAAGGAACAGAGGGTGACCTCGTGTCTCTGATGAAGGTGCTCCCATTGCTCAGGTCTGTAAAGCTTTTGCTAATGGATTCAGCAAGAGAGAAGCGTGTTGATGGTTTTATTTGCTACCTCATGGATTTCCCCAAGATTTATGGGGAGATCCGATTTTCCCATTCTCGCAGAAACTATGATCAATCTGGAAAGAATCAAGCAAGCCACCCCCTCCTCATCCTCAAGGTAGGAGCATATGCTTCAGAATGTGCATGAGTCAGCACCAACAAAAACATAACCAAAACTCACTCCTACCTGACAGTGAATTTCCTCAGGTAAACACTGCCTCTAGGTTTTTGACTGAAGTGCTTCATTCATTTGCATTTCATTGCCAGCAACATACTCATTTGTTACTCAGAGAAATGTCACACAGACTCCTAGAAGTTTCTAGGCTTTGTAGCCTAATTCTGCATCCATCAGTAGGCACCAAGGGCCCGTCTCAGGTCCCGGGTGAGCACAGCAGGCTTTCCCTGCTTGCTGCAATTAGAGCAGTATTTGCCCTTCCCGATGTATTTGAACTGCTTCTCTTTCATCACAAGCTCTTCTGAAGGCAGGAAGTCACCGCTGTTGCCCTGCAAGTGCCACTGGCTTGAAACAGCTCAAAGGCTTCTCAAAAAATTTACTATAGCAAAAGGTAACATAGGAAATTTCAACTCAAAAAGTCCAAGTTTGGCAAAACTATAAACAACTGAAAACTGAGCCACAAAGAAATCAGCATTTGGCACTTAAAAATCCAAACCAGAGACGTCATAACCTGCTCTTTCCAGACTCCCTGCCAGATAAAAATGCAGCATTTTTTTTATTAAAAAAAAAAAAAATCACAAAAGGACTATATTTCCTTGTCTTTTTGTGGTGCTTTTTTACATAGGATGTGAAATACCCAGCTGGAAATACAGAAGACACCCCTGGCAAGTACTATATTACTAACCTGCCTCACTTCAATGCCTTCAACAAACAACATACTTTTTAAACAGCAGTTTAAGTTTCAATACACAAGTTTGTTCTCTTACAGTATCATCAGTCAAACTGTTTCTTAAATCATTAGAAGAAAGTGCATCAATTTCTTGACGCTGTATATCGACCCTGTTCCATTAAAGAAACTCCATTGTCTTTCCTATTCTAAAATTTTTGGGCTTAACCCTCATCTCATTTCCTCTTGTTTCAATCAAAAAAAAACAAACAAAAAACTATGCCAAAGTCCAGGGAATTCTCCTCTGCAAAATCTGAATAAGGGAAAGCGGAATTGAGAAGTCACACCTACATCTTTCCCCTTGAGGAAGGAGTGGGGAGTCCTCCCATTATGCAAAAATGCTCCTAGAAAAGTCACGACTTCGCTGCTGCCCCTGAGATCCACCTCAGTCACCCCCCGATGGCTGCAGGCCATTCTCTGGATCAGGTACTGGTCTGCAGCTGCACAAGTGAGGGAAAAAACAGGCTAACTCAGCCAAATATGATATTAAAGGGCAATTTAGTAACTTATGGATTAGAGAAAGAGCTTGCAGAAGTCCATCCAGACATGGAAAACCATCCTCGTGTTACGTGGCAGACATTTAATTTGTAGACTCCTTAGATTTATATCAGAAAACTGAACGGCTGGGGAACACTGGCAGAAACTCTGCACAAGATGACAAACACACACAGAGATAACAGCTCGAGGCCAGATTTGCACTGGAAACATTTGGAGATGTAATAAAACATTACCTAGGAAACATTTTTATCGTTTTTACATCATCGTTTTCCGCACACCGAGGTGTAAATATGCCAACAAAAAATTCTCTCGTCTGCTCCTTCTCAACCTATTATTCACTTTCTGCATCTCAGCCCTTTTCTCACTCCTGAGAAGCCACTCTCACAGCAAAGCATCCACGTGTTTACCAGCAGAGACTACACCAATCTGCTTCATCTAATTTGAACTCTGTGGGACAGGGGTAAGCAAGCAGTGGCAGTAGAGAGATTTATGTGGAGTCCCTGAAGAAAGTTACCCCATATTGCTATTCCATGGAGTCTCTCTTGTTCTCCTCATGCTTTACTCCCCCTGTTCCCCCCTGCACTCAGTGAGTACGTTCCCAAACCCCAGAAGCAAGGTCTGCACATGCAGCAGAGCAGCAGGCTGGCACTGCAGACCGCTGAGGGCAGGGACAGAACACACCCTGCATTTGCTGTGCCACTTTCAGAGTGCACAGTCACAACTACATCGTCTGTCTGCACATGAAAAGAGGTGCAGCTTCCTCTTCTTTGCACATAAACAATGCAACTGCACATGTGAACTAGCTCCTGGTGCTTTACAGTTCCATTTGACAACTCAGCAGCCACACACACCCAGTTTGTGCCAGCAAACATGATGTAGCCATACGTGTTCCAGGGGACGTGTGGAGTGACCAGCAGCCATTGCAAGGCACTGGCCCACTTTGTGGGTCTGGGATATCTGGAACATGCAGTTTCAGAAGCAGTTTACAGCACTAGAAGATGATGTTGTTCTGCCCTCTCCCCCCAGAATACCTTCCCTGAGTTGGCTTTCAAGTGCACCTACAGAAGTGAGGAACAACCAAGCCCATCGACCTGGAAATTTTCCCTGGGAAATTAAGAGCAAAGTGGTTTTGTTTCCAGCTGCTCTGCCTGCAGGACTGTCCCTATCTGCCAGGACAAGTCCTGGGTGGAACAGGGGTGGTGGGACGGTCCTTTCAGCAGCTGGGGCCCTTCCAGCAGTTTGTGCCACCCAGGAATCACTCTCCCAAGCTACCTTTTCCATTCTGAAACACAAACAGGACTTAAATTAAATTACCCCTTTACTCATTACAATTCATGCTGGGCCATTCAAACCATTTCATTCCAAACTGCACTGCTTTATCGCTTCGTTTTAGTATAAAACAAAAGTTAAATCACTTTCCAATGATCAGATGAAGTAACATGAGGCTTTTCACCTAAATCACTGCTAGTACAAAGGCAGGGTGTTTCCCTAACCTGGCATATAGTCAGGGAGATGTTTGCCATGTATTTCTAATCCTGCTATTAACCAACCAGGACACCATGTTCCCCACTCACTTTTCTCTCTCTCAGTGGTACCAACAGTGTTTGTTAATGTTTAAGTTTGTAAATTCTCAGTTGAGAGGGATTATCTGTATCAGTCGATGATTATTTAAATAATTTGAATTTTAAAAACCCTCTTGATGGGGATTATTTAAATGGACATTTCTTTCCCAAGCTCCCCACTGAGTTCAAATGAGTTTAAGTTAAAGTGAATTACAGGCACTGATATTTGGGAAGAAAAAAAGGCACTTTTTAACTTCCAGAAAATGTAGGGGACAGAAATAGCTTTCCTGACAAACAGAGTGAAAAAAAAAATATATTGCTTTAATAACAAGAACCTTCTTAATTTTATATTGGCCTGAACTGTACCCTTATAAAGCCTTAGGGGGCAAAGTCACACTAGAAGGAATAAACATGTTTAAGGTAACTGTCTACCAAATAAAACCTATACATAAACTCACACATCTTTGGTTCATGACTTCCACCATCCATTGTGTATCACAAGTGAAAAAACCTTTTTATGTATCATTTTTCCATTCCAGCTTTCGAATCAACCCATCCATATATTTCAATTCTGTTCACACGTTCAGGGACATAGAACAATAGGATTTTCCATTGTCTAAGCTCTGAGCCCTGCTTTAGGACAATTAAGGGAATTTACAATTGTAATGTGTTCTTGTACCTTGCCTCAGAGAGACGACCTTCGTTATGTAAATGTCTATAAAACAGCTTGCCAGGCACCAAAACATCAGGACAGAAAGGGCAGAAAAGCTAAGTGAGTGCTTGAAGTAACCAAATCAAATTCCTCTGCCTCAAAGTCCTTTCCAACTCAGAAATGAGGAATTCATTCCTCTCAACCTAAATTAATAAGTCTTTCAAGCCTTAAAAAAAAAAAAAAAAAAAGGAAAGAAAGGAAAAAAAAAAAAGAAAAGAAATTCCCCTGTGGGCAGCAAAGCTCTTTCTTTGTAGTGGACTAAACTGCATTTCTTAATATAGCCCACAGCCAGACCTTCTTAAACATATTGCTCTTGATCCACAGCCGATTTCCCACTTAGTGATCATGGGACAGATTAGTCGTAACTCAGATGGAGAGCTTAGCCCATGCTCACAGCGAGCCTTGTAGCATTCAATCTACCTAATTTTACACATCTCAATGTCCGATGCTTAACCTAAATTCATTTTTAGGACCCGCAAAATATCAATAGATAGAAACCAGCACACCTCGCGGGTAATTAATTCTACCTATTTTGCATTCCTGTTCTGGGAAGGGATAAATAACCCTCTGGAAGGGCCTCTTTCTCTTAATTATAGTGGGAAGTTTAGGACAATTAGCTTGGATGAGACACCAAGCCTCTAGATGCTGTGAGAAATCTCATCTATTGCCAAGGAAATTACAGCTGGTTTTAGTATCAGTCACAAATAAAATTAATATAAAGACATTTTCTGTGGTTTTAAATGTCAGTTTTGATTGTGGTCTCTCAATTGTAGCAGTTAAACACACCAATTGCACAGCCCAAGTCTCCAAGTTGGATTGACACTTCACATATTTAGATGCTTCCTAGGATGTACAAACCTCTCAGACACTGTGTTTTCACTCTGTCTTTAGTGGTTAGCACTTGCTTTGCACTCTGGTAACTGGGGACAGTTCAAAACTGCAATTTTTTTCTTCAAGTAATCTACTAGCTCGAGCACACAGCACTGTATTGCTAGCACTGGGTTCAACCTTAAGAAAAACACTTTAAAGACTGAAAAATCCAAATATGCTTTGGAAGATAGATGTTAATGGAAACCTAAATGTATAAGAACTAATTTTAAAGCAGTTTTTGAATTTTGTTTGCATGGGTGCCTTCAGATTTGGCTTCTATCAGTGCACTTCCCTTTGTGTTAAACGTGTCAGCTTTCCTTCTGTGGCCACACAGTAAAGTGGAGCCTAAAGGGAGATCATGAGCCCCCAGGACAAGATTTATGACACAAAATCCCTGGTTACTCTGGGCCATGTTGTATAATAACAGAGAACGATGAGAAGATGGCAATCCAGACAATAAAACCGAGTTCTAGCAGAGGGAGAATCTTAAACCAAACTGCAGATTATAAAGAATCTGAAAAGTGCCTTTAATTGTTCTCTCAGATGCCTGGACTAGATATTAAACTTATGCAAGACACTGGATCTGACAGTTCACACTGTGCAGTCAAACAAAAAAAAGCCCTGACTAAGTAAAGCTTTTACTCCTTTGAAAATCTGAAGAGTTGTGTGCACCATGCTCTTTCTCTATTATCCAGGCTGCTCATCACATTATTTTAGTATCTGAATACTGCTCCTCTTCAGAATAACTAATTAGATCTGACACTCTGTTGGCCTGCAAGCTCTGCCACCTCCTAATTTTTAGTTTGAAGGTTTACTGGACTATAAACCCCCACTCCCCTTGTCTGGCTGGATTGCACTGCTGGCCAGGCAATGTTTCTCTACAAAAAAGATGGGGTTTATGTACAGAGAACCCAGACCTCCAAGTGACAGGAAACTGAAGTGCTTCTTCTGTTCTGGACAGAGCATTTACAGGCTTTCTTGAAACACGTTCCTCCAAGAGTACAGAGGAGCAGAACAGGTGTCAGCAGCACTGTGGGCAAAATTCCTGACCCTGCAACTACTGATTACACCTCCCCACCACGATGTGAGATGGATGGGTTTGTGCCAGTGCCCTTTAATTCTGTGCTCTTTACAGCTATAACCAGGCAGAGCTGAGGCCCTTAAGTAACCTGCATATGCAACCTGACCCAGTAAGAGGCCAGGTAACTATCAGACACCCTTCTTGTTACAGAAATATCTCATATTGGCTGATAATAGTTCCACTAGGACAGCTGCTTTGAGCCTTTCCTCGGATTCACCCTTTCTGTACCCCTTTATCTGGTCCTAGAGTACAGTTAGAGCCTTCTGCTAAGGTTTACAGGATGCTTATGCTTATATATGGGTCCTATCTATTATTATTATTATTATTGTTGTTGTTGTTATCAGATACATCCACAACAAGATTCAGTTCTTGTTGTTTTTTCTGCTGAATGTTTCTGCCTGAGAGAGTTAAAGCTGTTCCTCTCTCCCTACACATGCACGTGAAGCCATATGCCTGCAACTGAGGAGAGAGAATGACAATTAAATAGGTCAATGAACGAGAGTAACCTTCAAACATGAATGCAAATAAATCTCTACTTGCAGCAAGACCTGATGGCTTCAGAAGCAGTATTTACATGTTGAAGCATTTGGAGATCTGGGGCATAGCTTGTACTTCGCCTGCACAGAAAATAGCTACCCTAATTTATCTTCAACCCTTAGGAAATATGAAAGAGGGGGAGAAAAAAAGTATGAATGACGCACAGCTTCATCTTTCTTATGAATCCAGTGGAAATGTCTTCTCAAAGCAATATCCATAGCCTAATCCTTGTTTGATAATTGCTTTTTGCTGCCTTTTTTTTAAATTGCCTTTGTTTCTGTTACTTAAGAGCGCGAGAAAGGTCTTTCCTGACAAAAGAAAAGCCAACACAATCTGAAATGAAAGGCTGACACATTTCCTCGAATGACAAACTGAAGTCACGAGCCTGATACACACATTTTGAGATGAAAGCTGTTTACGTGTGACAGCCGGGCAGAAAGCAATTTCTCATAAGTACCTTCATACCTCCAAGTACAAATAGTATTATTCACAGTCTTACAAACAAATAAAGCCAGAACCCTTCCCAGCATCCCTTCCTTTTGGAAAAAAAAAAAATAAAGTCTTCAAGTAGGAGATACTCCAAAACAGCCCAGCAGCTGTTGTGAACTGAACTGCCCCATCTGCCTTTATTTCCAAGTGTGGATCCAGCTGGGTCACTCTGCAACAAGGGAGACAGAAAACCTTCCTCCCTCAGAGAACACTACTGAGTCTCCTCTGTTGATGTTCAGAGTCCTCTCCCTTCCTCCTTCCAACTTATCCCCACCCTCGTGTACCCAAAGCAAGGAGGGAAAAAAGCAGAAGTAAAACTTTGGCTCTCTCCTCCTACCCACCTGTGTAAGGGCTGGAGAAAAAGCCCTGGGGCTTTCTAGAGTTACAGCAGAAGCAGCTGAAGTTATTTTGCATCTCTTTCCTCCAAGCTGGGCTTCATGGCAATATCTAGTCCAAATGGTGTGTAACGAAAAGCTTTCCCTGACACTTCTGTGTACATGTTCATCACAAAGTCTAGGTTAAACTGGAATGTGATGAAATGTCTCCTGTAAACTGCATAGGGAAAAAACCATACGTTTTCCCAGAGTGTTTGAAACAAAAGTTGTTGTCTGAAACAGACTTCTGTGATGACTCACACGCTCACAAGACAACACTCTGTGCCCCTAGCCCTTACAGACGTGAAGAGATGCATTTCTTGGATTTTTGAAAAATGTTTTCAGTTGTGGTCGCTGCAATTTAAAAACCTGCCACAGTGTCTGAAATTTAAAAAACCACCACAGTTCACAAGTCAGCTTTGATAACTCAAAATATCGCATCTGACTCCAAACAAATACCATTTTTTCACATCAGTCTTATTCAACTGCAGTAGTGATGACAGTCTGGTGCAGGAACTTTCTCTGAAGAACAGGCACCTGCTGAGCACCTCGGCCATCTGACCCTCTAAACAACTCCTGCACATCCTTCTCCTGCCTCTTCTCACACTCTCGAACCAATTCCTCTCTGCTGACTGCAAGATGCACTTCCATCCTCTCACATTCCCACTGCTCCAATCCCCATTCTCTCCCACAGGCAGGCCAAGGAACGCTTGGAGCCAGGAGGACCTTTTGGAACGCACTCAAAGGCAAATACCAGAGGTGTTTTAAAAAAGCAAATGTTAAACTCACGCACTGAGTCTTTAGTCCTACTATACACACCCAGGAGCAGAGACAGGGATAGAAAATTCCCTGATCAGCCTTCCAGCCTGGAAGAGCTCGGTGAGTGAGAACAGGAGCTGTGTTTGGGAGAACTGCTGAGGCTGAAGAAGCTCCTATGGCAGCAGGACATCCCTGTGGCCATATGGACAGCTGGAGCACATGTCCTGGGAGACTTCTATTTTCAGAAACAGCCGAACTGATTCTGATCACTTCTCCTCAACACTTCAGTGAAACAAAAACACAGGATAATATATTTACTTTATTTTAGCGCTGATCTAGTAACGGATACAACTTATGAGCCTGAATGTAAAATTATAGGAAAACCTGAAGCTTGTGCCGAAATAAACACTGGATTACCTCCAGTTCTTGCATTTTACTTAGAACAACTGTGGTTTTGTCTCTCTTCTAGAATATTTACGCTATTAAGTTGCCCAAATTAAAACACTTTTCATTGTCAGCAAACTAAATATAAAATCCTCTAAACACCACTGAACTAATTATCATCTTCTGTGTCATGTCAGCATTGAATATGTTACAAACAAAGCCCACTGCAAAGGGCATTGCTGCTTTTGGAATGGAAATGAGGTAGAACGAGCTGATTTCTGCTTTTTTCACAGTTTGGGACTGGAGAAGTTGGCAGTCTTACTGGGACATATATCCACTGGACTACTGCAAACTACTAAATTTCCATCTGTTTTTAAAAGCTCCAGCTGACCTACATTTTATGTTATGGATTAGTTGAAGCTTATAGAGCAGCATGAACAAAGCTAGAGTTTTCCTGCTAACCATACATCCTGAGCAACTGAATGCTTCATCAGTAATATGTCCCATGTAAAGATGAGAATTTTCAAGAGAAAAACTCAACATTTCACACACAAAATGGGAAAAAAGGCCCCAAACATTTTTTCAGATGCACTGAGATTGCAGCGCAGGTATCAACAAACTGATTAAATTTTACTTCACATACCAAAAAAAATTCAAATGTACAATGAAAACTATCTGAAGTGTTTTTTTTTTTTTTAAAAAGCCTAATGAACTTTTATTCATAACTTCAGGACATGCTAAAATAAGACATCAGAATCATTCAGCATTTTGGAAATCCCATCTTTTCTAAATTATCTACAGAATTATTAGTGAAGCAAGTTGGGAAGCGGGAACTCGTTTCACAAAAGCATGATTTTCACCTCAGATTTCCATTTTATTCGTATTCTGAGGCAGAAAGGAAATTCAGCTTTGAGGTTTGGTGGCAGATTTTTTGCTTGGTTGTGTTCTTGGCAAACCAGAAACAAGCCACTCCAGAGGCCAGTGGAACTCACTGAGGCAAGGGTGAACCAAGCCTAAGTCCTTGAGTCAGATCAAGAACTCCAACTTGAGTCTCTTGCAGTTTCAAGAGATCTGGTCACATCCACTCAACTGGATTTTCTGTCTTCCTAACTACAGAGTCCTCGACCCAACAAATCTCCATGAAAATGTAGTCAGAGAAAATATACAGTGAAGAAACAACATGCTTCTATTCTGATGCACCGTCATTTTCGAACCAAAAGAGGATACTGAAAATTTCCAGAGGGACTTTCACTATAGGCTCATCAGGAGGCCCTTTGTGTTAACAGCCCTCTCCCTCATACTTTTATTCTCTGCATTGGTTCATTTCCCAGTAACAACTGTAACTTCCTTTGACACTTTCTGTCCTTCTTTACAATTAGGGTATTCAGCTGTTCAGTGAAGAGGCAACGGGCAAACTATGGACTGACTTAAGCTGGCTGATCCAACTGGTCTAATTAGGCAGGAAAAATTTGGTAGTAAAAGCAGCTGCTTCCTCCACAAATTGGAAGTCCATCAAAAGAGATGAGCTATGTCAATGGCTCGAAGGCCCATGTATATCATTATAAAAGAAACTCACATAAAAACTGTTGGTCATCTCACATCCTTCTAATTAGATGCCTCTATAAACCATATTCCAAAATACATTTTTTTTTTTCCAAAGCCAGGGCAACACGTTTCCATTTTTTCCTGGCCACCAACTAAACTGACAACGACATTTCCAAAAAAATGTTGGTTGGAAACATTACCAGAAAATTAAATTTGACTTGTCACTTGACATTTCTTTATTCCCTTACTATATGATTTTATATCAGTGGACCACCTATACTTAACATACTTCTGTAAGTCATTTATCTCTGCTGCCTATGAACACACCAGTACACACAGGAGAGAAAAAGGAGACAAAGAGTCCAGGGTGTTTACATGGTTTTCCTCACAAATACTGTCACTTTAAATGTGATAATGAAGAGACACAGTCAGAAAAATATCCCTGTCACCTCAATACACATGCTTTGATCCTAAAAATCACAGGCCCTCTCCAGACTCGGCTCCTGTCAAGAAACATGGCACCACTAAAATCAATATACAGCAGCACAGGCTTGTGCTATTTCAGCAGCTGACAGAGGCTCAGGGATCAAAAGCAGGGATTCATGACAACCTAGACAAGGCAGTATTGCAAGGATTCAAAGACTGGAAGATGGAAACCTTCCACATCAGAATACTGATATAGCAGGAACTCAAAATTTCAATATGAGATTTTGCTGCAAACATCTACAATGCAAACGTTTCATGTGAGCTGTTCTGCTGGGTCTGGCTGGGACAGAGTTAATTTTCTGCAGAGCAGCCCCCACGGTGCTGCTTTGGAGCTGTGACAGCATTGATAACACAACATGGTGTGTTTTGGCTGTTGTTGCCTGGGCAGTGCTTGCACAAAGTCAAGGCTTTCTTCTTACAGAGTAGGTTGGGGTGTGCCAAAAGCTGGGAGGGGCTTCAAACTGAAATAGAGTAGAGTTAGATCAGATATTAGGAAGAAAGTCATTATTCTGAGGGTGGTGAGGCCCTGACACAGGTTGCTCAGAGAAGTCATGGCTGCCCCATCCCTGGAAATGTCCAAGGCCAGGTTGGACACTGGCCTACTGGAAGGTGTCCCTGGCCATGTCAGGGGGGGTTGAATGAGATGATCTTTAAGATCCCTTCCAACCCAACTTCTATTACTCTCTCAAGCCTGTTTCTCACTGCCATGAAACACCCAAGGGAACATGTGGTGTGCTACCTACTAGGTACAACTGCTAATGCAATCCATGTTTTTGAAAACACCTGATAGACCTTAATTTAAAATCTCATTGTGAGTTGAGCAGCTCCATTACACACAGTGATAAAGCCATTGTGGTCTGCCAGGCCACAGACAGTTCTAGGGGCAGCATGTTCAGTGCCATACGGGTGATGCGCAGGTCCAAAGTTTTCAAGCAATTTTTTCTAAGTGGATGTGACAGAACAGGGGAAAGTAATGACAGCTGTAGCCTGTGTGCAAATGGAAAAATAAGCACCTCTAATATTGCTAGTTTTCATTTCAGTGCTACCTAAATGCTTTTGATCATCAGGTGCAAGCGATGAATGCACCACCTGTGCCTTTTCTGTGCCTTGTGCCAACAGGTGAGATTACCTCATGCTGACAGGGGCTGCAACAATCTGGGTAATGGCACAAGTACAGAACATTGCTCTCTTACCAGATCACAATGTTTTCAAAATATTGCTGTATTTTTAAATTTCTGTATGTACATGGTAGAGCTGAGTCACCACTCCATTTCCAATGAAGACCTGAGTGAAACACAACAAACTTTTTTTAAACCCGGCTATCTGCCCTCAACAGAAGAGTTTCTACTTCTGCATTTGTGATATTTGGAAGAGTTCTTTCATATTTACAGCTGATATTACTGTTAGCACAATAGTGTCCACATGCTCTGGTCCCATGTTCTTAGTTTATTGACATGAACTATTAAGATCAAGATCTTGGAGTAGGGACAGAATCTGATCTACTCTCTTCTTCCCTCACACACTCTCCATTTGTTTGCTGATGATAAATTGTCCTTACACAATTAAAGGGTTTGCTACACTTCCTAGAGGAATCCAAAGTAGTGCTCTCAAGATCCTCATATGTCAGTAAAGATCACACCAGGATTAGTTTCACATAGAGTGGTATATTCAAAATATAATCAAATTTATAATTTGGCTTTGCCTACAAATATCCCGCCATCTGCTATGTCAGAATAATGCTTGGGGAAACTGCACAAGGCATGGTCTTGCAGAGGGATGTGTGATGAACCTAAACCAGAAGGTCATTTAGGAACTGATGCAGAACCAACATGAGACAATCGGGCATGGGTCCCAATGTACATAAAGCCCAAGAATGGGACCTGGTCTAGTGGAAATAGCATGGATGATGTGAAACCAGCAGCCTGTCTCCTCACTGAATTCCAGCAGAGCACAGAGTTCTGGCTGTGCCTAGCCAGCCCAGGGACAGCAAGGACAGGGGTCACCCACGGAGCTTGTCCACGAGTCACGAGGTTTTTGGGGCAGAAGTCTCCGAAGGCAATGCATGCAAGGAGAACATGCAACTGCTTTTGGGGAGGTTTACATCTGTCACTTTTTCCATCTTGCAAAGCCACAAAGAAAATGGTGTAGGTGGACGGCTGAAGATTGCTCTTCTCAAAGGCTTCCTCCTGAAATGGGTGCCTACGCTGTAACACTGACTAAGCTGCTGGGCTTTGCTTCTGATCTCATTAGATAATGATACTGCGATACAAAAGGAGAGGTTAATCTTGACTATATCCCCAATCTCCTTTCCTTGTGTACAGCTGTAAACACCCTGGAGGCATCTGGAGCCACTTCTTCTTATGTGTTCAGTGTCAGCACTTCCAAAGAATGGCTGCCAGTGTGGATAATTAGTGGAGCAGGAGAAGAGGAGACAGGAGGGACCATCTTCTAAAACACAGTAGGCAACTCACACAGATCACAAGATGTATTAGTGCCAGTGTGGCTAGCAAAAAAGAAAGTGCCAATACAGTTCTTATCAGCTCTATCCCACTCCCCTCATCCCTTTTGAAGAAGAGACCACGAAGCACTCCCGCTCGCACCTCCGAGATGTGTCAGGTGCAAGGACTACCCAGTCTGGATCCTCCCAAGGCTGACAATATCCTCACCAGCCCTTTCCCTTCCACCCCCAAGGTGCTAAGAGAAGGCAAATGGAAAGTTTCTAGCCCCCAAGAAAATCTGCCAGAAGAACATCTCTGCCACATTCCTGTTCCTTGCGCCGTTCTCTTACTGGCTCTTCCAAATCAAAGCACATTTCTGTTTGTCTGCATAAAACACTGGTATTTTCCTTTCACACCCCAAGATACACAACTCCTTCCAGTTTTCACCAGCAAACCACTGTTCAAACAAACAGAAGTAGCACTCATTTATCTGGCACACAAGCATACTCTCCTTTACACCCAGCAGGAAAGCAAGTTGCAATAATGCTCAGCTATGTAAAGAAAGAAATTCAGACAATGATGTCAACAGTTATAAACAGCCCAAATTGCCCAAGCAGGTATGAATTGGACCCACCACTGACACACACGAGAGCTCCAACCCATTCTTTCCTACAACTTCTAAAGAAAACAAGAACAAAGCACAAACAATATGATTACGAGAGGAATGACTGAGAATAGAAAATTACTCAGCTTATGTAATGTAATAAGTCCCTATTGAAAAGCATCCACAAAATGCTGTCTTTTCTTTATACCGTTCTTTACACCACTGGCACTCAGGTAGATAAAATAGCTTCCATTTTACAGTC